>NC_132898.1:20379661-20979661 GCF_030463535.1 Salminus brasiliensis | reverse complement strand
GGGTATTGGCATCCTCGGAACCTGAAAGACAACAAAGACAGTCAATACAGGTTTTGAATCTGAAAGATCACTTACCTTTTACACAGTTGCAGAACAATAGACAGTGAGCCAGACACAGCTGCAGATGGACAGATTGATGGAGGCTGGATTTACGGTCAGCGAGGGAGGGGCTCAGCAGGTTCTAAACCTGTAAGACAAAAAAAAGTCAATACATATATAGAAATTGAATGATGAACTAACTCTTACACACTTGCAGTAGGATAAATATCGAGTTACACAAATAGTTGCAATGGACAGACACTTCTTTAATGGATCCACCATTAGGAAGGGGGGGGGGTTCCTGGAGTCCTGAAAGCCTGAAAGACAACAAAGAAAATCAATACATGTATAGAAACTGAATGATCACCTACCTGTTAGACAGTAGCAAACAGATAGACAGCGAGCCATACACAGTGGCAGATGGATGGAACCTTGATGGACAGATGCATAATCAGAAAGGGAAGGGTTATTGGCATCCTCAGAACCTAAAAGATAAAGACAATCAATACAGGTTTTGAAACTGAAATATCACTTACCTTTTACACAGTTGCAGAACAATAGACAGTGAGCCAGATACAGCTGCAGACGGACAGATTGATGGAGGCTGGATCTACGGTCAGCGAGGGAGGGGCTCTGAAGATCCTAAAGCTGTAAGAAAAAAAAAAAGTCAATACATGTATAGAAATTGAATGATGAACTAACTCTTACACACTTGCAGTCAGATAAATATTGAGTCACACAAATACTTGCAATGGACAGACACTTGTTTGATAGATCCACCATTAGGAAGGAGGGGGGCGTCCTGGAGTCCTGAAAGCCTGTAAGACAACAAAGAAAATCAATACATGTATAGAAACTGAATGATCACCTACCTGTTAGACAGTGGAAAACAGACAGAGAGCGAGCCGTACACAGTGACAGATGGATGGACCCTTGATGGACAGATGCACCATCAGGGAGGGAAGGGGTAATGGCATCCTCTAAACCTGTAAGACAACAAAGAAAATCAATACATGTATAGAAACTGAATGATCACCTACCTGTTAGACAGTAGCAAACAGATAGACAGCGAGCCGTACACAGCTGCAGATGGATGGACCCTTGATGGACAGATGCCCCATCAGGGAGGGAAGGGGTATTGGCATCCTCAGAACCTAAAAGATAAAGAAAATTAATACAGGTTTTGAAACTGAAAGATCACTTACCTTTTACACAGTTGAAGAACAATAGACAGTGAGGCATGGGGAATGGGGGGGTCCTGGAGTCCTGAAAGCCTGTAAGACAACAAAGAAAGTCAATACATGTTTAGAAACTGAATGATCACCTACCTGTTAGACAGTAGCAAACAGATAGACAGCGAGCCATACACAGTGGCAGATGGATGGAACCTTGATGGACAGATGCACCATCAGGGAGGGAAGGGGTAATGGCAACCTCGGAACCTGAAAGACAACAAAGACAGTCAATTAAAGATTTGAAACTGAAAGATCACTTACCTTTTACACAGTTGCAGAACAATAGACAGTGAGCCAGACACAGCTGCAGACGGACAGATTGATAGAGGCTGGATCTACGGTCAGCGAGGGAGGGGCTCAGAAGGTCCTAAACCTGTAAGACAAAAAAAAGTCAATACATGTGTAGAAACTGAATGATGAACTAACTCTTACACACTTGCAATCGGATAGATATCGAGTTACACAAATAGCTGCAATAAACAGACCCTTGTTTGATGGATACACAATTAGGAAGGAGGGGGGGGGGGGGGGGGGTCCTGGAGTCCTGAAAGCCTGTAAAAAAACAAAGTCAATACATGTATAGAAACTGAATGATCACCTACCTGTTAGACAGTAGAAAACAGATAGACAGCGAGCCATACACAGTGGCATATGGATAGAACCTTGATGGACAGATGCACCATTAGGAAGGGAAGGGGTATTGGCATCCTCAGAACCTAAAAGATAACAAAGACAATCAATACAGGTTTTGAAACTGAAATATCACTTACCTTTTACACAGCTGCAGAACAATAGACAGTGAGCCAGACACAGCTGCAGATGGACAGATTGATGGTGGCTGAATCTACGGTCAGGGAAGGAGGGGCTCTGAAGGTCCTAAACTTGTAAGACAAAAAAAAAACAAAAAACGTCAATACATGTATAGAAACTGAATGATCACCTACCTGTTAGACAGTAGCAAACAGATAGACAGCGAGCTGTACACAGTGGTAGATGGATGAAACCTTGATGGACAGATGCAACATCAGGGAGGGAAGGGGTAATGGCATCCTCTAAACCTTTAAGACAACAAAGAAAATCAATACATGTATTGAAACTGAATGATCACCTACCTGTTACACAGTAGCAAACAGATAGACAGCGAGCCATACACAGTGGCAGATGGATGGAACCTTGATGGACAGATGCACCATCAGGGAGGGAAGGGGTAATCGCATCCTCTAAACCTGGAAGAGAACAAAGAAAATCAATACATGTATAGAAACTGAATGATCACCTACCTGTTAGACAGTAGCAAACAGATTGACAGCGAGCCGTACAAAGTGGTAGATGGATTAAACCTTGATGGACAGATGCACAATCAGGGAGGGAAAGGGTAATGGCATCCTCGGAACCTGAAAGACAACAAAGAAAATCAATACATGTATAGAAACTGAATGATCACCTACCTGTTAGACAGTAGCAAGCAGATTGACAGCGAGCCGTACAAAGTGGTAGATGGATTAAACCTCGATGGACAGATGTACCATCAGGGAGGGAAGGGGTAATGGCATTCTCGGAACCTGAAAGACAACAAAGAAAATCAATACATGTTTAGAAACTGAATGATCACCTACCTGTTAGACAGTAGCAAACAGATAGACAACGAGCCGTACACAGTGACAGATGGATGGACCCTTGATGGACAGATGCACCATCAGGGAGGGAAGGGGTAATGGCATCCTCTAAACCTGTAAGACAACAAAGAAAATCAATACATGTATAGAAAGTGAATGATCACCTACCTGTTAGACAGTAGCAAATAGATTGACAGCGAGCCGTAGAAAGTGGTAGATGGATTAAACCTTGATGGACAGATACACCATCAGGGAGGGAAGGGGTAATGGCATCCTCGGAACCTGAAAAACAACAAAGACAGTCAATACAGGTTTTGAATCTGAAACATCACTTACCTTTTACACAGTTGCAGAACAATACACAGTGAGCCAGACACAGCTGCAGACGGACAGATTGATGGAGGCTGGATTTACGGTCAGCGAGGGAGGGGCTAATAAGGTCCTAAACCTGTAAGACAAAAAAAAGTCAATGCATATATAGAAATTGAATGATGAACTAACTCTTACACACTTGCAGTAGGATAAATATCGAGTCACACAAATAGTTGCAATGGACAGACACTTCTTTGATGGATCCACCATTAGGAAGGAGGGGGGGGGTCCTGGAGTCCTGAAAGCCTGTAAGACAACAAAGAAAATCAATACATGTATAGAAACTGAATGATCACCTACCTGTTAGACAGGTGCAGACAGACAGACAGCGAGCCGTACACAGTGACAGATGGATGGACCCTTGATGGACAGATGCACCATCAGGAATTGAATGGGTAATGGCATCCTCTAAACCTGTAAGACAACAAAAAAAAAAAAAAATACATGTATAGAAACTGAATGATCACCTACCTGTTAGACAGGTGCAGACAGACAGACAGCGAGCCGTACACAGTGGCAGATGGATGGAACCTTGATGGACAGATGCACCATCAGGGAGGGAAGGGGTAATGGCATCCTCTAAACCTGGAAGAGAACAAAGAAAATAAACACCTGTATAGAAACTGAATGATCACCTACCTGTTAGTCAGTAGCAAACAGATAGACAGCGAGCCGTACACAGTTGCAGATGGATGGACCCTTGGTGGACAGATGCACCATCAGGGAGGGAAGGGGTATTGACATCCTCAGAACCTAAAAGATAACAAAGAAAATTAATACAGGTTTTGAAACTGAAAGATCACTTATCTTTTACACAGTTGCAGAACAATAGACAGTGAGGCATGGGGAATGGGGGGGTCCTGGAGTCCTGAAAGCCTGTAAGACAACAAAGAAAATCAATACATGTATAGAAACTGAATGATCACCTACCTGTTAGATAGTAGAAAACAGATAGACAGTGAGCCGTACAGTGACAGATGGATGGACCCTTGATGGACAGATGCACCATCAGGGAGGGAATGGGAAATGGCATCCTCTAAACCTGCAAGACAAGAAAAAAAAAATAAATACATGTATAGAAACTGAATGATCACCTACTTGTTAGACAGGGGCAGACAGACAGACAGCGAGCCGTACACAGTGGCAGATGGATGGAACCTTGATGGACAGATGCACCATCAGGGAAGGAATGGGTAATGGCATCCTCTAAACCTGTAAGACAACAAAGAAAATCAATACATGTATAAAACTGAATGATCACCTACCTGTTAGACAGTAGCAAACAGATAGACAGAGAGCCATGCACAGTGGCAGATGGATGGAACCTTGATGGATAGATGCACCATCAGGGAGGGAAGGGGTAATGGCATCCTCTAAACCTGTAAGACAACAAAGAAAATCAATACATGTATAGAAACTGAATGATCACCTACCTGTTAGACAGTAGCAAACAGATAGACAGCGAGCCATGCACAGTGGCAGATGGATGGGACCTTGATGGACAGATGCACCATCAGGAAGGGAAGGGGTATTGGCATCCTCTGAAACTAATAGATAACAAAGACAATCGATACAGGTTTTGAAACTGAAATATCACTTACCTTTTACACAGTTGCAGAACAATAGACAGTGAGCCAGACACAGCTGCAGATGGACAGATTGATGGTGGCTGAATCTACGGTCAGGGAGGGAGGGGCTCTGAAGGTCCTAAACCTGTAAGACAAAAAAAAAAAAAAAAACGTCAATACATGTATAGAAACTGAATGATAAACTAACTCTAACTCACTTGCAGTCAGAAAGATCGAGTCACACAAATAGTTGCAACGGACATACACTTGTTTGATGGATCCACCATTAGGAAGGAGGGGGGGGGGTCCTGGAGTCCTGAAAGTCTGTAAGACAACAAAGAAAGTCAATACATGTATAGAAACTGAATGATCACCTACCTGTTAGACAGTAGCAAACAGATAGACAGCGAGCCATACACAGTGGCAGATGGATGGAACCTTGATGGACAGATGCACCATGAGGGAGGGAAAGGGTAATGGCATCCTCTAAACCTGTAAGAGAACAAAGAAAATCAATACATGTATAGAAACTGAATGATCACCTACCTGTTAGAAAGCAGCAAACAGATAGACAATGAGCCGTACACAGTGACAGATGGATGGACCCTTGATGGACAGATGCACAATCACGGAGGGAAAGGGTAATGGCATCCTCGGAACCTGAAAGACAACAAAGAAAATCAATACATGTATAGAAACTGAATGATCACCTACCTGTTAGACAGTAGCAAACAGATTGACAGTGAGCCGTACAAAGTGGTAGATGGATTAAACCTTGATGGACAGATACACCATCAGGGAGGGAAGGGGTAATGGCATCCTCGGAACCTGAAAGACAACAAAGACAGTCAATACAGGTTTTGAATCTGAAACATCACTTACCTTTTACACAGTTGCAGAACAATACACAGTGAGCCAGACACAGCTGCAGACGGACAGATTGATGGAGGCTGGATTTACGGTCAGCGAGGGAGGGGCTAATAAGGTCCTAAACCTGTAAGACAAAAAAAAGTCAATGCATATATAGAAATTGAATGATGAACTAACTCTTACACACTTGCAGTAGGATAAATATCGACTCACACAAATAGTTGCAATGGACAGACACTTCTTTGATGGATCCACCATTAGGAAGGAGGGGGGGGTCCTGGAGTCCTGAAAGCCTGTAAGACAACAAAGAAAATCAATACATGTATAGAAACTGAATGATCACCTACCTGTTAGACAGTAGAAAACAGAAAGACAGCGAGCCGTACACAGTGACAGATGGATGGACCCTTGATGGACAGATGCACCATCAGGGAGGGAATGGGTAATGGCATCCTCTAAACCTGTAAGACAACAAAAAAAAATAAATACATGTATAGAAACTGAATGATCACCTACCTGTTAGACAGGTGCAGACACAGACAGACAGCGAGCCGTACACAGTGGCAGATGGATGGAACCTTGATGGACAGATGCACCATCAGGGAGGGAAGGGGTAATGGCATCCGCTAAACCTGTAAGACAACAAAGAAAATCAATACATGTATAGAAACTGAATGATCACCTACCTGTTAGACAGTAGCAAACAGATAGACAGCGAAACATACACAGTGGCAGATGGATGGAACCTTGATGGACAGATGCACCATGAGGGAGGGAAGTTGTAATGGCATCCTCTAAACCTGTAAGACAACAAAGAAAATCAATACATGTATAGAAACTGAATGATCACCTACCTGTTAGTCAGTAGAAAACAGATAGACAGCTAGCCGTACACAGTTGCAGATGGATGGACCCTTGATGGACAGATGCACCATCAGGGAGGGAAGGGGTAATGGCATCCTCTAAACCTGTAAGACAACAAAGAAAATCAATACATGTATTGAAACTGAATGATCACCTACCTGTTACACAGTAGCAAACAGATAGACAGCGAGCCATACACAGTGGCAGACGGATGGAACCTTGATGGACAGATGCACCATCAGGGAGGTAAGGGGTAATGGCATCCTCTAAACCTGTAAGACAACAAAGAAAATCAATACATGTATAGAAACTGAATGATCACCCACCTGTTAGACAGTAGCAAACAGATAGACAGCGAAACATACACAGTGACAGATGGATGGACCCTTGAAAGACAGATGCACCATCAGGGAGGGAAGGGGTAATGGCATCCTCTAAACCTGTAAGACAAAAAAGACAATCAATACATGTATAGAAACTGAATGATCACCTACCTGTTACACAGTAGCAAACAGATAGACAGCGAGCCATACACAGTGGCAGATGGATGGAACCTTGATGGACAGATGCACAATCAGAAAGGGAAGGGTTATTGTCATCCTCAGAACCTAAAAGATAAAGACAATCAATACAGGTTTTGAAACTGAAATATCACTTACCTTTTACACAGTTGCAGAACAATAGACAGTAAGCCAGATACAGCTGCAGACGGACAGATTGATGGAGGCTGGATCTACAGTCAGCGAGGGAGGGGCTCTGAAGATCCTAAAGCTGTAAGAAAAAAAAAAAGTCAATACATGTATAGAAATTGAATGATGAACTAACTCTTACACACTTGCAGTCAGATAAATATGGAGCAACACAAATAGTTGCAATGGACAGACACTTGTTTGATAGATCCACCATTAGGAAGGATGGGGGCATCCTGGAGTCCTGAAAGCCTGTAAGACAACAAAGAAAGTCAATACATGTATAGAAACTGAACGATCACCTACCTGTTAGACAGTAGCAAACAGATAAAAAACGAGCCGTACAGTGACACATGGATGGACCCTTGATGGACAGATGCACCATCAGGGAGGGAAGGGGTAATGGCATCCTCTAAACCTGTAAGACAACAAAGAAAATCAATACATGTATAGAAACCGAATGATCACCTACCTGTTAGACAGGTGCAGACAGAGACAGCGAGCCGTACACAGTGAATGATGGTTGGACCCTTGATGGACAGATGCACCATCAGGGAGGGAAGGGGGAATGGCATCCTTGGAACCTCAAAGATAACAAAGACAATCAATACAGGTTTTGAAAGTGAAAGATCACTTACCTTTTACACAGTTGCAGAACAATAGACAGTGAGCCAGACACAGCTGCAGATGGACAGATTGATGGTGGCTGAATCTACGGTCAGGGAGGGAGGGGCTCTGAAGGTCCTAAACCTGTAAGACCAAAAAAAAAAGAAAACGTCAATACATGTATAGAAATTGGATGATGAACTAAATCTTACACACTTGCAGTCAGAAAGATCGAGACACACAAATAGTTGCAATGGACAGACACTTGTTTGATGGATCCACCATTAGGAAGGAGGGGGGGGCCTTGGAGTCCTGAAAGCCTGTAAGACAACAAAGAAAATCAATACACGTATAGAAACTGAATGATCACCTACCTGTTACACAGTTGCAGACAGATAGACCCTTGATTGACAGATGCATCATCAGAGAGGGAAGGGGTAATGGCATCCTCTAAACTTGTAAGACAAAAAAGAAAATCAATACATGAATCTACGGTCAGGGAGGGAGGGGCTCTGAAAGTCCTAAATCTGTAAGACAAAAAAAACAAAAAAACGTCAATACATGTATAGAAACTGAATGATAAACTAACTCTTACACACTTGCAGTCAGAAAGATCGAGTCACACAAATAGTTGCAATGGACAGACCCTTGTTTGATGGATCCACCATTAGGAAGGAGGGGGGGGGTCCTGGAGTCCTGAAAGCCTGTAAGACAACAAAGAAAGTCAATACATGTACAGAAACTGAATGATCACCTACCTGTTAGAAAGCAGCAAACAGATAGACAACGAGCCGTACACAGTGACAGATGGATGGACCCTTGACGGAAAGATACACCATCAGGGAGGGAAGGGGTAATGGCATCCTCTAAACCTGTAAGAAGACAAAGACAGTCAATACAGGTTTTGAAACTGAAAGATTACTTACCTTTTACACAGTTGCAGAACAATACACAGTGAGCCAGACACAGCTGCAGACGGACAGATTGATGGAGGCTGGATCTACGGTCAGCGAGGGAGGGGCTCAGAAGGTCCTAAACCTGTAAGACAAAAAAAAGTCATTACATGTGAAGAAACTGAATGATGAACTAACTCTTACACACTTGCAATCGGATAGATATCGAGTTACACAAATAGTTGTAATGGACAGACCCTTGTTTGATGGATACACCATTAGGAAGGAGGTGGGGGGGTCCTGGAGTCCTGAAAGCCTGTAAAAAAACAAATAAAGTCAATACATGTATAGAAACTGAATGATCACCTACCTGTTAGTCAGTAGCAAACAGATAAAAAACGAGCCGTACACAGTGACACATGGATGAACCCTTGATGGACAGATGCACCATCAGGGAGGGAAGGGGTAATGGCATCCTCTAAACCTGTAAGACAACAAAGAAAATCAATACAGATATAGAAACTGAATGATCACCTACCTGTTAGAGAGTTGCAGACAGATTGACAGCGAGCCATACACAGTGGCAGATGGATGGAACCTTGATGGACAGATGCACCATGAGGGAGGGAAAGGGTAATGGCATCCTCTAAACCTGTAAGAGAACAAAGAAAATCAATACATGTATAGAAACTGAATGATCACCTACCTGTTAGACAGCAGCAAACAGATAGACAATGAGCCGTACACAGTGACAGATGGATGGACCCTTGATGGACAGATGCACAATCACGGAGGGAAAGGGTAATGGCATCCTCGGAACCTGAAAGACAACAAAGAAAATCAATACATGTATAGAAACTGAATGATCACCTACCTGTTAGACAGTAGCAAACAGATTGACAGTGAGCCGTACAAAGTGGTAGATGGATTAAACCTTGATGGACAGATACACCATCAGGGAGGGAAGGGGTAATGGCATCCTCAGAACCTGAAAGACAACAAAGACAGTCAATACAGGTTTTGAATCTGAAACATCACTTACCTTTTACACAGTTGCAGAACAATACACAGTGAGCCAGACACAGCTGCAGACGGACAGATTGATGGAGGCTGGATCTACGGTCAGGGAGGGAGGGGCTCTGAAGGTCCTAAACCTGTAAGACAACAAAAAATAACTAAATACATGTATAGAAACTGAATGATCACCTACATGTTAGACAGGTGCAGACAGACAGACAGCGAGCCGTACACAGTGGCAGATGGATGGAACCTTGATGAAAAGATGCACCATCAGGGAGGGAAGGGGTAATGGCATCCTCTAAACCTGTAAGACAACAAAGAAAGTCAATACATGTATAGAAACTGAACGATCACCTACCTGTTAGACAGTAGCAAACAGATAAAAAACGAGCCGTACAGTGACACATGGATGGACCCTTGATGGACAGATGCACCATCAGGGAGGGAAGGGGTAATGGCATCCTCTAAACCTGTAAGACAACAAAGAAAATCAATACATGTATAGAAACCGAATGATCACCTACCTGTTAGACAGGTGCAGACAGAGACAGCGAGCCGTACACAGTGAATGATGGTTGGACCCTTGATGGACAGATGCACCATCAGGGAGGGAAGGGGGAATGGCATCCTTGGAACCTCAAAGATAACAAAGACAATCAATACAGGTTTTGAAAGTGAAAGATCACTTACCTTTTACACAGTTGCAGAACAATAGACAGTGAGCCAGACACAGCTGCAGATGGACAGATTGATGGTGGCTGAATCTACGGTCAGGGAGGGAGGGGCTCTGAAGGTCCTAAACCTGTAAGACCAAAAAAAAAAGAAAACGTCAATACATGTATAGAAATTGGATGATGAACTAAATCTTACACACTTGCAGTCAGAAAGATCGGGACACACAAATAGTTGCAATGGACAGACACTTGTTTGATGGATCCACCATTAGGAAGGAGGGGGGGGCCTTGGAGTCCTGAAAGCCTGTAAGACAACAAAGAAAATCAATACACGTATAGAAACTGAATGATCACCTACCTGTTACACAGTTGCAGACAGATAGACCCTTGATTGACAGATGCATCATCAGAGAGGGAAGGGGTAATGGCATCCTCTAAACTTGTAAGACAAAAAAGAAAATCAATACATGAATCTACGGTCAGGGAGGGAGGGGCTCTGAAAGTCCTAAATCTGTAAGACAAAAAAAACAAAAAAACGTCAATACATGTATAGAAACTGAATGATAAACTAACTCTTACACACTTGCAGTCAGAAAGATCGAGTCACACAAATAGTTGCAATGGACAGACCCTTTTTTGATGGATCCACCATTAGGAAGGAGGGGGGGGGGTCCTGGAGTCCTGAAAGCCTGTAAGACAACAAAGAAAGTCAATACATGTACAGAAACTGAATGATCACCTACCTGTTAGAAAGCAGCAAACAGATAGACAACGAGCCGTACACAGTGACAGATGGATGGACCCTTGACGGAAAGATACACCATCAGGGAGGGAAGGGGTAATGGCATCCTCTAAACCTGTAAGAAGACAAAGACAGTCAATACAGGTTTTGAAACTGAAAGATCACTTACCTTTTACACAGTTGCAGAACAATACACAGTGAGCCAGACACAGCTGCAGACGGACAGATTGATGGAGGCTGGATCTACGGTCAGCGAGGGAGGGGCTCAGAAGGTCCTAAACCTGTAAGACAAAAAAAAGTCATTACATGTGAAGAAACTGAATGATGAACTAACTCTTACACACTTGCAATCGGATAGATATCGAGTTACACAAATAGTTGTAATGGACAGACCCTTGTTTGATGGATACACCATTAGGAAGGAGGGGGGGGGGGGTCCTGGAGTCCTGAAAGCCTGTAAAAAAACAAATAAAGTCAATACATGTATAGAAACTGAATGATCACCTACCTGTTAGACAGAAGAAAAAAGATAGACAGCGAGCCGTACACAGTGACAGATGGATGGACCCTTGATGGACAGATGCACCATCAGGGACGGAAGGGGTAATGTCATCCTCTAAACCTGTAAGACAACAAAGAAAATCAATACATGTATAGAAACTGAATGATCACCTACCTGTTAGACAGTAGCAAACAGATTGACAGCGAGCCGTACAAAGTGGTAGATGGATTAAACCTTGATGGACAGATGCACCATCAGGGAGAGAAGGGGTATTGGCATCCTCGGAACCTGAAAGACAACAAAGACAGTCAATACAGGTTTTGAATCTGAAAGATCACTTACCTTTTACACAGTTGCAGAACAATAGACAGTGAGCCAGACACAGCTGCAGATGGACAGATTGATGGAGGCTGGATTTACGGTCAGCGAGGGAGGGGCTCAGCAGGTCCTAAACCTGTAAGACAAAAAAAAGTCAATACATATATAGAAATTGAATGATGAACTAACTCTTACACACTTGCAGTAGGATAAATATCGAGTCACACAAATAGTTGCAATGGACAGACACTTCTTTAATGGATCCACCATTAGGAAGGGGGGGGGGGGTCCTGGAGTCCTGAAAGCCTGAAAGACAACAAAGAAAATCAATACATGTATTGAAACTGAATGATCACCTACCTGTTAGACAGTAGCAAACAAATAGACAGCGAGCCATACACAGTGGAAGATGGATGGAACCTTGATGGACAGATGCACCATCAGGGAGGGAAGGGGTAATGGCATCCTCTAAACCTGTAAGACAACAGAGAAAATCAATACATGTATAGAAACTGAATGATCACCTACCTGTTACACAGTAGCAAACAGATAGACAGCGAGCCATACACAGTGGCAGATGGATGGAACCTTGATGGACAGATGCACCATGAGGGAGGGAAGGGGTAATGGCATCCTCTAAACCTGTAAGACAACAAAGAAAATCAATACATGTATAGAAACTGAATGATCACCTACCTGTTAGACAGTAGCAAACAGATAGACAGCGAGCCATACACAGTGGCAGATGGATGGGACCTTGATGGACAGATGCACCATCAGGGAGGGAAGGGGTATTGGCATCCTCAGAACCTAAAAGATAAAAAAGAAAATTAATACAGGTTTTGAAACTGAAAGATCACTTATCTTTTACACAGTTGCAGAACAATAGACAGTGAGGCATGTGGAATGGGGGGTCCTGGAGTCCTGAAAGCCTGTAAGACAACAAAGAAAATCAATACATGTATAGAAACTGAATGATCACCTACCTGTTAGACAGGTGCAGACAGAAAGACAGCGAGCCGTACACAGTGGCAGATGGATGGAACCTTGATCGACAGATGCACCATCAGGGAGGGAAGGGGTAATGGCAACCTTGGAACATGAAAGACAACAAAGACAGTCAATACAGGTTTTGAAACTGAAAGATCATTTACCTTTTACACAGTTGCAGAACAATACACAGTGAGCCAGAAAGAGCTGCAGATGGACAGATTGATGGAGGCTGGATCTACGGTCGGCGAGGGAGGGGTTCTGAAGGTCCTAAACCTGTAAGACAAAAAAAAAACAAAAAAAAAAAAACGTCAATACATGTATAGAAACTGAATGATCACCTACCTGTTAGACAGTAGCAAACAGATAGACAGCGAGCCATACACAGTGGCAGATGGAGGAAACCTTGATGGATAGATGCACCATCAGGGAGGGAAGGGGTAATGGCATCCTCTAAACCTGTAAGACAACAAAGAAAATCAATACATGTATAGAAACTGAATGATCACCTACCTGTTAGACAGTAGTAAACAGATAGACAGCAAGCCATACACAGTAGCAGATGGATGGAACCTTGATGGACAGATGCACCATCAGGGAGGGAAGGGGTAATGGCATCCTCAGAAACTAATAGATAACAAAGACAATCGATACTGGTTTTGAAACTGAAATATCACTTACCTTTTACACAGTTGCAGAACAATAGACAGTGAGCCAGACACAGCTGCAGATGGACAGATTGATGGTGGCTGAATCTACGGTCAGGGAGGGAGGGGCTCTGAAGGTCCTAAACCTGTAAGACAACAAAAAATAACTAAATACATGTATAGAAACTGAATGATCACCTACATGTTAGACAGGTGCAGACAGACAGACAGCGAGCCGTACACAGTGGCAGATGGATGGAACCTTGATGAAAAGATGCACCATCAGGGAGGGAAGGGGTAATGGCATCCTCTAAACCTGTAAGACAACAAAGAAAATCAATACATGTATAGAAACTGAATGATCACCTACCTGTTACACAGTAGAAAACAGATAGACAGCGAGCCATACAGAGTGGCAGATGGATGGAACCTTGATGGACAGATGCACCATCAGGGAGGGAAGGGGTAATGGTATCCTCTAAACCTGGAAGAGAACAAAGAAAATAAACACCTGTATAGAAACTGAATGATCACCTACCTGTTAGACAGTAGAAAACAGATAGACAACGAGCCGTACACAGTGACAGATGGATGGACCCTTGACGGACAGATGCACCATCAGGGAGGGAAGGGGTAATGGCATCCTCTAAACCTATAAGACAACAAAGAAAATCAATACATGTATAGAAACTGAATGATCACCTACCAATTAGACAGTAGAAAACAGATAGACAGCGAGCCGTACACAGTGACAGATGGATGGACCCTTGATTGACAGATGCACCATCAGGGAGGGAAGGGTGGGGGGTCCTGGAGTACTGAAAGCCTGTAGACAACAAAGCAAGTCAATACATGTATAGAAACTGAATGATCACCTACCTGTTAGACAGCAGCAAACAGATAGACAACAAGTCGTACACAGTGACAGATGGATGGACCCTTGACGGACAGATGCACCATCAGGGAGGGAAGGGGTAATGGCATCCTCTAAACCTGCAAGACGACAAAGAAAATCAATACATGTATAGAAACTGAATGATCACCTACCTGTTAGACAGGTCCAGACAGAAAGACAGCGAGCCGTACACAGTGGCAGATGGATGGAACCTTGATCGACAGATGCACCATCAGGGAGGGAAGGGGTAATGGCAACCTTGGAACATGAAAGACAACAAAGACAGTCAATACAGGTTTTGAAACTGAAAGATCATTTACCTTTTACACAGTTGCAGAACAATACACAGTGAGCCAGAAAGAGCTGCAGATGGACAGATTGATGGAGGCTGGATCTACGGTCGGCGAGGGAGGGGCTCTGTAGGTCCTAAACCTGTAAGACAAAAAAAAAAAAAAAAACCGTCAATACATGTATAGAAACTGAATGATAAACTAACTCTAACACACTTCTAGTCAGAAAGATCGAGTCACACAAACAGTTGCAATTGACAGACACTTGTTTGATGGATCCACCATTAGGAAGGAGGGGGGGGGGTCTTGGAGTCCTGAAAGTCTGTAAGACAACAAAGAAAGTCAATACATGTATAGAAACTGAATGATCACCTACCTGTTAGACAGCAGAAAACAGATAGACAGCGAGCCGTACACAGTGACAGATGAATGGACCCTTGATGGACAGATGCACCATCAGGGAGGGAATGGGTAATGGCATCCTCTAAACCTGTAAGACAACAAAAAAAAATAAATACATGTATAGAAACTGAATGATCACCTACCTGTTAGACAGGTGCAGACAGACAGACAGCGAGCCGTACACAGTGGCAGATGGATGGAACCTTGATGGACAGATGCACCATCAGGGAGGGAAGGGGTAATGGCATCCTCTAAACCTGTAAGACAACAAAGAAAATCAATACATGTATAGAAACTGAATGATCACCTACCTGTTAGACAGTAGCAAACAGATAGACAGCGAGCCGTACACAGTGACAGATGGATGGACCCTTGATGGACAGATGCACCATCAGGGAGGGAATGGGTAATGGCATCCTCTAAACCTGTAAGACAACAAAAAAAAATAAATACATGTATAGAAACTGAATGATCACCTACCTGTTAGACAGGTGCAGACAGAAAGACAGCGAGCCGAACACAGTGGCAGATGGATGGAACCTTGATGGACAGATGCACCATCAGGGAGGGAAGGGGTAATGGCATCCTCTAAACCTGTAAGACAACAAAGAAAATCAATACATGTATAGAAACTGAATGATCACCTACATGTTAAACAGTAGCAAACAGATAGACAGCGAGCCATACACAGTGGCAGATGGATGGAACCTTGATGGACAGATGCACCATCAGGGAGGGAAGGGGTAATGGCATCCTCGGAACCTGGAAGAGAACAAAGAAAATCAATACATGTATAGAAACTGAACGATCACCTACCTGTTAGACAGTAGCAAACAGATTGACAGCGAGCCGTACACAGTGGCAGATGGATGGAACCTTGATCGACAGATGCACCATCAGGGAGGGAAGGGGTAATGGCAACCTTGGAACATGAAAGACAACAAAGACAGTCAATACAGGTTTTGAAACTGAAAGATCATTTACCTTTTACACAGTTGCAGAACAATACAAAGTGAGCCAGAAAGAGCTGCAGATGGACAGATTGATGGAGGCTGGATCTACGGTCGGCGAGGGACGGGCTCTGAAGGTCCTAAACCTGTAAGACAAAAAAAAAAAAAAAAAAAAACGTCAATACATGTATAGAAACTGAATGATCACCTACCTGTTAGACAGTAGCAAACAGACAGCGAGCCATACACAGTGGCAGATGGATGAAACCTTGATGGATAGATGCACCATCAGGGAGGGAAGGGGTAATGGCATCCTCTAAACCTGTAAGACAACAAAGAAAATCAATACATGTATAGAAACTGAATGATCACCTACCTGTTAGACAGTAGCAAACAGATAGACAGCGAGCCATACACAGTGGCAGATGGATGGAACCTTGATGGACAGATGCACCATCAGGGAGGGAAGGGGTAATGGCATCCTCTAAAGCTGTAAGACAACAAAGAAAATCAATACATGTATAGAAACTGAATGATCACCTACCTGTTAGACAGTAGCAAACAGATAGACAGCGAGCCATACACAGTGGCAGATGGATGGGACCTTGATGGACAGATGCACCATCAGGAAGGGAAGGCGTATTGGCATCCTCAGAAACTAATAGATAACAAAGACAATCGATACACGTTTTGAAACTGAAATATCACTTACCTTTTACACAGTTGCAAAACAATAGACAGTGAGCCAGACATAGCTGCAGATGGACAGATTGATGGTGGCTGAATCTACGGTCAGGGAGGGAGGGGCTCTGAAGGTCCTAAACCTGTAAGACAACCAAAAAGTAAATAAATACATGTATAGAAACTGAATGATCACCTACCTGTTAGACAGGTGCAGACAGACAGACAGCGAGCCGTACACAGTGGCAGATGGATGGAACCTTGATGGACAGATGCACCATCAGGGAGGGAAGGGGTAATGGCATCCTCTAAACCTGGAAGAGAACAAAGAAAATAAACACCTGTATAGAAACTGAATGATCACCTACCTGTTAGTCAGTAGCAAACAGATAGACAGCGAGCCGTACACAGTTGCAGATGGATGGACCCTTGATGGACAGATGCACCATCAGGGAGGGAAGGGGTATTGGCATCCTCAGAACCTAAAAGATAACAAAGAAAATTAATACAGGTTTTGAAACTGAAAGATCACTTATCTTTTACACAGTTGCAGAACAATAGACAGTGAGGCATGGGGAATGGGGGGGTCCTGGAGTCCTGAAAGCCTGTAAGACAACAAAGAAAATCAATACATGTATAGAAACTGAATGATCACCTACCTATTAGATAGTGGAAAACAGATAGACAGTGAGCCGTACACAGTGACAGATGGATGGACCCTTGATGGACAGATGCACCATCAGGGAGGGAATGGGTAATGGCATCCTCTAAACCTGTAAGACAAGAAAAAAAAATAAATACATGTATAGAAACTGAATGATCACCTACCTGTTAGACAGGGGCAGACAGACAGACAGCGAGCCGTACACAGTGGCAGATGGATGGAACCTTGATCGACAGATGCACCATCAGGGAGGGAATGGGTAATGACATCCTCTAAACCTGTAAGACAACAAAAAAAAATAAATACATGTATTGAAACTGAATGATCACCTACCTGTTAGACAGGTGAAGACAGACAGACAGCGAGCCGTACACAGTTGCAGATGGATGGACTCTTGATGGACAGATGCGCCATCAGGGAGGGAAGGGGTAATGGCATCCTCTAAACCTGTAAGACAACAAAGAAAATCAATACATGTATTGAAACTGAATGATCACCTACCTGTTACACAGTAGCAAACAGATAGACAGCGAGCCATACACAGTGGCAGATGGATGGAACCTTGATGGACAGATGCACCATCAGGGAGGGAAGGGGTAATGGCATCCTCTAAACCTGGAAGAGAACAAAGAAAATCAATACACGTAAAGAAACTGAATGATCACCTACCTGTTACACAGTAGCAAACAGATTGACAGCGAGCCATACAAAGTGGTAGATGGATTAAACCTTGATGGACAGATGTACCATCAGGGAGGGAAGGGGTAATGGCATCCTCGGAACCTGTAAGACAACAAAGAAAATCAATACATGTATAGAAACTGAATGATCACCTACCTGTTAGAAAGTAGCAAACAGATAGACAACGAGCCGTACACAGTGACAGATGGATGGACCCTTGATGGACAGATGCACCATCAGGGAGGGATGGGGTAATGGCATCCTCTAAACCTGTAAGACAACAAAGAAAATCAATACATGTTTTGAAACTGAATGATCACCTACCTGTTACACAGTAGCAAACAGATTGACAGCGAGCCGTACAAAGTGGTAGATGGATTAAACCTTGATGGACAGATGCACCATCAGGGAGGGAAAGGGTAATGGCATCCTCGGAACCTGAAAGACAACAAAGAAAATCAATACATGTATAGAAACTGAATGATCACCTACCTGTTAGACAGTAGCAAACAGATTGACAGCGAGCCGTACAAAGTGGTAGATGGATTAAACCTTGATGGACAGATGTACCATCAGGAAGGGAAGGGGTAATGGCATCCTCTAAACCTGTAAGACAACAAAGAAAATCAATACATGTATTGAAACTGAATGATCACCTACCTGTTACACAGTAGCAAACAGATAGACAGCGAGCCATACACAGTGGCAGATGGATGGAACCTTGATGGACTGATGCACCATCAGGGAGGGAAGGGGTAATGGGATCCTCTAAACCTGGAAGAGAACAAAGAAAATCAATACATGTATAGAAACTGAATGATCACCTACCTGTTAGATAGTAGCAAACAGATTGACAGCGAGCCGTACAAAGCTGTAGATGGATTAAACCTTGATGGACAGATGCACCATCAGGGAGGGAAAGGGTAATGGCATCCTCGGAACCTGAAAGACAACAAAGAAAATCAATACATGTATAGAAACTGAATTATCACCTACCTGTTAGACAGTAGCAAACAGATTGACAGCGAGCCGTACAAAGTGGTAGATGGATTAAACCTTCATGGACAGATGAACCATCAGGGAGGGAAGGAGTAATGGCATCCTCGGAACATGTAAGACAACAAAGAAAATCAATACATGTATAGAAACTGAATGATCACCTACCTGTTAGACAGTAGAAAACAGATAGACAGCGAGCCGTACACAGTGACAGATGGATGGACCCTTGATGGACAGATGCACCATCAGGGATTGAATGGGTAATGGCATCCTCTAAACCTGTAAGACAACAAAGAAAATCAATACATGTATAGAAACTGAATGATCACCTACCTGTTACACAGTTGCAGAACAATACACAGTGAGCCAGACACAGCTGCAGATGGACAGAATGATGGTGGCTGAATCTTCGGTCAGGGAGGGAGGGGCTCTGAAGGTCCTAAACCTGTAAGACAACAAAAAAAAAATAAATACATGTATAGAAACTGAATGATCACCTACCTGTTACACAGTAGAAAACAGATAGACAGCGAGCCGTACACAGTGGCAGATGGATGGAACCTTGATCGACAGATGCACCATCAGGGAGGGAAGGGGTAATGGCAACCTTGGAACATGAAAGACAACAAAGACAGTCAATACAGGTTTTGAAACTGAAAGATCATTTACCTTTTACACAGTTGCAGAACAATACAAAGTGAGCCAGAAAGAGCTGCAGATGGACAGATTGATGGAGGCTGGATCTACGGTCGGCGAGGGACGGGCTCTGAAGGTCCTAAACCTGTAAGACAAAAAAAAAAAAAAAAAAAACGTCAATACATGTATAGAAACTGAATGATCACCTACCTGTTAGACAGTAGCAAACAGACAGCGAGCCATACACAGTGGCAGATGGATGAAACCTTGATGGATAGATGCACCATCAGGGAGGGAAGGGGTAATGGCATCCTCTAAACCTGTAAGACAACAAAGAAAATCAATACATGTATAGAAACTGAATGATCACCTACCTGTTAGACAGTAGCAAACAGATAGACAGCGAGCCATACACAGTGGCAGATGGATGGAACCTTGATGGACAGATGCACCATCAGGGAGGGAAGGGGTAATGGCATCCTCTAAAGCTGTAAGACAACAAAGAAAATCAATACATGTATAGAAACTGAATGATCACCTACCTGTTAGACAGTAGCAAACAGATAGACAGCGAGCCATACACAGTGGCAGATGGATGGGACCTTGATGGACAGATGCACCATCAGGAAGGGAAGGGGTATTGGCATCTTCAGAAACTAATAGATAACAAAGACAATCGTTACACGTTTTGAAACTGAAATATCACTTACCCTTTACACAGTTGCAGAACAATAGACAGTGAGCCAGACATAGCTGCAGATGGACAGATTGATGGTGGCTGAATCTACGGTCAGGGAGGGAGGGGCTCTGAAGGTCCTAAACCTGTAAGACAACCAAAAAGTAAATAAATACATGTATAGAAACTGAATGATCACCTACCTGTTAGACAGGTGCAGACAGACAGACAGCGAGCCGTACACAGTGGCAGATGGATGGAACCTTGATGGACAGATGCACCATCAGGGAGGGAAGGGGTAATGGCATCCTCTAAACCTGTAAGACAACAAAGAAAATCAATACATGTATAGAAACTGAATGATCACCTACCTGTTAGACAGTAGCAAACAGATAGACAGCGAGCCATACACAGTGGCAGATGGATGGAACCTTGATGGACAGATGCACCATCAGGGAGGGAAGGGGTAATGGCATCCTCTAAAGCTGTAAGACAACAAAGAAAATCAATACATGTATAGAAACTGAATGATCACCTACCTGTTAGACAGTAGCAAACAGATAGACAGCGAGCCATACACAGTGGCAGATGGATGGGACCTTGATGGACAGATGCACCATCAGGAAGGGAAGGGGTATTGGCATCCTCAGAAACTAATAGATAACAAAGACAATCGATACACGTTTTGAAACTGAAATATCACTTACCTTTTACACAGTTGCAGAACAATAGACAGTGAGCCAGACATAGCTGCAGATGGACAGATTGATGGTGGCTGAATCTACGGTCAGGGAGGGAGGGGCTCTGAAGGTCCTAAACCTGTAAGACAACCAAAAAGTAAATAAATACATGTATAGAAACTGAATGATCACCTACCTGTTAGACAGGTGCAGACAGACAGACAGCGAGCCGTACACAGTGGCAGATGGATGGAACCTTGATGGACAGATGCACCATCAGGGAGGGAAGGGGTAATGGCATCCTCTAAACCTGGAAGAGAACAAAGAAAATAAACACCTGTATAGAAACTGAATGATCACCTACCTGTTAGTCAGTAGCAAACAGATAGACAGCGAGCCGTACACAGTTGCAGATGGATGGACCCTTGATGGACAGATGCACCATCAGGGAGGGAAGGGGTATTGGCATCCTCAGAACCTAAAAGATAACAAAGAAAATTAATACAGGTTTTGAAACTGAAAGATCACTTATCTTTTACACAGTTGCAGAACAATAGACAGTGAGGCATGGGGAATGGGGGGGTCCTGGAGTCCTGAAAGCCTGTAAGACAACAAAGAAAATCAATACATGTATAGAAACTGAATGATCACCTACCTATTAGATAGTGGAAAACAGATAGACAGTGAGCCGTACACAGTGACAGATGGATGGACCCTTGATGGACAGATGCACCATCAGGGAGGGAATGGGTAATGGCATCCTCTAAACCTGTAAGACAAGAAAAAAAAATAAATACATGTATAGAAACTGAATGATCACCTACCTGTTAGACAGGGGCAGACAGACAGACAGCGAGCCGTACACAGTGGCAGATGGATGGAACCTTGATCGACAGATGCACCATCAGGGAGGGAAGGGGTAATGGCAACCTTGGAACATGAAAGACAACAAAGACAGTCAATACAGGTTTTGAAACTGAAAGATCATTTACCTTTTACACAGTTGCAGAACAATACACAGTGAGCCAGAAAGAGCTGCAGATGGACAGATTGATGGAGGCTGGATCTACGGTCGGCGAGGGAGGGGCTCTGAAGGTCCTAAACCTGTAAGAAAAAACAAAAAAAAACAAAACGTCAATACATGTATAGAAACTGAATGATCACCTACCTGTTAGACAGTAGAAAACAGATAGACAACGAGCCGTACACAGTGACAGATGGATGGACCCTTGACGGACAGATTCACCATCAGGGAGGGAAGGGGTAATGGCATCCTCTAAACCTATAAGACAACAAAGAAAATCAATACATGTATAGAAACTGAATGATCACCTACCAATTAGATAGTAGAAAACAGATAGACAGCGAGACGTACACAGTGACAGATGGATGGACCCTTGATTGACAGATGCACCATCAGGGAGGGAAGGGGGGGGGGTCCTGGAGTACTGAAAGCCTGTAAGACAAGAAAGCAAGTCAATACATGTATAGAAACTGAATGATCACCTACCTGTTAGACAGCAGCAAACAGATAGACAACAAGCCGTACACAGTGACAGATGGATGGACCCTTGACGGACAGATGCACCATCAGGGAGGGAAGGGGTAATGGCAACCTTGGAACATGAAAGACAACAAAGACAGTCAATACAGGTTTTGAAACTGAAAGATCACTTACCTTTTACACAGTTGCAGAACAATACACAGTGAGCCAGAAAGAGCTGCAGATGGACAGATTGATGGAGGCTGGATCTACGGTCGGCGAGGGAGAGGCTCAGAAGGTCCTAAACCTATAAGACAAAAAAAAAGTCAATACATGTTTAGAAACTGAATGATGAACTAACTCTTACACACTTGCAATCGGATAGATATCGAGTTACACAAATAGTTGCAATGGACAGACCCTTGTTTGATGGATACACCATTAGGAAGGAGGGGGGCTCCTCCAGTCCTGAAAGCCTGTAAGACAACAAAGAAAATCAATACATGTATAGAAACTGAATGATCACCTACCTGTTAGACAGCAGCAAACAGATAGACAGCGAGCCATACACAGTGGCAGATGGATGGACCCTTGACGGACAGATGCACCATCAGGGAGGGAATGGGTAATGGCATCCTATAAACCTGTAAGACAACAAAAAAAAATAAATACATGTATAGAAACTGAATGATCACCTACCTGTTAGACAGGTGCAGACAGACAGACAGCGAGCCGTACACAGTGGCAGATGGATGGAACCTTGATGGACAGATGCACCATCAGGGAGGGAAGGGGTAATGGCATCCTCTAAACCTGTAAGACAACAAAGAAAATAAATACATGTATAGAAACTGAATGATCACCTACCTGTTAGACAGTAGAAAACAGATAGACAGCGAGCCACACACAGTGGCAGATGGATGGAACCTTGATGGACAGATGCACCATGAGGGAGGGAAGGGGTAATGGCATCCTCTAAACCTGTAAGACAACAAAGAAAATCAATACATGTATTGAAACTGAATGATCACCTACCTGTTAGTCAGTAGCAAACAGATAGACAGCGAGCTGTACACAGTGGCAGATGGATGGACCCTTGATGGACAGATGCACCATCAGGGAGGGAAGGGGTAATGGCATCCTCTAAACCTGTAAGACAACAAAGAAAATCAATACATGTATTGAAACTGAATGATCACCTACCTGTTACACAGTAGCAAACAGATAGACAGCGAGCCATACACAGTGGCAGATGGATTAAACCTTGATGGAAAGATGCACCATCAGGGAGGGAAAGGGTAATGGCATCCTCGGAACCTGAAAGACAACAAAGAAAATCAATACATGTATAGAAACTGAATTATCACCTACCTGTTAGACAGTAGCAAACAGATAGACAGCGAGCCGTACACAGTGGCACATGGATGAAACCTTGATGGACAGATGCACCATCAGGGAGGGAAGGGGTTATGGCATCCTCTAAACCTATAAGACAAGAAAGAAAATCAATACATGTATAGAAACTGAATGATCACCTACCTGTTAGACAGGTGCAGACAGACAGACAGCGAGCCATACACAGTGGCAGATGGATGGAACCTTGATGGACAGATGCACCATCAGGAAGGGAAGGGGTATTGGCATCCTCAGAAACTAATAGATAACAAAAACAATCGATACAGGTTTTGAAACTGAAATATCACTTACCTTTTACACAGTTGCAGAACAATAGACAGTGAGCCAGACACAGCTGCAGATGGACAGATTGATGTTGGCTGAATCTACGGTGAGGGAGGGAGGGGCTCAGAAGGTCCTGAACCTGTAATACAAAAAGAAAACGTCAATACATGTATAGAAACTGAATGATGAACTAACTTTTACACACTTGCAGTCAGAAAGATAGAGTCACACAAATAGTTGCAATGGACAGACACTTGTTTGATGGATCCACCATTAGGAAGGAGGGGGGGGTGGTCCTGGAGTCCTGAAAGTCTGTAAAACAACAAAGAAAATCAATACATGTATAGAAACTGAATGATCACCTACCTGTTAGAAAGAAAAAAGATAGACAGCGAGCCGTACACAGTGACAGATGGATGGACCCTTGATGGACAGATGCACCATCAGGGAGGGAATGGGGCGGTCCTGGAGTCCTGAAAGCCCATAAGACAACAAAGAAAGTCAATACTTGTATAGAAACTGAAAGATCACCTACCTGTTAGACAGTAGCAAACAGATAGACAACGAGCCATACACAGTGACAGATGGATGGACCCTTGATGGACAGCTGCACCATCAGGGACGGAAGGGGTAATGTCATCCTCTAAACCTGTAAGACAACAAAGAAAATCAATACATGTATTGAAACCTGAAAGACAACAAAGACAGTCAATACAGGTTTTGAATCTGAAAGATCACTTACCTTTTACACAGTTGCAGAACAATAGACAGTGAGCCAGACACAGCTGCAGACGGACAGATTGATGGAGGCTGGATTTACGGTCAGCGAGGGAGGGGCTCAGCAGGTCCTAAACCTGTTAGACAAAAAAAAGTCAATACATATATAGAAATTGAATGATGAACTAACTCTTACACACTTGCAGTAGGATAAATATCGAGTCACACAA
Organism: Salminus brasiliensis; assembly: GCF_030463535.1. Taxonomy (NCBI): domain Eukaryota; kingdom Metazoa; phylum Chordata; class Actinopteri; order Characiformes; family Bryconidae; genus Salminus; species Salminus brasiliensis. The sequence continues at coordinate 20,954,352 of NC_132898.1, read as the reverse complement.
ATAGTTGCAATGGACAGACACTTCTTTAATGGATCCACCATTAGAGTCCTGGAGTCCTGAAAGCCTGAAAGACAACAAAGAAAATCAATACATGTATAGAAACTGAATGATCACCTACCTGTTAGACAGTAGCAAACAGATAGACAGCGAGCCATACACAGTGGCAGATGGATGGAACCTTGATGGACAGATGCACCATCAGGGAGGGAAGGGGTAATGGCATCCTCTAAACCTGTAAGACAACAGAGAAAATCAATACATGTATAGAAACTGAATGATCACCTACCTGTTACACAGTAGCAAACAAATAGACAGCGAGCCATACACAGTGGCAGATGGATGGAACCTTGATGGACAGATGCACAATGAGGGAGGGAAGGGGTAATGGCATCCTCTAAACCTGTAAGACAACAAAGAAAATCAATACATGTATAGAAACTGAATGATCACCTACCTGTTAGTCAGTAGCAAACAGATAGACAGCGAGCCGTACACAGTTGCAGATGGATGGACCCTTGATGGACAGATGCACCATCAGGGAGGGAAGGGGTAATGGCATCCTCTAAACCTGTAAGACAACAAAGAAAATCAATACATGTATTGAAACTGAATGATCACCTACCTGTTACACAGTAGCAAACAGATAGACAGCGAGCCATACACAGTGGGAGATGGATGGAACCTTGATGGACAGATGCACCATCAGGGAGGGAAGGGGTAATGGCATCCTCTAAACCTGGAAGAGAACAAAGAAAATCAATACATGTATAGAAACTGAATGATCACCTACCTGTTAGACAGCAGCAAACAGATTGACAGCGAGCCGTACAAAGTGGTAGATGGATTAAACCTTGATGGAAAGATGCACCATCAGGGAGGGAAAAGGTAATGGCAACCTGGGAACCTGAAAGACAACAAAGAAAATCAATACATGTATAGAAAATGAATGATCACCTACCTGTTAGACAGTAGGAAACAGATTGACAACGAGCCGTACACAGTGACAGATGGATGGACCCTTGATGGACAGATGCACCATGAGGGAGGGATGGGGTAATGGCATCCTCTAAACTTGTAAGACAACAAAGAAAATCAATACATGTATAGAAACTGAATGATCACCTACCTGTTAGACAGTAGCAAACAGATTGACAGCGAGCCGTACAAAGTGGTAGATGGATTAAACCTTCATGGACAGATGAACCATCAGGGAGGGAAGGGGTAATGGCATCCTCGGAACCTGTAAGACAACAAAGAAAATCAATACATGTATAGAAACTGAATGATCACCTACCTGTTAGACAGTAGAAAACAAATAGACAGCGAGCCGTACACAGTGAGAGATGGATGGACCCTTGATGGACAGATGCACCATCAGGGATTGAATGGGTAATGGCATCCTCTAAACCTGTAAGACAACAAAAAAAAAATAAATACATGTATAGAAACTGAATGATCACATACCTGTTAGACAGGTGCATACAGACAGACAGCGAGCCGTACACAGTGGCAGATGGATGGAACCTTGATGGACAGATGCACCATCAGGGAGGGAAGGGGTAATGGCATCCTCTAAACCTGTAAGACAATAAAGAAAATCAATACATGTATAGAAACTGAATGATCACCTACCTGTTACACAGTAGAAAACAGATAGACAGCGAGCCATACAGAGTGGCAGATGGATGGAACCTTGATGGACAGATGCACCATCAGGGAGGGAAGGGGTAATGGCATCCTCAGAACCTAAAAGATAACAAAGAAAATTAATACAGGTTTTGAAACTGAAAGATCACTTATCTTTTACACAGTTGCAGAACAATAGACAGTGAGACATGGGGAATGGGGGGGTCCTGGAGTCCTGAAAGCCTGTAAGACAACAAAGAAAATCAATACATGTATAGAAACTGAATGATCACCTACCTGTTAGATAGTAGAAAACAGATAGACAGTGAGCCGTACACAGTGACAGATGGATGGACCCTTGATGGACAGATGCACCATCAGGGAGGGAATGGGCAATGGCATCCTCTAAACCTGTAAGACAAGAAAAAAAAATAAATACATGTATAGAAACTGAATGATCACCTACCTGTTAGACAGGGGCAGACAGACAGACAGCGAGCCGTACACAGTGGCAGATGGATGGAACCTTGATGGACAGATGCACCATCAGGGAAGGAATGGGTAATGGCATCCTCTAAACCTGTAAGACAACAAAGAAAATCAATACATGTATAGAAACTGAATGATCACCTACCTGTTAGACAGTAGCAAACAGACAGCGAGCCATACACAGTGGCAGATGGATTGAACCTTGATGGATAGATGCACCATCAGGGAGGGAAGGGGTAATGGCATCCTCTAAACCTGTAAGACAACAAAGAAAATCAATACATGTATAGAAACTGAATGATCACCTACCTGTTAGACAGTAGCAAACAGATAGACAGCGAGCCATACACAGTGGCAGATGGATGGGATCTTGATGGACAGATGCACCATCAGGAAGAGAAGGGGTATTGGCATCCTCAGAAACTAATAGATAACAAAGACAATCGATACAGGTTTTGAAACTGAAATATCACTTACCTTTTACACAGTTGCAGAACAATAGACAGTGAGCCAGACACAGCTGCAGATGGACAGATTGATGGTGGCTGAATCTACGGTCAGGGAGGGAGGGGCTCTGAAGGTCCTAAACCTGTAAGACAACAAAAAATAATTAAATACATGTATAGAAACTGAATGATCACCTACCTGTTAGACAGTAGCAAACAGATAGACAGCGAGCCATACACAGTGGCAGATGGATGGGACCTTGATGGACAGACAACGAGCCGTACACAGTGACAGATGGATGGACCCTTGACGGACAGATGCACCATCAGGGAGGGAAGGGGTAATGGCATCCTCTAAACCTGTAAGACAACAAAGAAAATCAATACATGTACAGAAACTGAATGATCAACCTACCTGTTAGACAGTAGAAAACAGATAGACAGCGAGCCGTACACAGTGACAGATGGATGGACCCTTGACGGACAGATGCACCATCAGGGATTGAATGGGTAATGGCATCCTCTAAACCTGTAAGACAACCAAAAAAAAAAAATACATGTATAGAAACTGAATGATCACCTACCTGTTAGACAGGTGCAGACAGACAGACAGCGAGCCGTACACAGTGGCAGATGGATGGAACCTTGATGTACAGATGCACCATCAGGGAGGGAAGGGGTAATGGCATCCTCTGAACCTGTAAGACAACAAAAAAAATCAATACATGTATAGAAACTGAATGATCTCCTACCTGTTACACAGTAGAAAACAGATAGACAGCGAGCCATACAGAGTGGCAGATGGATGGAACCTTGATGGACAGATGCACCATCAGGAAGGGAAGGGGTAATGGCATCCTCTAAACCTGGAAGAGAACAAAGAAAATAAACACCTGTATAGAAACTGAATGATCACCTACCTGTTAGTCAGTAGCAAACAGATAGACAGCGAGCCGTACACAGTTGCGGATGGATGGACCCTTGATGGACAGATGCACCATCAGGGAGGGAAGGGGTAATGGCATCCTCTAAACCTGGAAGAGAACAAAGAAAATCAATACATGTAAAGAAACTGAATGATCACCTACCTGTTACACAGTAGCAAACAGATTGACAGCGAGCCGTACAAAGTGGTAGATGGATTAAACCTTGATGGACAGATGCACCATCAGGGAGGGAAAGGGTAATGGCATCCTCGGAACCTGAAAGACAACAAAGAAAATCAATACATGTATAGAAACGGAATGATCACCTACCTGTTAGACAGTAGCAAACAGATTGACAGCGAGCCGTACAAAGTGGTAGATGGATTAAACCTTGATGGACAGATGCACCATCAGGGAGGGAAAGGGTAATGGCATCCTCGGAACCTGAAAGACAACGAAGAAAATCAATACATGTATAGAAACTGAATGATCACCTACCTGTTAGACAGAAGCAAACAGATTGACAGAGAGCCGTACAAAGTGGTAGATGGATTAAACCTTGATGGACAGATGTACCATCAGGGAGGGAAGGGGTAATGGCATCCTCGGAACCTGAAAGACAACAAAGAAAATCAATACATGTATAGAAACTGAATGATCACCTACCTGTTAGACAGTAGCAAAAAGATAGACAACGAGCCGTACACAGTGAAAGATGGATGGACCCTTGATGGACAGATGCACCATCAGGGAGGGAAGGGGTAATGGCATCCTCTAAACCTGTAAGACAACAAAGAAAATCATTACATGTATAGAAACTGAATGATCACCTACCTGTTAGACAGTAGAAAACAGACAGACAGCGAGCCGTACACAGTGGCAGATGGATGGAACCTTGATGGACAGATGCACCATCAGGGAGGGAAGGGGTAATGGCATCCTCTAAACCTGTAAGACAACAAAGAAAATCAATACATGTATAGAACCTGAATGATCACCTACCTGTTACACAGTAGAAAACAGATAGACAGCGAGCCATACAGAGTGGCAGATGGATGGACCCTTGATGGACAGATGCACCATCAGGGAGGGAAGGGGTATTGGCATCCTCAAAACCTAAAAGATAACAAAGAAAATTAATACAGGTTTTGAAACTGAAAGATCACTTACCTTTTAGACAGTTGCAGAACAATAGACAGTGAGGCATGGGGAATGGGGGGGTCCTGGAGTACTGAAAGCCTGTAAGACAACAAAGAAAATCAATACATGTATAGAAACTGAATGATCACCTACCTGTTAGACAGTAGAAAACAGATAGACAGCGAGCCGTACACAGTTGCAGATGGATGGACCCTTGATGGACAGATGCACCATCAGGGAGGGAAGGGGTAATGGCATCCTCTAAACCTGGAAGACAAGAAAAAAAAATAAATACATGTATAGAAACTGAATGATCACCTACCCGTTAGACAGGGGCAGATAGACAGACAGCGAGCCGTACACAGTGGCAGATGGATGGAACCTTGATGGACAGATGCACCATCAGGGAAGGAATGGGTAATGGCATCCTCTAAACCTGTAAGACAACAAAGAAAATCAATACATGTATAGAAACTGAATGATCACCTACCTGTTAGTCAGTAGCAAACAGATAGACAGCGAGCCGTACACAGTTGCAGATGGATGGACCCTTGATGGACAGATGCACCATCAGGGAGGGAAGGGGTAATGGCATCCTCTAAACCTGTAAGACAACAAAGAAAATCAATACATGTATTGAAACTGAATGATCACCTACCTGTTACATAGTAGCAAACAGATAGACAGCGAGCCATACACAGTGGCAGAGGGATGGAACCTTGATGGACAGATGCACCATCAGGGAGGGAAGGGGTAATGGCATCCTCTAAACCTGGAAGAGAACAAAGAAAATCAATACATGTAAAGAAACTGAATGATCACCTACCTGTTACACAGTAGCAAACAGACTGACAGCGAGCCGTACAAAGTGGTAGATGGATTAAACCTTGATGGACAGATGCACCATCAGGGAGGGAAAGGGTAATGGCATCCTCGGAACCTGAAAGACAACAAAGAAAATCAATACATGTATAGAAACTGAATGATCACCTACCTGTTAGACAGTAGCAAACAGATAGACAACGAGCCGTACACAGTGACAGATGGATGGACCCTTGATGGACAGATGCACCATCAGGGAGGGAATGGGTAATGGCATCCTCTAAACCTGTAAGACAACAAAAAAAAATAAATACCTGTATAGAAACTGAATGATCACCTACCTGTTAGACAGGTGCAGACAGACAGACAGCGAGCCGTACAAAGTGGCAGATGGATGGAACCTTCATAGACAGATGCTCCACCAGGGAGGGAAGGGGTAATGGCATCCTCTAAACCTGTAAGACAACAAAGAAAATCAATACATGTATAGAAACTGAATGATCACCTACCTGTTAGACAGTAGCAAACAGATTGACAGCGAGCCGTACAAAGTGGTAGATGGATTAAACCTTGATGGACAGATGTACCATCAGGGAGGGAAGGGGTAATGGCATCCTCTAAACCTGTAAGACAAGAAAAAAAAATAAATACATGTATAGAAACTGAATGATCACCTACCTGTTAGACAGGGGAAGACAGACAGACAGCAAGCCGTACACAGTGGCAGATGGATGGAACCTTGATGGACAGATGCACCATCAGGGAGGGAAAGGGTAATGGCATCCTCTAAATCTGGAAGAGAACAAATAAAATAAATACCTGTATAGAAACTGAATGATCATCTACCTGTTAGACAGTAGCAAACAGATAGACAGCGAGCCATACACAGTGGCAGATGGATGGGACCTTGATGGACAGACAACGAGCCGTACACAGTGACAGATGGATGGACCCTTGACGGACAGATGCACCATCAGGGAGGGAAGGGGTAATGGCATCCTCTAAACCTGTAAGACAACAAAGAAAATCAATACATGTACAGAAACTGAATGATCAACCTACCTGTTAGACAGTAGAAAACAGATAGACAATGAGCTGTAAACAGTGACAGATGGATGGACCCTTGACGGACAGATGCACCATCAGGGAGGGAAGGGGTAATGGCATCCTCTAAAGCTATAAGACAACAAAGAAAATCAATACATGTATAGAAACTGAATGATCACCTACCTGTTAGACAGTAGCAAACAGATAGACAGCGAGCCATACACAGTGGCAGAAGGATGGAACCTTGATGGACAGATGCACCATCAGGGAGGGAAGGGGTAATGGCATCCTCTAAACCTGTAAGACAACAAAGAAAATCAATACATGTATAGAAACTGAATGATCACCTACCTGTTAGACAGTAGCAAACAGATTGACAGCGAGCCGTAAAAAGTGGTAGATGGATTAAACCTTGATGGACAGATGCACCATCAGGGAGGGAAAGGGTAATGGCATCCTCTAAACCTGAAAGACAACGAAGAAAATCAATACATGTATAGAAACTGAATGATCACTTACCTGTTAGACAGAAGCAAACAGATTGACAGAAAGCCGTACAAAGTGGTAGATGGATTAAACCTTGATGGACAGATGTACCATCAGGGAGGGAAGGGGTAATGGCATCCTCTAAACCTGTAAGACAACAAAGAAAATCAATACATGTATAGAACCTGAATGATCACCTACCTGTTACACAGTAGAAAACAGATAGACAGCGAGCCATACAGAGTGGCAGATGGATGGACCCTTGATGGACAGATGCACCATCAGGGAGGGAAGGGGTATTGGCATCCTCAGAACCTAAAAGATAACAAAGAAAATTAATACAGGTTTTGAAACTGTAAGATCACTTACCTTTTAGACAGTTGCAGAACAATAGACAGTGAGGCATGGGGAATGGGGGGGTCCTGGAGTACTGAAAGCCTGTAAGACAACAAAGAAAATCAATACATGTATAGAAACTGAATGATCACCTACCTGTTAGACAGTAGAAAACAGATAGACAGCGAGCCGTACACAGTAACAGATGGATGGACCCTTGATGGACAGATGCACCATCAGGGAGGGAAGGGGTAATGGCATCCTCTAAATCTGGAAGAGAACAAATAAAATAAATACCTGTATAGAAACTGAATGATCACCTACCTGTTAGACAGTAGAAAACAGATAGACAGCGAGCCGTACACAGTTGCAGATGGATGGACCCTTGATGGACAGATGCACCATCAGGGAGGGAAGGGGTAATGGCATCCTCTAAACCTGGAAGACAAGAAAAAAAAATAAATACATGTATAGAAACTGAATGATCACCTACCCGTTAGACAGGGGCAGACAGACAGACAGCGAGCCGTACACAGTGGCAGATGGATGGAACCTTGATGGACAGATGCACCATCAGGGAAGGAATGGGTAATGGCATCCTCTAAACCTGTAAGACAACAAAGAAAATCAATACATGTATAGAAACTGAATGATCACCTACCTGTTAGTCAGTAGCAAACAGATAGACAGCGAGCCGTACACAGTTGCAGATGGATGGACCCTTGATGGACAGATGCACCATCAGGGAGGGAAGGGGTAATGGCATCCTCTAAACCTGTAAGACAACAAAGAAAATCAATACATGTATTGAAACTGAATGATCACCTACCTGTTACATAGTAGCAAACAGATAGACAGCGAGCCATACACAGTGGCAGAGGGATGGAACCTTGATGGACAGATGCACCATCAGGGAGGGAAGGGGTAATGGCATCCTCTAAACCTGGAAGAGAACAAAGAAAATCAATACATGTAAAGAAACTGAATGATCACCTACCTGTTACACAGTAGCAAACAGACTGACAGCGAGCCGTACAAAGTGGTAGATGGATTAAACCTTGATGGACAGATGCACCATCAGGGAGGGAAAGGGTAATGGCATCCTCGGAACCTGAAAGACAACAAAGAAAATCAATACATGTATAGAAACTGAATGATCACCTACCTGTTAGACAGTAGCAAACAGATAGACAACGAGCCGTACACAGTGACAGATGGATGGACCCTTGATGGACAGATGCACCATCAGGGAGGGAATGGGTAATGGCATCCTCTAAACCTGTAAGACAACAAAAAAAAATAAATACATGTATAGAAACTGAATGATCACCTACCTGTTAGACAGGTGCAGACAGACAGACAGCGAGCCGTACAAAGTGGCAGATGGATGGAACCTTCATAGACAGATGCTCCACCAGGGAGGGAAGGGGTAATGGCATCCTCTAAACCTGTAAGACAACAAAGAAAATCAATACATGTATAGAAACTGAATGATCACCTACCTGTTAGACAGTAGCAAACAGATTGACAGCGAGCCGTACAAAGTGGTAGATGGATTAAACCTTGATGGACAGATGTACCATCAGGGAGAGAAGGGGTAATGGCATCCTCTAAACCTGTAAGACAAGAAAAAAAAATAAATACATGTATAGAAACTGAATGATCACCAACCTGTTAGACAGGGGAAGACAGACAGACAGCAAGCCGGACACAGTGGCAGATGGATGGAACCTTGATGGACAGATGCACCATCAGGGAGGGAAAGGGTAATGGCATCCTAGGAAACTGAAAGACAACAAAGAAAATCAATACATGTATAGAAACTGAATGATCACCTACCTGTTAGACAGTAGCAAACAGATAGACAACGAGCCATACACAGTGGCAGATGGATGGAACCTTGATGGACAGATGCACCATCAGGGAGGGAAGGGGTAATGGCATCCTCTAAAGCTGTAAGACAACAAAGAAAATCAATACATGTATAGAAACTGAATGATCACCTACCTGTTAGACAGTAGCAAACAGATAGACAGCGAGCCATACACAGTGGCAGATGGATGGAACCTTGATGGACAGATGCACCATCAGGGAGGGAAAGGGTAATGGCATCCTAGGAAACTGAAAGACAACAAAGAAAATCAATACATGTATAGAAACTGAATGATCACCTACCTGTTAGACAGTAGCAAACAGATAGACAACGAGCCATACACAGTGGCAGATGGATGGAACCTTGATGGACAGATGCACCATTAGGGAGGAAAAGGGTAATGGCATCCTCTAAACCTGTAAGACAACAAAGAAAATCAATACATGTATTGAAACTGAATGATCACCTACCTGTTACATAGTAGCAAACAGATAGACAGTGAGCCATACACAGTGGCAGAGGGATGGAACCTTGATGGACAGATGCACCATCAGGGAGGGAAGGGGTAATGGCATCCTCTAAACCTGGAAGAGAACAAAGAAAATCAATACATGTAAAGAAACTGAATGATCACCTACCTGTTACACAGTAGCAAACAGACTGACAGCGAGCCGTACAAAGTGGTAGATGGATTAAACCTTGATGGACAGATGCACCATCAGGGAGGGAAAGGGTAATGGCATCCTCGGAACCTGAAAGACAACAAAGAAAATCAATACATGTATAGAAACTGAATGATCACCTACCTGTTAGACAGTAGCAAACAGACTGACAGCGAGCCGTACAAAGTGGCAGATGGATGGAACCTTCATAGACAGATGCTCCACCAGGGAGGGAAGGGGAAATGGCATCCTCTAAACCTGTAAGACAACAAAGAAAATCAATACATGTATAGAAACTGAATGATCACCTACCTGTTAGACAGTAGCAAACAGATTGACAGCGAGCCGTACACAGTGACAGATGGATGGACCCTTGATGGACAGATGCACCATCAGGGAGGGAATGGGTAATGGCATCCTCTAAACCTGTAAGACAACAACAAAAAAAAAACATGTATAGAAACTGAATGATCACCTACCTGTTAGACAGGTGCAGACAGACAGACAGCGAGCCGTACACAGTGGCAGATGGATGGAACCTTGATGGACAGATGCACCATCAGGGAGGGAAGGGGAAATGGCATCCTCTAAACCTGTAAGACAACAAAGAAAATCAATACATGTATAGAAACTGAATGATCACCTACCTATTAGACAGTAGTAAATAGATAGACAGCGAGCCATACACAGTGGCAGATGGATGGAACCTTGATGGACAGATGCACCATGAGGGAGGGAAGGGGTAATGGTATCCTCTAAACCTGTAAGACAACAAAGAAAATCAATACATGTATTGAAACTGAATGATCACCTACCTGTTACACAGTAGCAAACAGATAGACAGCGAGCCGTACACAGTGGCAGATGGATGGAACCTTGATGGACAGATGCACCATCAGGGAGGGAAAGGGTAATGGCATCCTAGGAAACTGAAAGACAACAAAGAAAATCAATACATGTATAGAAACTGAATGATCATCTACCTGTTAGACAGTAGCAAACAGATAGACAACGAGCCATACACAGTGGCAGATGGATGGAACCTTGATGGACAGATGCACCATCAGGGAGGGAAGGGGTAATGGCATCCTCTAAAGCTGTAAGACAACAAAGAAAATCAATACATGTATAGAAACTGAGTGATCACCTACCTGTTAGACAGTAGCAAACAGATAGACAGCGAGCCATACACAGTGGCAGATGGATGGAACCTTGATGGACAGATGCACCATCAGGGAGGGAAAGGGTAATGGCATCCTAGGAAACTGAAAGACAACAAAGAAAATCAATACATGTATAGAAACTGAATGATCACCTACCTGTTAGAGAGTAGCAAACAGATAGACAACGAGCCATACACAGTGGCAGATGGATGGAACCTTGATGGACAGATGCACCATTAGGGAGGAAAAGGGGTAATGGCATCCTATAAACCTGGAAGAGAACAAAGAAAATAAATACCTGTATAGAAACTGAATGATCACCTACCTGTTAGTCAGTAGCAAACAGATAGACAGCGAGCCGTACACAGTTGCAGATGGATGGGACCTTGATGGACAGATGCACCATCAGGGAGGGAAGGGGTAATGGCATCCTCTAAACCTGTAAGACAACAAAGAAAATCAATACATGTATAGAAACTGAATGATCACCTACCTGTTACACAGTAGAAAACAGATAGACAGCGAGCCATACAGAGTGGCAGATGGATGGACCCTTGATGGACAGATGCACCATCAGGGAGGGAAGGGGTATTGGCATCCTCAGAACCTAAAACATAACAAAGAAAATTAATACAGGTTTTGAAACTGAAAAATCACTTACCTTTTAGACAGTTGCAGAACAATAGACAGTGAGGCATGGGGAATGGGGGGGTCCTGGAGTACTGAAAGCCTGTAAGACAACAAAGAAAATCAATACATGTATAGAAACTGAATGATCACCTACCTGTTAGACAGTAGAAAACAGATAGACAGCGAGCCGTACACAGTGACAGATGGATGGACCCTTGATGGACAGATGCACCATCAGGGAGGGAAGGGGTAATGGCATCCTCTAAATCTGGAAGAGAACAAATAAAATAAATACCTGTATAGAAACTGAATGATCACCTACCTGTTAGTCAGTAGCAAACAGATAGACAGCGAGCCGTACACAGTTGCAGATGGATGGACCCTTGATGGACAGATGCACCATCAGGGAGGGAAGGGGTATTGGCATCCTCCGAACCTAAAAGATAACAAAGAAAATTAATACAGGTTTTGAAACTGAAAGATCACTTACCTTTTACACAGTTGTAGAATAATACACAGTGAGCCAGACAGAGCTGCAGATGGACAGATTGATGGAGGCTGGATCTACGGTCGGTGAGGGAGGGGCTCAGAAGGTCCTAAACCTGTAAGACATAAAAAAGTCAATACATGTGTAGAAACTGAAAGATGAACTAACTCTTACACACTTGCAATCGGATAGATATCGAGTGACACAAATAGTTGCAATGGACAGACCCTTGTTTGATGGATACACCATTAGGAAGGGGGGGGGGGGGTCCTGGAGTACTGAAAGCCTGTAAGACAACATAGAAAGTCAATACATGTATAGAAACTGAATGATCACCTACCTGTTAGACAGTAGAAAACAGATAGACAGCGAGCCATACACAGTGGCAGATGGATGGAACCTTGATGGACAGATGCACCATCAGGGAGGGAAGGGGTAATGGCATCCTCTAAAGCTGTAAGACAACAAAGAAAATCAATACATGTATAGAAACTGAATGATCACCTACCTGTTAGACAGTAGCAAACAGATAGACAGCGAGCCATACACAGTGGCAGATGGATGGAACCTTGATGGACAGATGCACCATCAGGGAGGGAAAGGGTAATGGCATCCTAGGAAACTGAAAGACAACAAAGAAAATCAATACATGTATAGAAACTGAATGATCACCTACCTGTTAGACAGTAGCAAACAGATAGACAACGAGCCATACACAGTGGCAGATGGATGGAACCTTGATGGACAGATGCACCATTAGGGAGGAAAAGGGGTAATGGCATCCTATAAACCTGGAAGAGAACAAAGAAAATAAATACCTGTATAGAAACTGAATGATCACCTACCTGTTAGTCAGTAGTAAACAGATAGACAGCGAGCCGTACACAGTTGCAGATGGATGGACCCTTGATGGACAGATGCACCATCAGGGAGGGAAGGGGTAATGGCATCCTCTAAACCTGTAAGACAACAAAGAAAATCAATACATGTATAGAAACTGAATGATCACCTATCTGTTAGACAGTAGCAAACAGATTGACAGCGAGCCGTACACAGTGGCAGATGGATTAAACCTTGATGGACAGATGCACCATCAGGGAGGGAAGGGGTAATGGCATCCTCGGAACCTGAAAGACAACAAAGACAGTCAATACAGGTTTTGAAACTGAAAGATCACTTACCTTTTACACAGTTGCAGAACAATACACAGTGAGCCAGACACAGCTGCAGACGGACAGATTGATGGAGGCTTGATTTACGGTCAGCGAGGGAGGGGCTCAGAAGGTCCTAAACTTGTAAGACAAAAAAAAGTCAATACATATATAGAAATTGAATGATGAACTAACTCTTACACACTTGCAGTAGGATAAATATCGAGTCACACAAATAGTTGCAATGGACAGACACTTCTTTGATGGATCCACCATTAGGAAGGAGGGGGGGTCCTGGAGTCCTGAAAGCCTGTAAGACAGCAAAGAAAATCAATACATGTATAGAAACTGAATGATCACCTACCTGTTAGACAGTAGAAAACAGATAGACAGCGAGCCGTACACAGTGACAGATGGATGGACCCTTGATGGACAGATGCACCATCAGGGAGGGAATGGGTAATGGCATCCTCTAAACCTGTAAGACAAGAAAAAAAAATTAATACATGTATAGAAACTGAATGATCACCTACCTGTTAGACAGGGGCAGACAGACAGACAGCGAGCCGTACACAGTGGCAGATGGATGGAACCTTGATGGACAGATGCACCATCAGGGAGGGAAGGGGTAATGGCATCCTCTAAACCTGTAAGACAACAAAGACAGTCAATACAGGTTTTGAAACTGAATGATCATCTACCTGTTAGACAGTAGAAAACAGATAGACAGCGAGCCTTACACAGTGACAGATGGATGGACCCTTGATGGACAGATGCACCATCAGGGAGGGAAGTTGCAATGGCATCCTCTAAACCTGTAAGGCAACAAAGAAAATCAACACATGTTTAAAAACTGAATGATCACCTACCTGTTAGACGGTAGCAAACTGTTATACAGTAGCAAACAGATAGACACCGAGCCAAACAAAGTGGCAGATGGATGGACCCTTGGTGCACGGATGCAACATCAGAGAGGGAAGGGCTAATTGCATCTTCGGAACTTGAAAGACAACAAAGACAGTCAATACAGGTTTTGAAACTGAAAGATCACTTACCCTTACACAGTTTCAGAACAATAGACAGTGAGCCAGACATAGCTGCAAATGGACAGATTGATGGTGGCTGGATCTATGATCAGGGAGGGAGGGGCTCAGAAGGACCTGAACCTGTAAGACAAAAAAAAAAACAAGTCAATACATTTATAGAAACTGAATGATGACCTAACTCTTACACACTTGCAGTCAGATAGATAGCGAGTCACACACACCATTGCAATGGACAGACCCTTGTTTGTTGGATCCACCATTAGGAAGGAGGAGGGTGGGGTCCTGGGGTCCTGAAAGCCTGTAAGACAACAAAGAAATAGAGAACTCGTAAGACAAAAAAGAAAGTCAATACATGTTTAGAAACTGGTTGATTGTTTAAATGATCATTCACCTCTTATACACTGTCATACAAATACAGTTGCAGATGGAAAGAGGCTTGTTGGCCGGGTTTGAACAAGTTAAAGTTTATTGAGGTTCCTGCTGGAACAGCCTGACAAACGTGTGTTGCAGTAATAAAACCGTGAGTTTAAGTGTGTACTAGCTTTTCTGCATCCTGTAGAGATAAGGAATCTCTTAAATAGTTTGCCAATGTAGAAAATCTGTTCTATGTATTTAGCTATATGTTGCTCAAATGATAGATCTGAATCAAATAAGACACCAAGATTTGTAGATGCTTAACCTGGAATAATGGAAAAAACAGCCAAGTCCAACATTTAGTATGAGTTTACTTCTAGTGTCTTTTGGACCCAAAAAGAGAACCTCTGTTTTGTTACTTTTAAGAAGAACAAAGTCATTTGGCATCCAGAGTACATCCTTCACACAGTCCTCAATTTTCTTTAATCTAGAGTTACCATCAGGTTTGGCTGATATATAGAGCTGTGTCATCTGCATCTGAAAGTTAACATCATGTCTGCTTATAACTGCCCAGTGGTAACATCTATAATGTAAATAATATATGCCCTTAAATAGAGCATTGTGGAACTCCAAATCAGACTTCTCTGTAATTTAGAAATACTGACTGATAGGGTTCGTTTAGATATGATTTGAACCACAATAGGGCTGTTCCTGTGATTCCAACCATGTTCTCTAATCTTTCTAAGAGAATAGTGTTATCTATAGTGTCAAAGGCTAAACTGAGGGTGAGTAGGGCTACATAGCAAGAGGCAAGAAAGAGATCGTTTGTAATCTTCACTTGGGCTATCTGAATCCAGATTGGAATTTCTCATACATTTCATTTTTACTCAGGTATAAGCAGAGTTGTTGAGCCACAGCATTTTCTAATATCTTGGACAGAAATGTTAAGCTTGAGATGGGTCTGTAATTGACAGTACACTAGGATCAAGATTTAGTTTCTTAATCAAAGGTTTTATAACAGCAAATTTAAGGGATTTGGGTACATGGTCTTAGGTAAGGGATGCATTTACTATTGTTAAAAGTGGTCTGATTATAATTGGGAGTAATTCTAACAGTATTTTAGAGGGAATCTGGTCGAGTGTACAGGTTGTAAAATTTATTGAGGAAATACTTTTTTGTTAGTTCTGGCTGTGGAAGTGTGTAGAAGACATCCAGCCTTTATTCTACAACTAATTTATATTCTAAATCAGCTACACCGGGTGACAGCCATGTTTAATTTAATAAGGAGTGTTGGATTTGTTGTCAAATATTTTCTATTTTATTATTAAAATAGTCCATAAAATATTACTGGTTAAGGTAGTAGGGATCTGGGGTTGAGAATTTGCCCAACATACCTGACTTGGGTTGTATATTTAACAGTCTAAATTTAAATTTATTTGTGGAAGTTACTTGTACTGGTAAGATTTGATACATATGGTTCCTTTTTTTCCCCCCCTAAGATTGTTAAAACCAATTTTCTGTCCTCTATATATGCTCGATACTGCAGGGTTTGTTTGAAATGCGAGCAAGTGATACTAATATTACTTTTTTAATACAAGAAAAAGAGAAGAAAGGGCAGAACAAATGGTTTGAATGCAGTAAATTATCACTTACCTGACAGATCTCAGGCAGCACAGGTGTAGCCTTTCTCGGTGGTAGAGGACAGAACGTCAAACCTGCAGTCAGCAGTGGAGCGTGAAGAGTCAGCTGAACGGCTTGCTTCCTCGATCCTGGCGTCTGTTTTCTTCCAAACGGTGTCTGAAATTTAGTGTACTAGAGGTCTTCCAGGCATTCCAGCATTGCCCTTAGGGCCCTATATTTAATAGGGTCTTACAATAAAATCTCCAACAATGAGAACACCGTCTGCAGTAGCTGCCCTCTCTGCTGGAGCATGCAGAGCCATAGACAAAGTCGATAAAGGCCCAGTTGCTTCAGGGTAGAACAATATCTCTCTCGGTAAATCGCTCAAAGAAAAAAAATAAAAATAAACATCAGCTCCCACCTTAGGCCTTCCACTTCCTTTTTGTTTTTCTTTTTTCTGGCCCAGGGAGAAAGGGAATTGCGCAATATGCAGAGGTGGTCAGAGTTAGGGGACCTGTCAATAATAGGTGCCTTCCTCAAACTTTTCCACATCTGTTGAAGAAAAAATGAAGAAAAACTTGTTAACTTGTTTACTGTGAATGCAGTGTCTTGTCTGCTAATGTTACTGAACATATATACATTACTCTGTATTTAAATTAATTATTAAATTATTAAAAATTAATTAGAACATTTTTGTGTAGGATGCAAGCTAATTACAAATAATGCTAATGATAGTGGGTACGATACACACAGCACCAGATGCTTCATCATTCCGTATGCTGCACTAAGGTGGTGGTATGGGGGCCCCAAAATGAAAATCTGCTCAGAGCGCAATAAAGTCCTGGGCTGGCCCTGGTCACGCGGTTGCTTCCAGGGCCTCTCCATGGCCACCATATTCCTCGAAAGTAAACACAGAAGTTAGTTAGTAAAGCAAACTAATGTAAAGTAAGACACACAGCAGACAGCACAAGATCATAGTTTTATCAAGGATAAAACTATGATAAACAAGCCAAAGCTAATATTACAGAATATAAAAGAAATGACTTGGAGGTAGTCACATGAGATTGACAAGCAGTGTGGCTGGTTGGGAGAAGTTGTCCCATTAACTTAAATCCTAACTAATCTGAATATTTATCCTTTTCAGCTATTTGTCTGTTATGTATTTCATTATCAAACTTTCTACTGTTCGAAACCGTTCATCCATAAGAACGTCTTCATCTTTAAAAAATTTTAAGCCTTCATGAGGGAAGGGGCAGTTGCTACCGAACCAGGTGATGCTAGCCCGAAATGGGACAGAATGCTAATTTGGAAAACATCCTTAACGAAGTGAGTAGAATGAGAAGATGGGAAGACTCCACTCAACAACTGGTGAATGGCCGCGAGCTGCATGGCAAGTGCATAGATAATCTGTAGAGCTGTGTGGAAGATCTGGAAAATAGGAGCCACCACAATAAAGTCAGATTGTTTGGGCTTAAAAGAGGGCATTGAAGGGGAGAACTTGATTGTATGCATTGAAAAGATACTGTCAGAAGGCCTGCACATGCACATTAATAACAAATTTGAAATTGAACGAGCACACTGCTCTCCCGGATCTCATCCGCATGAAGACCATCTTCAGAGATTCATCCTGATAAAGTTTCTGCATTCAACCGCAAGAGATAATGTCTTAAAAAGCAACCCTAAAGCATCAGCAGTTACTGATGGGGAATAAACTATAAAACATCCACTAGCACAAGGGGACTGAGAGGTAGTAGACGTCTCAGACATTCCACTGACCCAAGTTAAGTTCTCTTCTTTTTGTTCTTCCTTTTTTCTCTTTGTTGTTAGTTTTGTGGACATGAATTTAACAAGAAGAGAATCCTCAGCTGGCTGCTGGAGACATTTTTCTGTTCATGTTCTCTCCTCTGCTGTGGAGAAAAGATTTTTGTTGGCCTGTTTGGCTATGTTGGTTAATTTTAGAATTACATGTATCCTAATAATGTTCAGTGGTACAAAAGCAGTAGCCTATATTTTGAAAGTAGGAAGGTCAGATGGCATGGGACAATTGCTATGCAATCTTTTATTTCAGTTTTGTTATCTTATAATATGAATGGCAAATAGTGCTTATGTTAAGGTAGTTTCCTGGAATATTAATGGCTCTTATGGAGTTCTTATTTTGGTCCATAGGAGGTTGAACTTTTCTTTGCTGAAAGAGTATAAGGATAGTAATGGTAGATTTATTTATAAAGAAGCCAGTATAAATGGGGGGGGGGGGTAAATAACACTATGTAATATCTATTACTGTCATGGAGTTTATATATTGGTTAATGCCCAAGGACAAATGATTTTGGCAGGACTTTAATCAGGTCTTAGATGGGATATTAGATCAAAGTAAATAATCAGGTACCTCAACGCTAAAGGACAGAGCTGCCATTCACATGCTGATGGAGGACAATGACCTGCCCAATAATTGACTTTATTTTGATCTCAGAGTCTAACCAATACTATCACTGGTAGCACTATCAACGCTATTTCCGTGTCAGACCATGCATCTGTTGAGCTTTGTGTGAATATACATTCAGACAGGTTTAGAAGAGGTAGATGGAGAATGAACACATCTCTACTACAGGAGGAGTTATTTTCTTAAGAACTTGCAGAGCACCTATCCTCATTTTAATTTGGGTAGCACAGACAGCATAGCAATGGTTTGGGAGGCATCTAAAGTGTACATTGGGGTAAAAGGATTGCACAGACTTCGGAATGGGAAAAATAGCTCAGAGTATTAAAACATTGGCAGCAGAACTAAATAGCATGGAAAAAAAGTTGGCCAGATATTACTCTAAAAGCATATTTAAAAACATTTGTGATCATCATTCAGCAATCATTTTTATGAGTCAGAAGAAAAACTGACAGACTTTTGACCAGACAGTTAAAAGAACAATGCTCTGTCCACATCATTCCAGCAATAAGAGCAGGGGGTTCTCTTATAACATCTTCCAAGGGTATTAATGGGGTCTTTAAAGAATTCTATGAGAACCTGTATAGATCATCTGGTGCTTTACTAAAGCTATTAGCCCCAGATTTTTTTCTCAAACATAAATCTTCCAAAGTTATCTTCTGATCAAGCATCTATTCTTGATGCACCAATAACCTAAGAAGAGGTTAAAACAGGGGCATGAAAACAGGGAAATCACCAGGAACGAATGGGTTTCCGGTGGAGTACTATAAAGAATATATAGATATAATTACTCCAATACTGACAAATGTGTTTCAGGAGGCTTTTTAAAGAGGCTCACTTCCACCATCTCTTAAAAAACACTCCTCACTCTGATACCTTAGAAAGGAAGAGATCATATGGATCCGGCCTCAGACCAATTAGCCTCATCATTGTATATAGTAAGATACTGGCTAAGGTTCAGATTGGAAACAATCTTACCACACATTATACATTCAGACCAAGTAAGCTTTAAAAGGGGTAGGTCTTCCACTGATAATTTGAGAAGGCTCATGCACTTAATGTGGTTAAATGCCTCCTAGTCAATGTGAAATGCAAGTGGCCACTGTATCGCTTGATACTCAGAAGGCCTTCGATAGGGTCGAGTGGGACTTCTTACACTCGACCCTGTTGAGGTTTGGTTTTGGTTCTGGTTTTGCTAAAAGGATAAAAATATTTGTCAAAACTGATGCTTTAGGATTGCTGTATGTCACTGCTCTTATTTACAATTGCGCTGGAACCCCTAGCGGTGGCCATAAGAGCGAACCCTGCCATCAAAGAAGTAAACCCAGTCACTATGCACTCTTCAGAGGCCTGGGCAAAGGTTCATAAATTGCACAGGATTTCCCACTACAAACAACATTATGCATCACTCTGGTTCAACCCAGAGGTGAAGATTGGGAAGCAGAAAGTGTTTTGGAAATGGTGGCTAGACAAGGGTATACACACTGAATGATCTCTATACAGAGGAGACATTTATGTAATTTACTGAACTTGTTCAACAGTAAATGCTACACGAAAAAGGTGATTTCTGGAAATATTTACAAATTAGACATTGCATGATTAGAAAGCCTTGGTCAGTAAGATCAGCCGATCCAATGGTTAACTATCTAGATAACCATTTTAATCATAAGGCATCAATATTTTATAAAATATCAATTAAGGAAAATAAAGTAAAAAAAATTATACAATATAAAATTCTGCACTGGTATTATTGGACACATTGTAGGCTCTTTAAAATAGGACTAACAAATAGTAGTTTATGTTGGAAGTGTAAAAAAAAAATGTGAACCTTTTTTCATTTCATATGGGAATGACACATGGTTAAACCATTTTGGCACAGTATGTTTGTATTTTTGGACACATGGGCGAGAGTAGCCCTGCCAGTCTCTCCCCACTTATGTCTCTTGGGAGATAAAACAGAAACCTCACATCTAACAAAAGGCGTATATTCAGTTTTGATGGTGGGGATAACCTCAGCCATCAGAGTTATGGGCATGTAGAGTTAAAGGGCCTGTAGAACTGGGGATTTGGGATTATTTCAAGGATCATCTAATTTCTAACTAACAGCATGATTATAAGACTAAAACTAAGATGTTTGTATACCTTATTATTTCACTTTATAATTATTATTGAAGGATGGGTGTTTGTACAATGTGTATCAGTATGTATATCTGTACCAAATGAGCTTTTGTTTACTGTGTTAAACTACAAAAAAAAAAAAGAAATGACTAGGAGTAGCAAGTAGATAGGCAAGTAAAGACCAGGATAGACAGAAAGAGCCTTGAGGATGGACGGATGGAAAAGAGCATTGTAGAGGGACAGACAGGAAAGCAACCCACAGAATCTTACTAAACTCAGTTAACATGGCTGCGTAAATCTAACCTCCCATACCCAATCTCACCACTTTCACGGGTGGTACCATTTCCACACATTTCTAAGACAAAGATGTTGCATTTGAAAGAACAAAGATCATACAAGATAACACTCATTACAGTATAACACTTCACCGAAGTGTATCGGGTTGTCTTACTAATGAGCCAAAAACAAAAAAAACACAAACACAGACCAGGCCACAGACAGACAGGCTAAGTCTGAGCTGCTTTGAGGTGTCGCCCAGGTTTCACCGCATTGAGACTGTGTCTGTGCCCCAAATTAAACCCAAACACAGAACATTTAAATCAGCTTGTTTTATTAATTTACTTAGTGTTAAATTCTCACATTCAAATGATAACAGCACCATCTCAGACCTAAAGCATGGTCTACTTAAAATTAGATCATTAACCATGAAAGCAGTCACTGTAAATGAAATTCAGTGATCAGAAATTAGATGTCTGAAACCTGTATTAGACCTGATCAATATACAGCACTAAATGAAGCCACCCCCACAGGTTATAAATATGTACATAGCACTAGATTATCAGGCAGAGGAGGTGGAGTTTGCATAATCTACCAGAATACACTTGATATTCAAAAACACTGTAACACCTTCACTTCTTTTGAGATTCTCTACATTAATATATCAAATCCAGCCACAAATAAAAATGCATTCACACTAATTAATATTTGTAGGTTTTGCTGCAGACTTGGCAGTGTGCAGTGACAAAATTAGAATAGTAGGAGACTTTAATATTCATTTTGAAAAAGCAGACGATCCATTAACAAAGGCGCCTGCGTCGATCTTAGATTCTGTCGGCATCACACAAAACATAACTGAAACCACACATTACTGTAATCATACCCTAGATTTAGTCCTGTGTGATAGCATTGATAATCTAAATATTCTACCTCAAAGCTTAGTAACATCAGACCATTACCTAATCTCCTATGAGCTACATCTTAGGCAAAATGTTAATTTGGCCCCTTGCCACTTTCTAAAGCATGCAATAATCCAATGACCACTGTACAGTTTACTGAAAATCTCCCAGACCTATCGACCTTAGCTTACAGTCCGTCAGATTAAACATAGCTAGTGTGAGAATTATGTTTTGTGTTAGGTATCATTTTGTGATTATGTTCATCATCGGGGGTACGAACAATAATTTAGCTTGCCGTGTGTAATCAAAGTAACCAAGGCCGTGACTGCGTATATTCCAATCAAAATCCACAGGACAAGAGGTTCAAGTACAGAGTGTTCTAGTAGAAGATACATTGGGAAGATACAGTTGGGATGTAACTATACCAGCTTGGGAGACATGCAGAAAAACATGTTTATCTGAACAAAAGAGACTCCCTATAGAGAACTATAAAAGGGAACAACTTTTGTACGAACATCAGATCACTGTGGGCATTTTCCGTGTGCTGTGTGATCTCCGTATTCTGCAGAATATTGCAATAAACCTTTTCTACTTAACACGGACAGCTCTCTGTGTGATCTTTTCCTCATCCACGAGCATGCTGATCATGGACTTAGAGCTGTGATCGCGACAATTTTGGTGACCCCGACGTGATGAGGAAAAGGACGACAGAGACCTGAGAATTGGCGAACAGACTTCCAGGTTGATCCCTAGGGACGGACGGGGCCCCGAATAAAAGGTAAGCAGAACCTCTTTAATAAAATCTGCACATTTGACTACAAAATCTAAATTAGATCCGTCTCTGTTGATTAACCAAAGGGGGTTTGTAAATTGAGAGTATAAAAGGTAAATAAGAGTAAGGAAAAGAAAAAGCCACAAAGAGTGTGGTTCTTGGGTTCGTGGTTGGCCCCCCTGAACACCTGACGAGGTGTCAGTGCGTCCGGCGTGACGGTAAACTGGGTTGGAGTCCCTGGGGGTGAGGTCCCCTAAATTCGCTACTTGGGTTGGAGTCCCTGGGAACAAGATTCCCTAAATTCGCTACTTGGGTTGGAGTCCCTGGGAACAAGATTCCCTAAATTCGCTACTTGGGTTGGAGTCCCTGGGAACAAGATTCCCTAAATTCGCTACTTGGGTTGGAGTCCCTGGGAACAAGATTCCCTAAATTCTGTTAAGTCATAAGACTTATCTAAGGTATATGTTTGGATAGTTGCTAAACGGAAGTACGAGTAATTTCAGAAAAATAATAAATATAGAGACATAATGGACGGGGAGTTTGATCGAGAAATTATGGATTATGATTTTATGGATGGGGTAGAAATGAGGGGGATAACAGAGAGTGGGCAATGTTAAGTTTACAGTTAGAAAACACGCTAGAGTATCATTGTGCAAAACCGGAAGTTAAAAAGAAAGGTAGAAGAAAGAGTAAGTGGAGTAATACGGTGGTGGAAATGTTGAAACGGGAAAAACATGAGAACGAACGAAACAGGCAGAGTCCTCGCGGAACCAACAGCCGACTGGGTGAGACTGAGGGTGTTCAAGCGCAAGTGGTCGGAGCCACGGTGGACCGGGCCATATCAAGTGACGGAGAGGACAACTCATGCGGTTCGTCTGAAAGGCAAAGGCGACACGTGGTACCACTGGACTCAGTGTGCGGTGGCAGACCCACCTACGAGGACGCTACGAGACATCCAGAAGGATCTGACAACGGCTAAGCCCACCACTCAACAAGGGGCAGAATAATCCCCTGGTGGCAAAAAGGGGGAGGTAGTCCACCCAAAACCCTGAATTGAACAAATCATCACGAGACCGGAGCACAGATGACAACCTGCCATTTGACTGTTTGTATTATTTGTTGGTTGTGTGTTATCATCATTTTTGATTGGAGTTTATATCATTTGGGGGCTACAGGATCGAGCAGAGTGTGAGAAAAGGTATCATTTAGCTTCATCGCGTAAGAAGGAGGTAGCACGGCAGGGAAAGAAGGTTGTAAGCTTCCTGGGGGGTAAACCTGCCTCAGGATTAAAACGGACAGATAAAGCGTGCTACCATAGGAGGTTTAGCTTGCTGTTTTGTGTAAAATATAATCAATATGTGGCTATATGGGAACTGGAAAGTCCTAGGTGTCTTGGCCGCGGCATCTCTGGTGGCAGTAATAACAATATTTGACGTGGTTAGAGAGGACACAGTTGTCTTGAAACCTCGGAGATCAGCAGGCAAAGCCGTTGATCCATGTATACAGAAATATGGGGGGATAGAAGTAAACTATACGAAGGGGTCGACAACCGCATTTACCGTAGATTTGTATGACGTTATTCAATGTGAAGGGAAAGAATCATCCTGGCGAGGTTATGGCTGTACAAAATAGGATGGCTCTAGATATGTTGTTAGCAGAAAAAGGGGGCGTATGTTCAATGTTCGGTGAAATGTGTTGTACCTTTATTCCTAACAATACTGCTCCAGATGGTTCCGTGGCCAGGGCACTTGACGGGCTGAGAACCCTATCTGAAAATATGCATGAGCATTCGGGTATTGACAATGAATTAGAAGACTGGTTGAACTCCACTTTTGGTAAATGGAAAACCTTTTTTATGTCATTATTAATGTCGATTGCGGTGTTTGTGGCCATACTGGTCATGTGTGGCTGTTGTTGTATTCCATGTATTAGGTCTTTGGTTCTTAGACTAATCACCACAACAATCGAGAGCAAACAACCACAACCTTATATGATGCCATTGTTAACAGGGGTAGTGAACCACGATGACTGTGATCAGGAGGAAATAACCTATGGGTAAAACATAACCCAGTGAGGTGCCTTATGGTGGCTGATCGGGGCAGGATAGCCGTGTGAGAATTTCCTCTCTTAAGTGATAAGGCCGAGGGCCGGAAGGGATCTGCCGGAGAGGTTTTCGCTCACACACCTCACCTAGTGGGTGATGTTCGTGGGGCCTTAGGTTGATCTCTGTGAAGAGATCAAAAGGGGGAATTGTGAGAATTATGACATATAATGTGGTTATGTTGATCATTTTGTGTTAGGTATCATTTTGTGATTATGTTCATCATCGGGGGTACGAACAATAATTTAGCTTGCCGTGTGTAATCAAAGTAACCAAGGCCGTGACTGCGTATATTCCAATCAAAATCCACAGGATGCTTGGTGTAGCTGCTTTAGAACATAACTTAGTTGTAGAACAAAGGCTGGAAGCCTTCTACCCACTTCCACAGCCAGAACTAGAAAAAAATATTTCCTCAGCAAATTGTACAACCTGTACACTTGACCCAATTCCCTCTAAAATACTAAAAGAAATACTCCCATTATAATCAGACGTCTTTGAACAATAGTAAATTCATCCCTTAGCTTAGGGCATGTACCCAAAACCCTTAAATCAGCAGTCATAAAACCATAAAACCTAATCAAGAAACCAAATCTTCTAGTCCATCCATGAATAAGAAATTCCTATCTGGATTCAAACCCCATCGTAGCACAGAGACAGCCCTAGTGAAGATTATAAAGATCTCTTTCTTGCCTCTGCTCAAGGCTACGTATCTTTATTAGCCCTACTAGACCTCAGTGCAGCCTTTGATACAATAGTTCACACTATTCTACTAGAAAGATTAGAGAAAATGGTTGAAATCACAGGAACAGCCCTATCGTGGATCAAATCATATCTAACTGAACACTATCAGTTTGTAAAGATAAAAGATTTATCTTCAAATTACACAAAAGTAAGATATGGAGTTCCTCTATTTTACTCTGTTTTAGAACTGCTATTATTTACATTATACATGTTACCACTGGGCAGTTATAAGCAGACATGGCAATAATTTCCATTGTTATGCAGATGACATGCAGCTCTATAGATCAGCCAAACATGTTGATATTTTAGAATTTAGAGTAAAGAAAATGGAGGACTGTGTAAAGGATATGAAACTCTAGATGTCACATAACTTACTTCTTCTTCACAGTAACAAAACAGAACTTCTCCTTTTATGTCCAAAAGACACTAGAAATAAACTATTTTTATTTAGACTTAATGTTAGACTTGGCTGAGTTTTCCATTATTCCTGGTCCAGCAGCTAAAAATCATTTGACAGAATAAAGATTTGAATAAAGTAAATCATCACTTACCTGACTGGTGTGATTGGGTAAGGTCTTGGTGTAGCACCTTCTCGATGTTTCCAGAGAGCACAACATATTCCAGGCAGCAGAGGTGAAGCCTTTCTCTGTGGTAGAGGACCGGACGTCATACCCAATTTCATCACTTTAACTGGTGGTACTATTTCCATATATTTCTCAGACTAGGAGAAGCTGCATTTGCAAACACTAGTAAATAAAACTTCACCGAAATTAATCTGGCTGTCTTACTAATGAGCTAAAAAACACAGTCACTTGTTTGTACATCCATTGGAAAGCTCAGTCAAGTTAGTTTGATATTGGATCATTAGATATTCACTTTGCCCCTCCTCTCACTCACAAACAATGTCCTAAAATCTCAAACATGGCTTTAAAAAAAACAAAACAATGGAGAACAGTGAAACTACACTCATATTTCCTCAACATTTCCAGTCTTTCCACTTTGACAAGGATATTTAATCAGAATAGCCAGAATTCCTGCAACAGGTGCCGTCGATGGTAAAACGCAAAAAAATGTGCGGAAACCAAAAACTCTGAGATAAAGAGCTGCTGGTGTTACTTATAAAGATGATCAAACCTACTGAAGAACAGAGATGAAATGAAATTCAATGACTAATCTTAACTTCTTTAACAAACATATATTTTTTTAGCACTTTAGATGTTATAAACATGCATGTAGCGCATTTTCATCATGAATAAATCACTACTGTGACACTGTCGTACAATATGCCTATTTTAACAATTTTTATGTAATATTGTTCCAGTGAAACATCCATAAAGCATATAAATCCAAAATCAGCTGTAGTGTACAGAGACACATCTGAAATACACTACTACCCTTAGAATTAGCCAGATTACAATTTACCAAAAAGTACTTAAGAGAGCCTGCAGATTTCTTGTGGACTGCTCACTAGTGCTTGAAGGTGGGTAAAATTGTGTCTGTACTCACCCTCTTATTGACAGTACTTAGTGGGGTCCATAGAAACAATCCAAAACATAGGAGTTGGGAAGCTCTCACAAAGTGGCTTGTATTTCAGAAATCCTTCTTCCTGATAATAGTTGATAATCCTGGGTGTTTCCTTGTGAAAGGAAAGTCTGAACCATGGAAATCCCTGGTTTGAGTTGCTGAGAATCAATTCAGGAGAGATACCTTTGTCTTCTGGGTGTAAAGTTTATCCCAGTGTCCATAAAAAGAGCAAGTCAGTTGTAAGGACTGCAAATAGAGAAACAAACAAACAAACAGAAAACAAGACAAAAGTGAAGCTTTCTGCAAAAGCAGAACAGCACAAAACCTCATGAATAAAACATACACAAAGCTCAAATGAATATATAAAGAATTAAATGATAGCAAACTTACAGTGAGTATTAGAACCTATAGTTCCACCAAGAAGGATCTTCATTACAGTGAGGCCTACAATGAGGCCTAAAGTGAGCCACAACTAAACCACCTTGCTGCTGCTTAGTTCCCTCCTTTTGGCCTACTTCCCCTGGCCTACTTCCAATATACTGCCACATAGTGGATGGAGTAGGAATTACCATGAAAAAAACACTGTCACAACACTGGAGTCACACGAGTGTCAGCAATCAAGTAGGCCTAAGTTTTAGGATTTTTTATACCAATATAGAAAATAGGCAAGTGGCTTGAAGTTCCAACCTCAACAGGCCCAATGAGACCTAAAGAACCAGCACAACAGGCCCAAGGATAATGATAATTACAAATCAATACACATAACTAATCATCAAAATTATTGCATTTTCAACTAAAAAAAACATTCTGTTAATAGTCATATCTCATATGAAGACTTTTGTATCCTTTGAAAAGAACTAAATCTGACATGTGTGACTGTCTCCTATAAATACTTATAAATAAATGAGTACATTGTAAGGTGAATGCTGTGCCAAGGTCCTGCACAATTGTTTCATATTTTAGTGACAAATAATTAGCAATTTAATACATTTATAACTATTTTACAAAGTTAGTGAGATAATGTTTACATCAATCCTGGTGCTTTAAATCTCTCCCACATGGTGAGGTTTATGGTTTATTTATTTAACAATGGTATCAGATCGGTACTGTGTATCGATCAATAAGCGTATGTATTGGTATTGGAACTGAAAAAGGTTGGTGCATCTGTAAATGTAACATTTAGGAAACAGCATATGACAGCATTATTGTAAGGCATTTCTGGCAACTTCACTGGTTAATAGAATATGCCTACATTAATAAATCCCCTTAGGTTTCACTCTGATTAGTGAATGTTTAGCATGTCAAATGTATGCTTGAATGTGATTGGCTAATGGCAACCACAATAATTGACATATCAAGTCCTCTGGTCAGACTATTATAGAATAGGCTAAAGATGCAGCAAGTAAAATTGTAGCTTGACTGGATGAATGGTTTCTGAGAAACAGTTATGTACTACTGGCCTCGCTTTCTTGTGACAAATGTCCACCAAACTTGACATGCCCCCTCAAAATAATGTGCTGAACAAATTTTGTTAAAATGAGCTTAAGTGTTCAAAAGGTACAGGTTGACCTTATTCATTATAATTATTATTAATCATAAATATCGCAGGTATTTTGCTACCAGATATGTGAGGATTGGTAAAAAAAAATCCTAGAAGTAGGAAGGATCAAGAAATCAGCCAAATAAAAAATATTTTTTTAGTGAATGTCATTTTTCTTGGCCGAGTTTTTCACAGCTGCTGTAACTTGTTTGGTGTTTCTGGGATTTACGGCTCTTTATTAATTAATTAACATCTCATAACATCTCATAATTAACATTATCTCATAATTAACATTAATGCTTGATATGGTTATCAGTATTATCACATGCTGTTACAATGTGCTGAACAGTTAAAAAAATACTGAATTACATACTGAAATTTCAGGCTTTTCTTACTGTAGTTGTGTCAGTAGTGGCGTGGTGGCGCTGTAACATAATCAGTACAGTGCACTGGGGAAGTCAGCGTGCTGTGAGCCACAGATAGAAGTCTTATTACACAGCAGCACTTCCACCAAACAGTGCATGATAAGTCATGTCTATTCAGCAGTAGGCTCGACAATTCCCTATTTGGGTTCAAAGAATCATTAGGGACACTTTTCACCTCAGCCACACACTTCCATCCGGGAGAAGATAAAGGACCATTCTTGCCAGAATTGCTGCCAGAAATCCACAGAGCTGCTAATCTGACCTTCCAGCTTCCAGCAGTTCTCCTCAGTGCACAAGAACATCCAGGGCTTCAAGGGCCGATCTCCACCCCTAGATCTCCGCTCCCATGGCCCTCCATTAGGCTATCGAGGGCTACTGGGTGGGTCAGTCTGAAGACCCTAACCTGTGCGCTATCCACACCAAAAGAATCACCCTCATGCCTAAACACATCCAGCTGGTCGGCGGAGAGCCCGCAAACCAGGGCACCCAAAATACCCAACAGCCCTGTTAAGACCCACCTACCCAGTGTTGCCAACTTATATTTAGTGACTTTTCAGACCCCTCTAGAGACTTTTTTTAAGCGACTAGCAACAAATCTAGCGACTTTTTCTGGTGTTATTGGAGACTTTTGGAGACTCTGAGGTGAACACATGTTCTTCAGTTACTGTCCTCAGCAGCAGGTGCTGCCGTGAGCCCCGTCCCTCACAGTGCTCGGCCTCACAGTCAGAGCAGACCCACACCGCTCCACGTACACACTGCAAATGAACTGCGCATACCCAAAGCCTCCGCTGACCCCCCCCCAAACTAAAAACTAAAAAAAGAGTAAGTAACTCTTTTAACGTAACTGCCGGTCTCAAGCCCGGATAAAGACGGAGGGTTAAATGTACAGTAGCAGTTCCACACCACATAACACACTTTTGATTCAATTTGATATGCTAACATTTAACAGGACAAAATGTATTTATTTAATTTACGTACAAATGATTTATGTAATGTGGGTCTAGACAATGCTTTAAAATAGTATGAAGTTATTTTGTGAAGTAAAAGCCTATTTCAAAGGCAAAGAAAAAAAAGAATCAACAGAAGAAGTTGATTTATTCAGAGTTCATTTGTAGCTCTAACACATTTAGGGTGTTTTTACTCACTTTTTTCTCTCCCACAACGTCATCCCTTTATTCTACAGCTTCAAACACCAGCAAATAATTAATTATGCAAATTGGGCGATGGCGTCATTTAGCGACTTCTGGCGACTTTCTGGACAGACAACAGCTCCTTTCCTTACTGAGGAGTTGGCAGCACTGCACCTACCCCTGTCAGCGCAGTCAGCGCAGTCAGCACTGCAGTGCTGTAGTCAATCAACCAATTAACCACCAAGTTCAGCTCTATTCAGGATGGGCTGGAGAATATGCTCCTCATTATGAAGACACTCACACTTTTTGAAAACGTTGCTGGACACAGGCATTGATATAACCGAGGAGGAGGCACAGAAATTCAGAGGTAAGAGTTTTGTGATCTTATTAAGTGACTTTTACTTATTTTAATAGTAAAATCTCTCAGGAGCTGCTAAAGTAATGCTAATGTACCAACAGCTGTGCTAGCTAGCTAAGTTAGCAAGTGCTATCTTCTCAATAAAGCTGTACAGGAAGATCCTGCTCATCTTAGCTCTTCTGTTTGAAACAGATTTGGAAGTCATATTAATAAACAGCTGTTTTGGTGTTTAGTTCAGCAGTAGGTCTGTGGGTTGGAGTTACATGCAAGCTAAGCTGCTAACGACGGAGATTAGCTTAACACTGAAGTGCTCTCATGACTCCAGCTTTAGCAGACAGTGAGCTTTTCTCTAGTCCTACATGCTCTAAATGTATGTAGTCGAGTGAGCACTAAATGAGAGCATTGTAAGCTTTAATTTGGGTCAATTACAGCTAAGGTTACCTGAGGCTTTCTAAAAAAGCTCTGTTAGCCTCGATTCTCGTCTTATAAGAGGCTGCACTGCATGCAGAGAGCAGTTTAATCAGGGGTTACTGGTCCTGCACTCCGGCGCTAGGCAGCTGCTTTGCTAGAGGAATGAATCATACAGATATATGTAGTAATGTAGCTTAGCTAGCTGGCTAACTGGGGTCAGTTAGACTTTACAGACTGGTTGGTGTGAGTGTTTAGCTGCCCCCCCCCTCACTAGCTGCCCCCCTCACTAGCTGCCCCCCCTCACTAGCTGCCCTCCTCACTAGCTGCCCCCCCCTCACTAGCTGCATCGTGAATTAGCATGAGGCTGAAGGTGGTGTCTTTATTTCCAGCTTCTTATTCTGATTTTCTGCTGAATTTGCTGTTAAAAGGTAACATGGAACATTTAGTGCTTTTTTACAGACATTTACAACAAAAGCTTTAAGAGGCTTAAACTTTCCAGACGCCTGGTTCTTATCACCACGGCTGTAAAAATGACTGTACTGTAAGAATTACTGAACACATTTGATTGATTTTGTTGCTCTTGGTGTGCAGGTATCCCACCAATGCAGAGTATCTTCAAGTTACCAAAGCTTTAATGGTGAAGAGCTCTTTCCTGAGGGATGTTGAGGAGAAGGGTTATGTAAGTTTGTTTAAGAATGATTTTATTATGGTTGATCACAGAACAGTAGTAGGTGTAATATTGGTGGAGAGATTTGAGTAATTCTCTTTTTATGGTTGGGACTGATATCTTGTGTCTTTGATAAAGGAATCATGCGTTGTTGGAGAGGATACTACGTCTGAGGCCCACATTAAGGTGTTGCATGAAAAACCTGATTTGATTTACATTTACATATTTGTCATTTAGCTGACACTCTTATCCAGAGCGACTTACAAGGTAACTCATATTACAGAGGCGGGTCAGTGTAGTGTTAGGAGTCTTGCCCAAGGACTCATGCGCAGCATAGTCACCCAAATCGGGAATCGAACCCCAGCCTCCCACATGGTGTGGTAGTTTAGTGGCAGGTAGTGGTGTTATCTGTTGCGCCACACCAACCACATTTGATGATCGCGAAGGACCTCATGAAGACCTTTGCATTGGCAGCATGGAGAACTAGCTGAGGGAATGACTATTGAAAAGCTCTTGGAAGATTCTCAGGGGTAAGTGGAATAAAGTAATGGGGAAAAATAGTCTTTTTATAGTCTACTGTAAGATATTTATGACTGTTCTAGGTTTTTTACTCTCCACTACTGCCTTCATCTCTACACTTTATTGCAACATCATAATGAAGCTTTTGTGTGTTTTTTGCTTTTGTCTTACAGTGTATGATGAGGTTGATGCCATCCATCCTGTGATGGTGAACATTTGTCACTGCTTCAGCTGAAACAGTGCTGGGAGTTTTCCTCTAAAGGACTTCTAGATGATCCTCAAGAGATGTTCAGCAAAAGTGTAAGCACACCATTTTCATCTCCACCAGCAGACCTACAGAAGACTCTTAAATTCAGTGATGCTCTCAGAGGTGTACAGATTCAAGGGAAGGTGCTTCAGTGTGTATCTAATATTACACTAAATTATGTAAGTATTCCCTTGATGATGTTTGTGTAACGGGCCGTCTGCATACTGAAGTGATTCCATTGTTTTAGAAAGTCACGTACTTACTAAACATAGACACTGTGTGGGTTCTGTTAGGTAAACTGTTGCTTCTGGTTTCTGGTGGGTGTTTTTCTTTTTAATAAGGTTGATCTTTTCCGGAGTATAAACGTAACATGGATTCTTTGAGTATGGCATTTTTGCCATGTTGGGATAAATATGATTTTTTTTTTTAAATAACTTTTCACCTCCATAAACCTTCTGTTGAGATGAATTTCTGTTTCTGATGCTCTTTCAATTAATGCTAAAGTTGAGTGTTTTATACTAAATAAACAGCATAGAAAGACATTGTGAACATGTGTGGATCTTTTAGGTACACTTTAGTCACACTTCTTAGGGTACTTAATAATAAAAAATACTTGTGTCCTCCAGACTCTGTGTGACCGTGGAGTATGGCAGCTCCACTGTGGCAGATGGGGGCCCTGCAATAGGTGGTGAGAAATGCCTTCCATGAGACACGTTCCTTATCGGCACTGTGTGTAAAAAGCTTGCAGCTTCATTAGGAACACCTTTCACCCCAGCCACACACTGTATAACCACCTACAATCCAGGAGGAGAGGAACAAACCAATGAGATGAGACTGTCAGTGTTTGTGTTGTAATATTTCACATCAAAATATTTATATCTAGTACAATCTACTTAATCTGTCTTGGCACGTGTAAAGCCACAATATGACAGGAATTACATTCTTTCACTTTTCTTGGCAAAGTCACCTTCATGAATACTGGCAGCCGGTTATTTATTTCAGTGGACTTTGTTTACCTTACAATTCATAAAGTAATGTGAAGGAAAGGACACTCTCCCTCTCTATGGAGTTCACTTTTTCTGCACTCGAGAGTCTAATACAGTGTCTTTAATATTCTCTAATTCACTCACTATTAAGGGCACAGAAGCCGTTCACTCGAATAGAAGAGTGCACTTCTATATAGTGAGGAGGAATCCCTTTGGAATTGACCTCATGGATGGAGCTTGGATGTCACCATGTGGTCAAACTGATAAACTGCAAGAGTTATACATAGATGCACATATTGACAAATTGTATGATTGTGTCCGTTATTGATACTCTGTATAAAAAAAGTGTCATTATTTATCAAAACAAATCTGTATAAATAAAATACATTAAAAATCTGTTTAACAGCTTTTAGCTGTTGTGCCTTTTTAACAAAACAAAAATCTGTAAAAATAAATGAATTTTAATTTTAAATAGCAGAATCTGAGGTAAATGGAGAATCAGAGGTATTGTCTACCCTATGAGACGGTACATGTTCTACATCTACAAACTGTAAAACCATAGAGTCACATTTTAATAAGTTATGAACTGTGATTTATTCTTACATTTCTAATATTTCAGTCAAGTGGCTTTTACTGTGACTTCAGCTCTGTACAAGTACACAGTGAAATGAAATGGTGACAACATTAAACTAAAGACACTACAATAACTACAGTAACTACGACTCCTCGCTGAGTAGAGGGGTGATTATAAGGTGTGTAACCCTGTTAAAATAAGCTCCTATTTCTGAGCTCTTCTATAGAGTCTGTGCTTTTCCCCTTCTCTCCCCTCTTCACTTCTCCTTCCAGTCTTCAAGCGGGAGTCTGTCGTGTCCAGAGCTGATGCTGACTCGACATTTTTGTGAGCAGTTATGGAAGTTAAAAACGCTGCTAAACCCAAAATCTCCAAAAGGGATATAAAAGACCCCATTCAGTGTTTTTAGGTGTTCAGTTGTGAAGAGAAACTCCAGTGAGTTCAGACAGTGCAGTTTAAGGAGGGATTGTGAGTAAATAAGTGTATATTTATGTGTTGATAATGGGGGTTAAAAGGTCATTAAAACAGCCGGAGTATAAATGAGAGATAAACCTTGGTCAAAGAGTTCGTTTCAGCTGCTAAGCTGTAGGCTAGCAGGCGGAGGCTAGCGGGATTAGCGTCTTGCTAAAGTGTAAATATACGATGTTAAGTGTAAAATCCTGCTGTTTACGGACTCAGAGACATGCTGAGATGAATATGATTGTCATGCAGTCTTGCTGAACTTAGTGCTGTATGGTACAGGTTGTTTTATTGACGGGAAAAGCGAGCGAATTTTCCTGTGTCCAAGAACCCGAGACTACACTTCCCAGAGTACTGTGCGAATGACCTCAGTAGCGCGAGCGCCCCAAACAGAGCTGCAGAGAAAGATACACACACACACACACACACACACACACACACACACACACACACACACACACACATAAACCTCAGTCTACCCGGGTAGTGAAGTGGGGGGAGAAGAAACCAGAAAGGAACATTGATTATAACAAAAGGAAAAAACTGTTGCTTCTCTTTTCAAGGTCAAAAGACTGTTTTATTGTTGAAAGTTGAGTTAAATATCTCAGGAATACTTGATCCTGAAGTTTATTATTTTTTATTATTTTCTGTGAATAAATATATGATTGTATCTTTAACCCTGTACTCCCTGGTCTGTTGCACCTCTGTCCAAGCTTTCCTTAGTGAACCTAGTGAGATATCGACGCTGGTCCAAACCCCTGAAGAACCCAAACCTATGGTTGACCTCTCCCTCAATAGCAGTTCCTATTGTGGTGTAACGACCTGTGTAGACTGTGAGTTAGCTAACGTAGCTACTGCGTTACGTATATGTGCTACAGGTGCAAAGATATTTAACAGGTAGGTAGTGAGAATAAGGAGCATAGAAATGTAACATGCCGTGACATCATATAAAACACGGCAGGTACTGAGGTAGTAAAGTATGGAATATATAAATAAGATAAATAGGATGCAGACATATTAAAATGCTATGGGTCGTGGGTAGGGTGGGGGGCCTCGTTCAGTCTCTGTTGTTTAAGGGTCTGACTGCTTGTGGGACAAAGCTATTGCAGAGCCGTGCAGTGACAGCATGGATGCTCCTGTACCTTCTACCAGACGACCAAAAAGTCCATGTGAGGGATGAGTGGGGTCCTTCACAATGCTGATGGCCTTACGGGTGCAGCGTGTGGTGTGAATGTCTGTGACAGAGGGGAGAGAGACCCCTATGATCTTCTCAGCTGTCTCACTATTCTATGTAGGGTCTTGCGGTCTGAGGCATTGCAATTCCCAAACCAGGCGATGATGCAGCTGCTCAGGATGCTCTCCACAGTCCCCCTATAGAACATGGTGAGGACTGGAGGAGGAGTGTGAGCTTTCCTCAGTCTGCAGGAAGTAGAGGCGCTGCTTTCTTGGCTATGGAGCTGGTGTTGAGGGATCACGTGAGGTTCTCTGTGATGTAGACGCCGTTCACAGAGAATAATACGATCACTGTGAATAATATTTAAATCCAGCATAAATGAACCATCCCCACATTCCCCAATAAACACAGAGTGCAGCATGTTGGGTGCACATTCCTACCAGAGCACCACAGATAGAAAATGATGCTCTAACCCACCAGTTATAGTAGATATATGACTGTCATCATGAAGCTATGAACTAGCTTACATATCACCATTCCTTCCTCCGCGGCCAAAATAAGGAACTCCAGATTCATGGCTTTTCCAATCCAGTGTGAAAATGAATTAGGTCTAAAATAGCTGAACTGTGGTGTGGTAGCAAGCTAACTACCATGTATTCTTTATTTAAAAAATGGCTTGGTTTGCATAAATTGTGCTGTAGCCAACAGGCTTTCCTCTCCACATTTTGTGAGCTGTAGTCTTGAGCTAATTTGCTCAATACTAATGATGCTAATCAAGTCCCCTGTCAGATATAACTGGCTATGTTGCTCAGATCATTAGTGGATTAAGAGACCATGGTTTAAGGATTATTGTTTGGTGAAATTTACTCTTTCCACTTTGTCTGCCATTTATTTGACTTAATCACGGTAACCTGTATAAAGTTCTAATTATGACTTTGTTTTACAGGTACAGATTGTCTGAATTCAAGGCTGCAACTGAGGATAAAGTGAAGTAAGTTTAGCAATTTTGTCTCATATGATGAAAAACTATATTTTATATAGTTTTATATATATATATATATATATATATATATATATATATATATATATATATATATTAATGACTAAGACAGTCGTAAGTGTAGAACACAGGGTTTAGGAAAAATTAACCAAAACTGTCTAACATCTTATTTTTTCAATCCCATGTGGAATTTGTACAACATACGAAGGATCCCAGAAGAAAGTCCTCGAGAGCTGGTCAGCTCTGGTCACTGAGAGACAGGTAACCAGTCACAGAAGTCATGTCAGATTTACTGTATATATCCTAGTGTGCTGTATTTAGCTATTATTTAATGTCTGTTCTTGTCTCCTCAGATTACGACACGGTTAAAGAGAGTCATCACCACAGACCTTTTCCCGTATTTTATCAGACAACTTAATGGTCGTGCAGCTTAGCTTATAGTCTGCTAGTTAGTCGGCAGAGTAGTGTAAAAGGCTGCTGACAATCCAGAGCCGGGACCAGGCCACAGACAGACAGGCTAAACCGACCGCATGCGAGCTGCTTTGAGGTGTCACCCAGGTTTCACCGTATTGAGACTGTCTGTGCCCCGAATTAAACCCAAACATAGAATATCAAAATCTGCTCGTTTTAATAATTTAATCAGTGTTAAATTCACAGATTCAAACGATAACAGCACTACCTGAGACCTAAAGCTATTTAATATTAGATCATTATCCTCGAAAGCAGTCATCGTAAATAAAATTATATGTGATCAGAAACTAGATGTTTTCTGTCTTACTGACACCTGGATTAGACCTGATCAATATATAGCACTAAATGAAGCCACCCCGCAGGTTATAAATATGTACATAGCCCTAGATGATCAGGCAGAGGAGGTGGAGTTTGCATAATCTACCAGAATACACTAAATATTACTCAAAAACACTGTAACACCTTGACTTCTTTTGAGATTCTCTACATTAATATATCAAATCCAGCCACAAATAAAAATGCATTCACACTAATTAATATTTATAGGCCTCCAGGACCCTACTATTTTTTTTTTAAGAATTTAGTGATTTTGCTGCAGACTTGGCAGTGTGACAGTGTGACAAAGTTATAATAGTAGGAGACTTTAATATTAATTTTTAAAAAGCAGACAATCCATTAACGAAGGCATTTGTATCAATTTTAGATTTTGTCAGAATCACACAAAACGTAACTGGACCCACACATTACTGTAACCATACCCTAGATTTAGTCCTGACCCTGGGTGTTAGCATTGATCATCTAGATATTGTACCTCAAAGCTCAGTAATATCAGACCGTTTTCTAATTTCCTTTAAGCTACATCTTAGGCAAAATGTTAATTTGTCCCCCCAACACTGTCTAAAGCGCTCAATCACCGCAATGACAGCTGTACAGTTTACTAAAAACCTCCCACCCTTATCGACCTCAGCTTACACTCCTTCAGACCAAACGGAGCTAGTTAAATTAACAAAAGATCTAGAAAAAACCCTTCGATCAACCTTGTGACAAAGTAGCACCGTTTAGAAGTAAAATGACAAGGCAAAAAAGGCTCGCACCGTGGTACAGCAATCATACTCGTACCAGTGCAGAAACTAGAGCGTAAATGGCGGACGACCAAACTAGAGGTGTTCCACTCTGCCTGGAAGGACAGCCTTAGTCAATATAGAAAGGCACTTATTAAAGCTCGCTCAAAAACAAAAACAATTCCTAGATTACTTTTAAGTGAGATCTCTAAACCTACTTAAAGCCATACAGATTCTCAACCCCAGATTCCAACATCTTTAACCAGTCATGTTTTTATGGACTATTTTAATAATAAAATAGAAAATATTAAACAAATCCAACCCTGCTTATTAAATCAAACATGGCCGTCACTTGGTGGAGCTGCTTTAGAACATAACTTAGTTGTAGAACAAAGGCTGGAAGCCTTCTACCCACTTCCACAGCCAGAACTAGAAAAAATGATTTCCTCAGCAAATTGTACAACCTGTACACTTGACCCAATTCCCTCTAAAATACTAAAAGAAATACTCCCAATTATAATCAGACCTCTTTTAACAATTGTAAATTCATCCCTTAGCCTAGGGCATGTACCCCAAACCCTTAAATTAGCAGTCATAAAACCTTTAATCAAGAAACCAAATCTTGACCCCAGTGTATTGTCTAATTACAGACCCATCTCCAACGTAACATTTATATCCAAGATATTAGAAAAAGCTGTGGCCCAACAACTCTGCTTATACCTGAGTAAAAATGACATGTATGAGAAATTCCAATCTGGATTCAGACCCAATCACAGCACAGAGACAGCCCTAGTGAAGATTACAAATTATCTCCTTCTTGCCTCTGATCAAGGCTAGGTATCTTTATTAGCCCTACTAGACCTCAGTGCAGCCTTTGATACAATAGTTCACACTATTCTACTAGAAAGATTAGAGAAAATGGTTGGAATCACAGGAACAGCCCTATCGTGGTTCATATCTAACAGAACACTATCAGTTTGTAAAGATAAAAGATTTATCTTGAAATTACACAGAAGTAAGATATGGAGTTCCGCAAGGCTCAATTTTAGGACCGCTATTATTTACATTATACATGTTACCACTGGGCAGTTATAAGCAGACATGACGTTAATTTCCATTTTTATGCAGATGACACACAGCTCTATATATCAGCCAAACCTGACGATAAATTTAGATTACAGAAAATGAAGGACTGTGTAAAGGATATAAAACCAAGGATATAAAAGTCCAAAAGACACTAGAAATAAACTAGCAGACTTAATGTTAGACTTGGCTGATGCTTCCAAAACAAAATTCTTCTATTAATATATAAAGCCCTACATGGCCTCGCTCCTGAGTACATGCGGGATCTTATTACATATTACAAACCATCAAGACTACTTAGATCTCAGGGTGCTGCCCTCTGACTCGTTCCCAAAATTCAGAAAACCTTAGCAGGGGGAAGAGCCTTTTCTTATGAAGCCCCCAACTCTGGAATAACCCTCCAGATAATGTTCGGGACTCAGAGACAGTCTCAATCTTTAAATCTAAGCTGAAAACTCATCTGTTTAGCTTAGATTTTGGTAATTCCAGGGGTTCACGGACACAGGGAATTGTAGTACACTGAGATGCTGGAGCTGTCGTCTCACTGCTTACACGCGATCACTCAGGTTTGTTGACGGTGGAGCAGATGGATGCCAGCGTTTTAGGGTGCTCCCGTGTCTGTGTTACCTTCTGGCTCTCTCCTTTCAATTAGGCTGTTATAAACAGACCTGACGGAGTCGTCAGACACACTCTGATACTGCTCAACATTCTCTGCTCTCTATAAAATTCTCTCAGTACTAACTGTCTCTTTTTACCTTCTCCGAGTAAATGGCTACCCAGCCTGACCTGCTGGAAGATTGCCCGCCGAGGTCCCCTCTACCTGCGTCAGACCAGCTGCCACTTACCAGTCCGACTATCAGGCCCCCCACCCACCACCACCCATAGCAGACCAGCGACACACCCGCCTACCACTGCTACCTGTTTAATGACCATGTTAAAACCTAAATTGACTCGTAACTATCTGCCACTATTGATATCACCACTATTAACTCTCTGTTATATCTGGTTTGGTCATTTTTATGAATAATGTTTAAATAGTTCTGACCAGAGGAGGATGTTTTTTTGTTTTTATTAATTACTAATTATGTACAGCAGCTTTGTGACGACAACAGGTGTAAAAAGCTCTATACAAATATATCTGAATTGACTTTAATTTTGGACTGCCCTGAGAAATCTGTAGGTGCAGGATCTGTTCATGATTCATCAATTTTCATAACTCTATATCCTGTAGAACAACTTCAGAAGATCCAGAAGATTTTACCAGGATGTCTGATTTAAGCCTGTACCTGTTTTTGTGAGGCTAAACTGTGTGCATGTATAGCTTTGAACATGTACTTGTGATGCAGGTATGCTGTGGGTCATGTGAATAATGATTTCTTTTTATTAATGATATAAACTATAGAGGAGCATTACTGAGGAGTCCTGGGCATGTCCCTGTTCATTAAATAGGGGCTTTGTTTTATAGGTTGTACACTGGCAGTGAATGAGTTAACTGAGCTCATCAGTTCAGTAATCAGAAATCCATTCTCTCTCCATTAGCAGAACTGATCATCTGCTCCTCAAACCATTGTTAAGTTGGATCAGCTTTGCTAAAGCAAAGATGGCTGGAAAGTAAGCAAGGAACACTGTAATGAGTGGAGTTGGGAATCACCAGTCCAGTTTTATGACAGAAATCTAACCTTATAGAGCAGAATCATTTTCCTTGCAGACAAAATGGAAACAAACTGTTTCTTCTAATATTTCATGGATATGGATATTTTGTGGAAATGAGACTTACTGATGAGCAATGTAGCTGCTCAACAAGATGCTGTTTCTCGGGAGACTCTTAATGTTTATTTGTGGCAGAGGAGACTATTGTATTACACAACCTCAAAGATGTCCTGTGCAGCGTTGCCTTCGATTGTGTAAATGTTGAGTGTCTGAGCTTTCACAGTGAGTTGTGATGAAGCTCACACCAGATCAGGCCTCTGCAGGAACATACAGATTAAGAAGCTGGATCAGAAGGTGCTTACAGATTAAGTCCCTCTCTCCGGGTGTCACTAATACAAACAAATCTGCAACATAAAATACTTTTTGACTGAGAGCTAAAATTACTGTCTTACATCAATTCCCACTTCCCAAAACTGATTAAGGGAAAAGTGATCTACTTGTGTTATATTTTATTGCTGCTACATTACATTTCCTTGGGTTTAAATATTTTAAGAAAAAAGGTATTGGAGTTTTATTAATCTTTTATATTCTCCCGATTTCCGTCTCCCTCCACCCATCCTCACCCTCTTCTATAGGGGAACCATAGAGAGCATCCTAAGCAGCTGCATCACTGCCTGGTTTGGGACCTGCACAGCCTCTGACCGCAAGTCCCTCCAACGCATTGTGAGGACAGCTGAGAAGATCATCGGAGTCTCTCTCCCCTCCGTCATGGACATTTACACCACCCGCTGCATCCGCAAAGCAACCAGCATTGTGGATGACTCCACCCACCCTTCACACAGTCTGTTCTCCCTCCTGCCATGAGGAAGAAGGTACCGCAGCATCCGGTCCAACACGACCAGACTCTGCAATAGCTTCTTCCCCCAAGCCATCAGACTCCTCAACACAACTCAACTTTTGAACTGATATCTTACACTCTCCCTCTCTCTCTCTTTCCAACCATTTATCCCAGATAACATGGGAAGCATTTTTTGCACAAGCATTTGCACTGATAACTTTACTACCTCACTGGACTCTATTTATCGCACATTGCACAACTTGCACACTACAGTCATTATTTATTATCCTCTGTCTGTACTGTGTTGTCTGTCCGCACTTGTTTGTTTGTGTTGCACTTGTGTCTTGTATGCACTGTCTATGTTGCACCATGGTCCGGGAGGAACGTTGTTTCGTTTCACTGTGTACTCTGTATGTAGTTGAAATGACAATAAACCCACTTGACTTGACTTGACTTGACTTGATCTACTTGTGTTATATTTTATTGCTGCTACATTACATATCCTTGGGTTTAAATATTTTAAGAAAAAAGGTATTGGAGTTTTATTAATCTTTTATATTATATAACTTTTATATTAGCGGGGTAATTCATTAACACAGTGAATTTCTGAATAAATTATAAATTTTTATTAACTTAATTGTTACTTAGCAAATACCTTAAACTACCTCAAGCTAAATCAATTATTTATTTCAATAATTGTCAGATTATTTGATTGTAAAAATAGTTGTTTGTTGCATCCCTAATCTGCTGCAGCCTGAGAAGTTTAAAAATGAATAAAGATTTTATTTTAATTGAAGTGTTTGTCATTATTGAACAGTATGACTATTACTTTATTGAGTGTCATTAGTAAGAAAAGGACATTAATATGTAATGTTTAATATCTCAAGCAAATTTGTTAATGAACATTAAAGCACATACACTTACTCATTTAACAAAACTAATAAATATCCTTACTCTGCTTACAGGGCCAAATCTCCTTTCAGTCCAACTTGAGTGTGAAGTAAAATAATTAAAAACAAAGTTTTACTTTTACCACCGTTTACTTTACTAAATAAATAAATAACTTAAAAATAACTTATATAAAATAAAAAAGTCAGATACAGACAAACACATTTGTGTTTATTTACATTTGTGTTTTAGGCTGTGGCCAATCGACTGTGGTGAGAAGCAGTTTGACCAATGGTTGATGTAGACGACCGTACTTGTAGACCAAACGCGGGCAGTGAGAAGGCGGGGCTTAAACGGCGGCTTTAAAGCTGTATAAATCCGCACACAGACTGAGTAGCGACTGTAGAAAGAGACACAGACGTGAAATAAAAGCACACATTTTTTTCACATCCCAAAAAGAGAACATGTCCAGTAAAAAGAGGACGTCTGGTCACCCTGCTTAACGAACCTCCACTTAGTCATTCCTGGAGTTTTGGAATTGTTACTGCTGAATTTACCCCATTTGTTGTGGAACTACTTTTTTGGAGGAGGAAATTTATATTATTTAAGGTTTAGAAAGAATATCAAGGCTTCTCTGCTTTATTTGGTTTGTATAAAATACTCTTAGAATGAATTATCTTTAAAGATGTCTAATAGATCCCAACTGTATTTGGCATTTTGTCTCCAAAACTGGAGGACTATCATTTATCACTTTTAAAATATACTTATTTGACAAGAAAATAATACATAGGTGAAAACTATTACTAATGGTCTTATTCAACTTGTACAAAAGTAATTTCAGACGCAGTAGCAAAATGCAATCATTATGTATATTTGATAAGAAATGTGATAATAAACATATTAGAAACCTGCTTAATATCAAAAAACAAAAATGAGTGAGGAAGTAAATAACCAAATAATTTTGATATGAAGGGAAAATTAAACAGTCATGTGTCCACTGACTAAATAAACCCATCAACTCTAATCAGGATTTCTACTGGAGCTTTCCAGCTGCTGGTCTTTTAACACAGGTTTAACTCAGTCTGATATTAAACGGTATATTTGCGCCATCTGCTGTTCACTTCACCACATTACATCAGCGCAGTATTTTCCTTTTACAGCGTTTATCATTTTTAACATTTTTAAATTATGCTGATATTGTATTATTCAACCAATAATTCTAAATGCTTTTAAATGTATTACCAGATATTTTAACAGATTTTTAATTGAAATTAAATGAAGTTAAACTGGTGATTTTTTGTTGATTGTTGTATAATTGTTATAATCAGAAAAGTGCTGGACACCATCAGGGCACCAGCTAAATTATTAAATGCT
Source organism: Salminus brasiliensis (assembly GCF_030463535.1). Taxonomy (NCBI): domain Eukaryota; kingdom Metazoa; phylum Chordata; class Actinopteri; order Characiformes; family Bryconidae; genus Salminus; species Salminus brasiliensis. The sequence goes on along the minus strand of NC_132898.1, from coordinate 20,910,328 downwards.
GGCACTGAATATACAGTTATAAATAACACGTTTACCAGAAACAGAGACGCTACGACAAACATATGTCTGCCCTTACTGGAGTAACACTGGTGTAATTGGCGCTTTGTCGCCGTCTAGCGGCCAGAATCTGTAACTGACTGTAACTATCATTAAAGAAATGACGAGGCTCGTTTCGTTTGACCCAGTGACTCTGCTGCTGCTGGAGGAACAAGAATAACCCTCTCGTATTGCAGATATTAGATCTATTATTTGATATTATAATAGTGGAATAAAATCCATATTAGAGAATATTGTAACCTACAACTCGATGTCTTTTGTTCAGACGCTAGAGGGACCCCAGAGTGAGTCCAAAACAATGGGTCTACATGAAGCTGTTCAAAATAGTAATTTATAAATGATTCATCATTTTTATACAGATAACAGCTGTCACTGTAACACAGAACAGAGGAAAACAACTCAACACACTTTTAATCAACAATTATAGGACTTCAGTGGTTAAAAACGTTTGAATGTTTTTTTCTGGTCTTTCAGGCAGGAATGATCTTTAATTACTAAAGCAGAAGAAATCCTTACATAATTTAATAAGAAAAAAATGTAACAGCGTACACATCCTGCCCTACAGGAAACAGATGTAGAGCAGAAACCGCTTCCATTCTGGTTACTGAGTGCTGATTGACTGGTGAACTGATCTGCTTATCGGCTGGTCAGACTCACTGACGTCTTGAATTATGTCTCATAATTGATTAAAATGTGTGTTGAGTTGTTTTATGATGTACTGTGTCGAGAACGTGAGCAGTTATCTATATCAAAATGTAGGAGCATTATTATTTTTGCACAAAAGCTCCGTATGGACCCATTCATTTTAGACTTGCGGTTGAGCGTCCTCTAGTGTCCGAACAAAACGGAGGGCATAATCAAGTGCTTTATCCATTTAGAATAATGTCTAATAGTGTTGGTCATATAAAGTCCACAATAGTGGAGCTACAAGTTCTCTGGAACAGCAGCAGCAGAGTCACTGGACCTCCTCATTTATTTCATGATTAGCGTTGGTCAGTTACAGATGCCGGCTGCTAGACGGAGAGAAAGCAACAATTACACTGACCGTACTCTAACAGGACACATCCTATCCCCTCTGACCTCATCTTACAGAAGGACCATTTAGGACCCAATATGTTAGCCAGCCGATGTAGCTAACATGCTACTCGTTAGCCAGCTGAGCTGTATTTAGGACATTTAGCTGATGCTCTTATCCAGAGCGACTTACAAGGTTACTTGCATTACAGAAGTGGGCCAATGTAGTGTTAGGAGTCTTGCCCAAGTGGTGTAGCGGAGCACAGTCACCCAGACCAGGAATCGAACCCCAGTCTCCCACATGCTGTTGTAGCTTACTGGCCAGTAGTGGTGTTATCTGTTGCGTCACACAAATCACTATCATGCTATCAAGCTGGTCCACCTCCTCACCTGTATTAGCCATCATGCTACTGGTTAGCCAGTCAGGCTGATCCCCCTTGGATTGTATTAGCTAGCATGCTACTGGCTAGCCAGCTGAGCTGCCCCCTTTCACAGTGTTTTATCTAGTAGTAGTTGTTTTTTATTGCTTTATTATTTTATTTGAATCCTCATTATCAGTTGAACGTGCTAATAAGTGTTTAACATTTGATTAATAAAGATAAATAGCAACGCTTTATTCAGATAAAAACGTCTCAGTAATGATCAGTAAATATCTTTCTATAAATTTTAATCTGGCATATAAGTCTGACAGCTGTGTGAAGATGGGCAGTTAATCACGTGCGTGATTTTAACCAGTGGAACAGTCGGGGGATAGGATGTGTCACAGCACCGGCCGGTCTGACTTATTTACACCTTACCATAAAGCTAACACTAACAAGTGAACTTCATTCTTTATTTTAGTTACTTTATTTAGATTTTCATTTATTGTATTTATTAATTATGAATGTATTTGGAGTATTGTTAGAATGTACTGCTTGTTTTCTAGAATGAATTCATCCTGTGTGAATAATTCATAAGAGTATTTTATGGACAATCAATTCTTCAACAGGTTTATTTACTATTTAAGTGGTGAAAAATCCACACAGACACATCAGTGGAACGCACCTCGCACCAGCAGGTGTTACAGTATAAGAGCATCACTAAGACCAGAAACCTTTGAAAAACTGCCCTTCTAGAAAAAAACAGCACACACCAGCAAACCAGACCAGCATAAACCAGTTTAGACCATTTTAGATGAAGATGGAATTTATACTGGTCTAAGATGTTTGTTTCAGTCGCATGTTTGAATATTTTATGATAAACTGAATTTTAAGCCACAATAATTGAACTTTTCATAATCGTCTTACATTAACTTTGAACATTTCAGACTCCAGTTATCAGACTTTAGACGTAAAAGTGTCTCGCTTGTAGTGAAGACGTCAGTGAGTGTGAATCACTTTACGGCAGCCGTCAGGAAAGTATACACCGATTTAACATAATTGTAATAATGAATCTACATGAGGGGAGTCTAACTCTTTAGAGGTAACGGGCTGCATTACACACAGCCCAATGTCAAGCAGGCCAGACTGGTTTTATATGAAGTTCATTATTTATTGAGGGGATGCTTAAATGTTCAGGAATGAACAGCTCTCACACTCGTTATTCTACAGTAGTAAAAGAACACCGTATTTGTTAGCTAGTGTTAGTTATCCAGACAGCTAACTGCTTAGGTATTTCCTCAGGTTGGAAAAGTGGAGATTTTTCACAGGTTTTGGGAGGCATTATTGGCAGCTGTGCATTTGAAATTGATTAAAGATGGATGAAGATGACCTATGGGCCAAATATGTGGTGTCCTCATACTTTATTAAAACTACTGTAATGAGAGAAGTTGGAATGTGTTACTTTTTACCTCTGGAAATAGATGAAAACAGGCCACTTTACACAGTAAACCCCAAATCTCAGAATCTCTTTATTCCGCCAACTATGTTACAATTTTACTTGGTGAGAGCAACACAAGTATGACATGTAACAAAAAACAGACCGTTAACAAGTATTACACTAAAAGAGAAAAATATACTAAACAATAAATATAATAAATAATAAGTTTAAAAAGTAATAAAGAGCTGTAAAAAATCTGTAATCAGAAATCTGTACTTGTACAGGTATGAATACTGTATATCAATATGTAGCCTGAGTAGACATCTATATATAAACTATTATGTACAGATATGATATAAACATTTACAGAAACTTAACATCTGTACAGCTGTGCAAATAATCATAGTGTAAATGGTAAGCATGTTATGTATCAGTACTTTGTTGAAGTTAAATCCAGTTTGGTTCAGTGAAATTTAGAAGCTCAGTTCAGTTTTAGAATAGGTTTATAGATTAGGGTGTGAACCCTAATGTAACATTTACAGTTCTATTATTAAGCTTATATTTCACAATTGCACATTTCTGTGCCAAAGGTCATGACAGTACCAAGTCAAGTCAAGTCAAGTGGGTTTATTGTCATTTCAACTACATACAGAGTACACAGTGAAACGAAACAACGTTCCTCCCGGACCATGGTGCAACATAGACAGTGCATACAAAACACAAGTGCAACACAAACAAACAAGTGCGGACAGACAACACAGTACAGACAGAGGATAATAAATAATGACTGTAGTGTGCAAGTTGTGCAATGTGCGATAAATAGAGTCCAGTGAGGTAGTAAAGTTATCAGTGCAAATGCTTGTGCAAAAAATGCTTCCCATGTTATCTGGGATAAATGGTTGGAAAGAGAGAGAGAGAGAGGGAGAGAGAGAGAGAGAGAGGGAGAGAGAGAGAGAGGGAGAGTGTAAGATATCAGTTCAGGAGTTGAGTTGTGTTGAGGAGTCTGATGGCTTGGGGGAAGAAGCTATTGCAGAGTCTGGTCGTGTTGGACCGGATGCTGCGGTACCTTCTTCCTGATGGCAGGAGGGAGAACAGACTGTGTGAAGGGTGGATGGAGTCATCCACAATGCTGGTTGCTTTGCGGATGCAGCGGGTGGTGTAAATGTCCATGACGGAGGGGAGAGAGACTCCGATGATCTTCTCGGCTGTCCTCACAATGCGTTGGAGGGACTTGCGGTCAGAGGCTGTGCAGGTCCCAAACCAGGCAGTGATGCAGCTGCTTAGGATGCTCTCTATGGTTCCCCTATAGAAGAGGGTGAGGATGGGTGGAGGGAGACGGGCCTTTCTCAGCTTCCGGAGGAAGTAGAGACGCTGTTGGGCTCAGTTATGAGAGGAAAAAAAGTACATTTTAATAACAATAATAAGAAGAAAAGTAGTTAAAATAGTAAAAAGGGGTTAAAAGTCATGTTTGCTGCTTTTCCTGATCTCAGTGTCTTCGCCTCCTCCTCTTGGGCTGCTTAGGCATTGGCTAAGCTTGGCTCTGCTTGTATCCAGTTCTGTGATAAGGACCTGTCCATCAGGCTGGACCTTCATACTCAGAGTGGGACAGCGGAGCTCCTCCCACAAACGCTGCTTGATTTCTCGGCCTAGCTGCAGGCTGTAGGGACGGAGATGTCCTGAGGGAGTTCTGAGCAGAGGGTCCATCACAGAGTGATACACATTCTGGTAGTCCCTCACACTGAGTCCATGGACCAGCAGGGAGGTCTCTCCACCAGTGGAGCTTGTCTCTGGGACTGAGTCAGGAGCAGTGGGTGGACTGACGACAGTCTGAATCAAGAAGCACAACAAGAAGATTCGGAACCTGATTGTTTTAGGACCTAAATCTACTGTATATTTACAGAGGAACCTTAGTACCTCTGATCTGAATGAAGAGTCTATTAAATGAAGGAGGATCATGGATGAAGGGTTTCTAGGTTGTGCTGGTGTGTGATTTACCTGCTGAGGAGTACTGACAGACTTGGAGATGCAGCTGTAAGTGTGGTCCAGCCTGGAGCTCAACACCTGTATTGAGATCTCTGGAGCTTTGGGCTTAGAAGCTCTACTTTTAGCTGCAGCCGCTTCCTCCAAGTACTCTCTCAGCCGTCTAGTAAGTACTAGTTTCCTCCTGAGGCCGTACTGACCTGCAGAGGAACGATTCCTCGAATCCTGAAACTAAAATATGAATATGTAATCATTATGTACAGTTAAAAATATTAGTCTAATTGAATAAAAATACACCTCAGGAGATAAATGTACCATTTCTGTAGGAGATGTTTCTAAAAGAACATAGCAGTTGTTGAAAAAGAGCTTTGAAGAGCAGATCTGAAGAGCAGATCTGAAGAGCTTGTGTTATCAGAGGTGTAACTTTGATTGTGTTTACTTTTGAAATCTGGACTCAGAATTCTATCTGACATCAGCAGGTAATTATGACCTCAAGGATGGTTGAGGCCCAAATTTCTGCTGAGTGGTTTCCATGGAGACGGATAAACGTTAGAGTTCAGAATGTTGGGCTGATTTAAATGTAGAAAATCTTCACGGCACAGAGACAAACATTAAAGCTTTAGGAGGTGATTCTGTAGAAACCTGACGCAAAAAAGCTAGCTGGCTACATCTCCTCATTTGTAAAACATCCCATTCAAATCAATACAATCAGGACCATAAGTATTTGGACAGTGACTGAATGTGTGTAATTTAGCTTCAGTACACCACCTTAGGGGATCTGAAATCAGGTAGTCAACCGAATGAGATGAAACCACAGGACTTTCTAGAACTAAATTGTGCTTATTTACATTTCTGTTGAGGCTTTTAAGGCTGTGGTGAGAAGCGATTTGACCAATGGCTGCATGTAGATGCAGGTACATGTAGACCAGGTCTGGTGGTAAAGAGGTGGGGCTTAAAGAGACATGTTTAAAAGTGTACAAATTTGAAAAACTACCACTGCAACAGCATACCATTACTGTCCCTGATTCTGTCTGAAAAAAATAAGCACCATTTTTAGTTACTCTATAAACTAGGTAACCATAATTGGTTCATATCTGGTTTAAAAAAATAATTGGTTTAAAAAAGACACAGCCAGGCTTGAACATCACACCAACCAGGAAGTCGTACCAAGAGGATCTGAAATGATGTAATCAAGATGTGATGGAAGTGTAGAGCTTTTTCAAGAGGGTTAACAGAAATACTTATATTTAATGTGGAAGTGGATACCTCATCTCAGTACAGCTGTGATCACTGTAACATCTTATACAAATCACACAGGAGCACCCATCAGCATTACTGTGGGTAAGAGCACAGAGAGTGACTTTATAATAAGCTCATCTGACTGCAGTAGTAGTAGTAGTAGCATTCTGTAATCATATGTGGGCAGCATGGATTGCTACTGGCTATCTAAAAACGTCCATAAAAAGTGTGCCACTACCGAATTCACGCCTGGCCAGTTTTGTGCTAAGCATGTGCTGTTTTGTTTAGAGAACAGGTATGGACTATAAGACATTATAAGAACCAATGAAAATGAAAGAGAATATTATATTATACTAATTAGCACTACATCAAGAATTTTGTGATTTACACTATATGGACAAAACGTATTTGGACATCTACTCATTCATTGTTTCTTCTAAAATGAAAGAATTTGTCCTGCTTTTTTGGAGTAACTGTCTCTACTGTTCAGGAAAGAAGGCGTTCTACTGGATTTAGGAGGAGCATTGCTGTGAGGATTTTATTGCATTCAGTGACGAGAGCGTTAGTGAGGTCAGGATGTTGGATGATCACCTCCCCAACTCCCCAACTCATCCCATCTAAAACTATTAGTTGAAGCACCACCATAATTCAGCTCAATACTAGGTGGTTTTATACCCCTCTAACCCCTGCCTGACATTAGGCATGGCGCAAGCAGGTTCATGTTTACTATCTGCTCCAGAAATCGTCCTATTCTATTGGTAGTACTTTTCTACAAGCTGTGTGCTGTTTGCACATCATTGTCATCATTGGAAAAGACAGCAGCAGGTGAGTGAGTTTATAATATTTAACCAGAACAATTTCACAGTTTCAGGAGGCTGTAAGAGCCTGTTTACACCTACATCCTGTTAAGATATCCTGTTACACTTAGTAGTGAAATGCCTCTCCGGTTCATCAGACTGGAATCTGATTGCTGTGTGGGATGGAAAATGCTAATTTACTCTTTTCCCAGCAAAGGGAGGGGATTTGGGATTTTGGATGTACTGGGAGGAGTTTCAGTTGTACTGGGAGGAGTTAAGGTGGTACTGGGAAGACTTACAGTTGTACTGGTGGTGGTTTTGGCTGCAATGGTAGGAGGTTTGGTTGTACTCGCAAGACTTTTAGTTGTACTGGACAAACGTTTGGTTGTACTGGGAAGAGTTTGGGTTGTACTGGAAGGAGTTTAAATTGTACTGGACAAACTTTTGGTTGTACTGGTAGGAATTCTGGTTGTACTGGGAGGAGTTTGGGTTGAACTGAACCAGGTGTAAGAGAATTAAAGAACTCTGAAATTAGAGAAGGGTGGAATTCTTGTGGCTTTTGCTTTGTGGGAGAAGACCAGACCCTCCTTTGAAAAATGAAGCTAGGACTGAGAGATATGGCAGAGTTAAAGGAAAGTAAGGAAAAGTAAGTAATGTTCATGACATGAACATGAGATGCCATTCTCCCAACATTATTCTGAAGCTGCTGTTTTAAGGTAGAATTGCTACATAAGGTGATTTTAAGCTATTTCATATTTCTCATATTTGAACTGTATTGTGACTCAATTATTCTGTAGGGGGAAAAAACACAGGATCAGGATCACCTGTTTGAGGAACAAGATGGAGGATGAAGACGATAATGATGAAAGTGGAGAAACAGTTCTTTCAGAGAAAGAATATTCGGTGGACTCTGATGATGACTACATCAATGTAGATGCTGATGTGGGAAAACCAGCATTGGAAAATCAGTTTGCAGGTGAATGTTTATGTAAATTGTGTAGAACATCATAGCCATTTGAGTCAATACTGGTTATAATATTACCCATCTTTCAGGTTCCTGCCTGCACGCACGAGACATTTATGAAAACTTTGTCTGATGAGGACTTCATTAATGTAAACTAGATAGTGATGGTGGCGTACTCTGACACACACTGCATTCTATTTACTAAACGTACAGAATGATATAATGCTTAGTCATTAATAATAAACATGATTCATATTTGCTATTAGCAGTCTTGCCTAAGGATTCTTATTGGTGTGGAGTGGTGTGTTTGTCCAGCTGGGGAATTGAACCCCTGTCTGCCACTGAGGGTGATGCTGTTGCTACTACGCTACTCCAACCACTTCAACTCCCGTACAGTAAATTAATTTGAATCGTTTATATGATTGAAATGTTAAGAGGATACGCAGAAGTAAAATACAGCTTCTTCCACTGAGATCTGTGTGTTAGTATTTCAGAACAATATTCACCAATAGTGTTGGACCCAGAAGGAATTTTGGAATTTGGAATTGGTACAACTTAAAGTAGCTATATGCATTCATTAGAAGAGGTGTCCATAAACATTTGGACACATAGTGTATTCTGGGTGTGTATTTTTCAGCCCCATAATGCCTCACTGCTCTTCCCCTCAGGGAATCAGTGAGGTCTATCTGCAGCATCACAGTAGAATAGAGCCTTCACTGAGTGACTGGATTATGACCTGTGTGTAGAATGGTGTGACATCATCAGCCAGATCACACACCTGCTCTTCACTGCTCTTTTAGAAGAAACATGTTTCACAGATTCTCTCCAGCCGGACTGTCCAGGTAGGCCTGGGCCTTTGATTTTTAAGGCTGTCAAATGTAAAAATCCAACAATGAACCTGAAAAAAAAAACCATCATTAATATTAATAATTAAATAATAAATGACTGAACCACAGCCTATCAATGATACAGTATTTGACACCCTAAAATGCAGTTATTTGTATTTATTTATTTATTTATTTTATAAATATTAACTACACCAGCCAAATATAATGGTTTGCTCTGTGTAGCAGGGAAAGTGACCATAACTCCTTGCCATTGGCTGTCCCCCTATCTCAGGAAGGTTTGAGGACCATGCATGGCTCAATACTGGAAACCTTTTCTACTGACAAGCTACCCCAGTCTCCGGTGGAATCTCACCTGCTGCAAAACGACGAATCCAGCACAAATCTGCTGATGGTAAATCGCCAGCACTGCTGACGAATCACCTCGGCCAGCTTCCACAGCCCAGGTCTCAGAGTTTGCTTCTTCACATTTCCTTTATACCCTTGAGATAAACGAGCGTCTTGAATGGACGTCACCAGCAGAGAAAGGATTTGGTGTTCCTGGTCTGTCATTTGTGGAAGAACTGGAGTCTGAGCTGGGCTTCCCCTTAGCAACTTCTCCAGAACCACAGGAGGAGGATGGTGGTGGTTGTGCAGTGTTGCAGCAATCAGCTGATTCTGAAAACTGTCAAATGCTTTAAGGATTTGGAGAAGCTCACGTCTTCCCCTTCTTCCTGTTCTTCAGTTGAGAAGAACGAAAATGATGATGATGATGATGATGATGATGCCTATTTTGGACTCACTCCAAAGATGAGCCCAAACAGCCGCTGTGACTTTTACCCCTCTCTTTCAACCACTGATGCACCCGTATCTGCGTCTGTCTTTGGTGGCACTAGATTCCCAAAGCTTGCCTCTCAGACGTCAGCACTTCTCAAGGAAGATGGCTGTCCCTCGATCACTCTTCAGAGCACAAAAGATGCTCTAGATAATCAGCCGTCATTTGAGAAAGGAAAAAGGCTTCGTTTGTCTTCCCCACAGGAGGCTGCAAATAGCTCACGGTTCTGGGGGAGTTGTGATGAGGAAGCAGTTAACTCGACATGTCTCCAACAGGGCATTAGAACTGTAAGCAGGACTGCAACAAATGGATATGTACAAGACTCTCCTGCTCATCTGCAGCAGCCAGACACTGCAATGGATCTGCCAGCTAATTTGAGCCTGAAATCACTTGGTGAAGAGCAGGCCCATTTTTTCCAAGGTGATGTAGAAGCTCCTGTGCATCACAAAGGCCAGTCCCTGGGCCTAGATACCCTCCGTCCTGCAAGATCTCCCATTGAAAAGAGTATCTTGTCTCCAACCTGTGTGATCCAGAGATTCCATGACCAAGGATCTGTACAGCACTTTGAAGTCAGCTTCTACTGCCATGGTGTTGACCCATCTGTTATTAGCTCATACGATCTTCTGACTGAAGCATCTCCCTCTACGTCTTCTGAGTCCTTCATACTCCAAGATGAGAAGCCCTATGATGCCAGTTTGCAGGCCACTGTAGACAGCCGCCCATGCCAACATACAAGGTCAGATGTGTAAAGTAAAGGAGGTCATTTAGCTCCAGTGTTCTTGTATACAGCAAAAATGACAATAAAAGCCTTTAGACTAAACAGTTAATGTCTTTATATTCTCAAATAAAAGGTTTAGTTTATTAAAAATGTATTCACGGATGATTGTTCTGCAATTCACAGCTTCCCAATCCATGCAGTCATCATCTTTGTCTGAAGATGGACAATAAGGTGGAGCAGGCTGTTCATAAGAACAACTTCATGAATGGAGCATCATCAGCTACAATGAACCCGAGATTATACTGATGATATTTGGGGCATGTCTGCTTGGATGTATCACACATTGCCCACACTTCACTGACTTCCTTTGGTTGGTTAACAGTGATATCTACAGACACAAAATCGAGTTAGGAGAACATAGGTTTGGGTGCTGATCTTCTCTGTGAACTCTCGTTGGGATTTGTTTAGTTCCACCAGCAGCTCCCCCGATTTACTGTAATGAAGAACCCCTAGAGTAAACTACGGGCTGGACGGGAACCGAAAATTCTGGCCTTCCACCAGATTCCTTAAAAGTTAATTTAAGAATAGTGTATCAATCATAAGAACTATAAACACAAAGTAATAATAATAATGCTACTAGAATATTAATAATAGTGCTAATAACAATATAACAACATTAATAACAGCATCAGTTGATGTAGTGCGTTCATTAATTCATATAAACAATTATTATTAGTAGTATTATTATTTATAATAATTATACTCACTATAACCCTATTTGTAAAAAAAAAAGATAATTTTGTTTTTAAAAGAGTTTTTTCCATCAATCATAAGAACCCTTTAACCAAAGAATAGGTCTAAGAATCACAAGGCAGATGTGTGGTCACAGATTCTAAATATATGTTTTATATATATATATATATATATATATATATATAGTGGGAAAAAAAGTATTTAGTCAGTCACCAATTGTGCAAGTTCTCCCACTTAAAAATTTGAGAGAGGCCTGTAATTGACATCATAGGTAGACCTCAACTATGAGAGACAAAATGAGAAAAACAAAAAAGTCACATTGTCTGATTTTTAAATAATTTATTTGCAAATAATGGTGGAAAATAAGTATTTGGTCAATAACAAAAGTTAATCTCAAAACTTTGTTATATAACCTTTGTTGGCAATGACAGAGGTCAACCGTTTTCTGTAAGTCTTCACAAGGTTGGCACACACCGTTGCTGGTATGTTGGCCCATTCCTCCATGCAGATCTCCTCTAGAGCAGTGATGTTGTGGGGCTGTCGTCGGGCAACACAGACTTTCAACTCCCTCCAAAGGTTTTCTATGGGGTTGAGATCTGGAGACTGGCTAGGCCACTCCAGGACTCCTCTCCTCCAAACACAACGAGTTTCATCTGACCATAAGACATTCTCCCAATACTCTTCCGGAACATCCAAGTAAGTACTGGCTTAAGCAGGGGAACACGTCTGGCACTGCAAGATCTGAGTCCCTGGCGGCGTAGTGTGTTACTAACGGTAGCCTTTGTAACGTTGGTCCCAGCTTTCTGCAGGTCATTCACTAGGTCCCCCCGTGTGGTTCTGGGATTTTTGCTCATCGTTCTTGTGATCATTTTGACCCCACGATCTTGCATGGAGCCCCTGATCGAGGGAGATTAGCAGTGGTAGTCTTGTAGGTCTCCCATTTTCTGATTATTACAATACATCAGGGGTTCACTGGTTTTATAGTGCATAGCGCTAGAACACGAGAGGGAGTGTATTATCATGGATAACATAGACGTGTTAACGAATGCTATAGATCATTACAGCCCTGATGTTATTTGGGATAACACATGACCTTGAATGCTCTTTTTTAAAAGGCTTTTATTGTGATTTTACTGTGAAAACACTGTGCTGTTATCACAAATATCAGCACAACACTTCTCATCTAGTCAGATTGTGAGGTCGGAACTAACCAACTGTAGTATAAAGGGAATCTAATTTGCCTTCTGAGAATTCGGGCCACACTACAAAATTGCTGACACCCCAAATAGAACACTAAACAGTGAGCAGGGGCGGATTCAGAGACAGCTGTCCTTTCTTTTTGACAGGAACGGCTAAGCATCTGATTCTGATTACAGAGAGCGAGATGTTGTTTAGTGATGGAACTGCCTTCATCATGTTTAAAATGTTTAAAGACCTGGCCATCGGTCATGGCCACATTGATGGTAGTCTTCATATCTTCATAAATATATCTATATCTCTTCAGTTGTTTCAGCTTCCTGAATATAGCTGTATTTTTGTCCCACAGCATTTGGCTGTGAAACTGATGGTGAAAGTTTTGGGGACTCCTCTTCTGGGATTTGTTGGGTTGGGTCAAAGATCACCACCTATTGGCTTTCACACATCTTCAGTGACATGGTCACTGAAATAACGGTCAGCCTCTCGATGACGTACATCCCGTTCTATCTTGGTAAGTGATTTTTGAAGGCGTTTGTTTAGTGTGTGATCTGAATGTCCCAGTTTCCCATCTCAGTGTGACATTATCGTTTCTAGTGAAGTGGTGGAGAGAGTGTTCAACATGATGCTTATTTGAGCAGTTAATAATCATCTTCATGATTCCAGAGGTTTTTGGAAAAGCCGTCCCTGATCGTTTTTTTGACCACATTCTCTGTTCCTCTGTGCTGCATGTGGATGTAATGAGTACAAATATTAACATCTGTCCTTCGACAGCTCAGTGGTTGGGAATGTCTGGCGTTATTGCCATTCTCATAATGGGTCTTTTTATTGACACGGTCAACTTCAGTCCTGAAATTAAAGTCATTCTCTTATGATCAGTGCCTTGAAGGAATAGTCCAGCATTTTTCCATCTGATCTCTGTCTGCTATAATATAAAGCATAGAAAAATAAATCCAGATGAAAGCGCTGTATTGAACAATGCAGTATCTAATGTCTATGATGTAAATAGTAATCATATTTTTTAGATATATTAACCTGTACATTTTAAACTGTGCATCTATAGAGTAAGTTAATGTGTATCTGTATTTTTATCATTTTTCTGATGGGCAGTTTTCGGTCCAAAGATTATGTCATGCATGTTTCAGCATTATGTTCTGTGGCTGTAATTTCATAAAAGTCCTGCTTAAATGTTTAAAATTAAATGTAAAATTAAATGTTTATTTTCTAATTTTTATTTAATTTGGGAACTGTTGACATACCTGGCCAATACAATGATCTTCTTCATCATTGGACTTATCACTTCCCAAGCGTTTCAGCACATGGTTCTCTATGACTGGCTCTACATTTTGGCACTTTTCCCTGCCATTACCGTTACAAGGTGTGTCTTACACAAAATGAATTTTTTATTTTGACCCTTGTTCACTGTTAGCATTTCTATGTATTATTACTATCCATATTATTTAGGAAAGGTGGCATACACCGATCACCCCCAATATTGAGCATCACCCCCTTGTTCCATCCCAGTAGATTTGACCATTCGAGGCATGGATTCCACAAGACCTCTAAAGATGTCCTGTGGTATCTGACATCAAATCTAACGTTAGCAGCAGATCCTTTAAGTGCTGTAAGTTGTAAGAGGTGGGACCTCCATGTGCATCAGCGAGCCTTCTGTATCCAATGCCGGTTCACCGGTTACTTTTAATGAGTACTGACTGCACACCAGAAAAATCCTGAATGCATGCCTGATATTTCTGAGATGTTCTGATAAAGTATCCCGGATTCTCATTTTCACTGCTTCAAAACATTACCTACAGGGGCTGACTGTTTACTTGCTAATATATTTACCCCTTGACAGGAGACACTGTAGAAGATAGTCAGTGGTTTTACTTTATCTGTCTGTGTTGCTAATGTTATGGCTGATTGGGGTATATATGAGTTTATTATTATTAATATCAATAAAGGGAATCTGCAGTCTACTAACATGCATGCTGATATGTCCTTGCAGGTTGTTGACAGTTTTTCTGCTATCGCCCGTCCTGTCCTGCGTTGGATATGGCTTTAACTGGCACTGGGCTTTAGTTTGTGTCTGGGGTGCAACCAGAGGGTTTTTTTTTTTTTTTTGCCTGAGCCTGACACTAATGGCTTTTCAGGCTGAAGGACTGGAGAAACTACTAGTACGAGACAAGGTAATTAGTCCCAAAAAAGACCTTAGATAATGTACACAGCGATTAGAACTGCTTCAAACTGAGTGTCTACTTGTAATGAACTCTATACAATATCAGAATAAACCCACATAAACATAAAGTCAGTGGTCAGAATGTGCTGTTGGTCAGTAAAGTTATAGATATGTAAGAACACAGCTTTGGTTGCTGGTAAGGAGAAAAGAAATCTTTAAATGCAGCATTAGGATTTAGAAGGCATAAATGCTCTGTTTATACATATATTTACAGGTATTTTGTGGTTTATTAGAAATGTATTTATTCTCTATGTTCCAGATTTTAGTGCTTTCCTGCGGAGTGGTTATTCTTACCCTTGTTATTAACGGATCCACAACAAGCCTGTTTTTTAGGCTTATCGGTAAGACTTAACATTAAGACTACGTTCACACAGCTCCATTGGCCCAAATTGTTAGCGATTCAGTGTGTGTTTTGCCATTCACACTTCTGCACGCATAGCCCTGCTGTGTAAACACAGCAGCACAGCATTTAGAAATAAAATGTGTCTTGTTTGAATGGAAAAGATGAGGTTAGCAGATTTATTGACCATCTCTCCTCATGTTGGCAGGCATCAGTGATATTTCTCGGGCAAAACAAAAGACTGTGCACAGGCTGTTGCAGACCATGGAGGAGTCCACCGAGAACATCATCAACAAGCTCAAAGCTGACTGATCTATGTTCAACGTCAACTGGAAGATGGTAACACGGCTTTTACGCATTAAGAGCCCGTACGAAACTTCTGGAAAAAAGGTATGTGAATGAAGAGAGATTCCCCCACAGTCCAGGTTTCAGGTTATTATCAGGAGTCAATTCAGCATTTACCACCTGCAGCAGTTCTTTTTGTTGTTGGTGAAAGTAACATGTGCTGGAGACTCTTCAGTTGGTCCTCTTTGCTTTGATGCAGTTTTAAACACTCGTTGCATTCTCTCAAGCAGCTGTTGTTACATTTTTGGTTATAAATTGATACATAAGCATCAACTTTGCTGTTCACATTTGTCCTTAAAATCAATTTTAAGCATTTAAAGGGCCAATATTAATCTAATTTTACAGAACAAACTGGACTTATATGAATACATTAAAGGGAATTACTTATAGAATGTTATATTTATGATAAGTGTTGATGGTGACTTGATTTGAAATACAAGCCAGCAGTGTTTTAAAGATCTTCATTAATATTTTACAGTTTATGCACATCAGTAATGTATATTGTGTCAACACCAAAGTTCATTTTTGTCATGTGGAACCGCTTGGCTTTTGTTTTGTTTGTTTGTTTTTTTTAAACCACGATATCAATGATGAACCCTATAAGTAATGCTGTCTCATTCTCAGCCCAAATAATATGCTGATGGAATGGTCAACATCAGCAAATGGAAGAGGAGAAATTTTAGTATGATTACATTACACTTAAAAACGTGGTGCAATGAACTTAAAATATTTATATTTAAATCTGTTCTACATTTATTCCACAGTGACAGACAAACGTAGATAAACTAAAAAAAACAACCTGGTTTTAATGTAATTAAATGGAAATAAAGTTTAGTATGTTTTTTTTTTCTAGTTGTATCATCCTTTTTTCATTGTGTTTTTAATTGGATTAAAACGTGGGGAGCGCAGATTTGATCTGGTCGATACAGAATGTAAATCAAATATAAATGTCATATGTGAGCCAAAACATCTGTTCAGTAACCTTATTATCTCTGAAAGAGAACGTTGTTGTGCCAGGTATGATAAACAACAAACATTACGACACAAAACACAATACCACATATTTATAAACTTTATTGCCCTGAATACGGTTTACGGTGGGCTCCTTGTCAGCAGTGGTTCATGGAGGGACAGACCACCAACTGGCAGGGTGTCAGGCCTGTTGATTGATAAAGAATCTATGTGTTGATCTCCAGCAGAACAGAGTGGACTGTCGTTTTACCAGGAAGAGGAGAACAGGTCCAGACTGTGATGTAAATGACATCCCCAAAACCCCAAAGCAGAAACTGGACGAAATGATGGAGAAAGCCCGAATGCATATCCTGAAATCCTTTAAGGTTCCTACACTCTCTCTCTTTCACACACACAGTATCAATCTAATATATGGACACTTCTACTTAGGCAGTGCTGCTGCTTTTAGACCCGCTTTGCCCTGATACAGCTTTAACCACTCTCAAGTAGCTATTCAAAGATGTTGATAATAAATTCATACCTAGACACCACTTTATGGATTTGTCCTTGTAGTCAATTATTAAAGTGTTTCTACCATGAAACATCTCATGTTGCTTTCTTACAAATAAAAGAGGTTTACATGCATTATCTAAGAGCTGTGGTAATTTACACATTTCTAAATGTACCGTCCCAGTCTGTGTGGTCCACACAAACTCACACTGTATGTTCTAATGAATGCATTCAGCTACTTAAAGTTGCTCACATTGCTGGCACAGATGTGCAAATGCACACACACAGCTTGTCTAGTCCCTGTGGAGTAGCACTGCTGATAGAATAGGACTCTCTGAAGCAGATCAACATCATGAACCTATTGACACCATGCTGCCTAATGCCAGTCGTGGGCTAGAGGGGTATAAAGCCCCCCAGCATTGAGCTGTGGAGCAGTGGAAGAGCTGTGAATGGAATGATGGTGGAGCTCCATCCAGTACTTTTGGGATAAGTTGGGGATGAGGTGGGATGGTGATCATCATCCAACATCCTGACCTTACTAACGCTCTTGTCGCTTAAGTCTAAATAAATGAATTGCTAATCAAGCAAAAAACATTTAAATGGCAGTGATCAACTTTATGATTATAGAATTACATTTTAATAATAGTAATATGCAAAATAATAGTGCATTTCTGCAATGATGTTCATGATATGACAAGTTTGCATTAATTCAGAATAATGTCAGATGTGCCGGGACAGGTAGTGGCCAGTGTTATTTCCCATTGAGTCAAACTGAACCTGTCTTGTGCCATGTTCCTCTTTTTCCGTGTTCTTCTCTACTATGGCTTTATCACTCACTCTATTAAATCTCCTCTAGTCATGGCTGATGAGGTTATGAGCTCTGAAAAATCCCCAACCCAATGTCCTGCAGCGTGTAATTCAGTAAGCATTGAGATAGGGTGGGTAGGGGAACGGGACAGTGGTGCATGTGTGGACTGACTCAGCCTGGTTTATCTTCAGAAGAGCTACTGGGAGCAGTACAGTGCCGGAATGATGACAAGGAAAGTCGCAATGACCCTTATCAACCAGTGATTTAGCTCACCCCGAATCGTTGTTTGGTGGGGTTTGGAACATTATCCTGTAATTAGTACGATATATAGTTCAGCCAACACAATTTACTAACTCTCTTTCAGCAGTAAGTGACCAGAAAATACTATATACCATATAATTATCCAAAAACATAAACATGAAGTCAGTGGTCAATGAGAGTGTCTATCTGTAATTAACTCTATATAACATTAGAATAAACTCAAATAAACATAAAGTCAGTGGTCAGATCGTTTTGTTGGTCAGTAAAGTAATTGATATGCTGGTTAGAAGAGCACAGGTTCGGGTGCTGATCTCCATACACTGTATGGGTGTGTTAAGTTCCAGCTGCAGCTCACCTGATCTACTTTACTGATCTAGCAAAGCTAACACACTCACACACAACGATCACAATGAATTGTGTTTATTTTAATGTTATGAGAATTTTTTTTTCTAAAAATAACTCTTTTCCTCTCACTTTATTACTATATTTTATTAATGAGGAAATGTATCATGTATTTTAAATGTGTTGGGGTTTTTTTTGGCAATCTTTCTACTTAGAGATAAGTAGAGGTAAGGCTGTGGGGTGTGAATGGGATGTACGGTTTTGGTGTAGTGTGTAAAAACTGTAATAATGTAAAGATTGTAAGGTGTTCACTGTTCACCACTCAGTCCATGTCCATCCCAGTACAGCCTGCTCTTTGAATGAGGTGCAAAACAGGGCAGCCAGTTAGAACAGAGCTTATTTACATATTATTTATATAGGCTTATTTAGCTTTAAAGGCATAGTAACAGAAAATAGTGGTATTTATATTATCATGGCTATCTGTTTGTAATAAACTAATCAAACAAGAGCAATTTAAATATCTCAACAAAATTAATAGAATAAGGGCTTTCTCCACATTCAGCCCAAAATACCACTTTAATGACGACTGCAGTCTCAGAATTATTCGACCCCTTCATCACCAGCCTCTTTAAAACTTAGTAGAGCTCCCTTCTGCGGTTCTGCCCTGCTGCAAACGTGCTGCCCAGCCAGATACCAGCTTCTAGCCCCTTCCTCACTGGCTCCAGTTCACCGATATTGCTGGGTTTGCTGCTGCAGCCGCCTTCCAAAGATTTTCTATGGGGTTCAGGTGTTCAAGTCAGGCGACTGTGCAGAACCTTCCAGGACTTCTTAAACCAAGCCTTGGGGGACTTGGGGTATGCTTTGGCTCACTGTCCTGTTGGAAGGTCCAAAGATACTCAAGCCTCCTCACAGAAGGCATGATGTGTTCTCCTAGGATTTCCCAATACTTGATTGAATCCATCTTGCCCTTCCACTCGCTGTCTTCAAACGCTGTCTTACTTACTAGAGTACTACTTGTGGTCTCCATACTGTTTAGTAGAGTCTAAGCTTGGAATGATCTTTTGGATCCTAGCCTCTACAAATGAGCTAAGGGTATTTTCGGTGAGTGAACGGTGAAGCACGTTTGTAAGTTGCTCTGGAGAAGAGCAGCTGCTAAATGCCTTCAGTGTAAATGTAAATTCATCAAGATAATCATCTTCCAAAAACACATCCCAGCCCTCTGAATCCTAGCCCTAGCTTGTGTGCAGGATTATGTTCAGTGGGTTGAATTCATCTGAGACAGCAGTTGTCATTAATAGTGGTATTGTGAGCTGAATCTGGAGATTACACTTATTTACAGTGGAGGTTGAATAATTTTGAGTGCTGTAGTGTAGACATGTTGCATGGAACTAGTAGGCCTTAGAGGCATGTCAAACAGAGGACAGGTGTAATTCATGTTGTTTTTCCCCAGGTTCATGAGTGTTGATGACAAACATGTACTGGGATTGGGGGGAAAAAATTTCAGTATCAAGTGCTGGAAACTGATCAACTGGATCTGTGTCATCAAATACACCAAGCCTTCAAAGTAAGTCAACCCCCAAACCCCATTTCGTCTAGACCAGAGAAAATACACTTTGAAACTAGACCAACACAAGCACATGCTGTGAGGTTCTGCATCGGTTCTGACCCGTTAGAACACCTTCTATTTACATTTGCTGTGTTGCTAAATCAGGACCAGGAAGACCACAGTGTTTCGTAATAATTATGCAACAGTTTCATTCTTTAGTCTTGCACTGCAACTACAAGGCTAATGTAGCACTTAACACTAGCATCTGTTAGCACAGTGTAATCTGCATGCATAAATCACACTTTTCCCAAACCAAGCCAAGGAGGCCTTTATACAGTGGGGGGAAAAAATGTATTTAGTCAGTCACCAATTGTGCAAGTTCTCCCACTTAAAAAAATGAGAGAGGCCTGTAATTGACATCATAGGTAGACCTCAACTATGAGAGACAAAATGAGAGACACTGTCTGATTTTTAAAGAATTTATTTGCAAATAATGGTGGAAAATAAGTATTTGGTCACCTACAAAGAAGCAAGATTTCTGTCTGTCACAGACCTGTAACTTCTTCTTTAAGAGGCTTCTCTGTCCTCCACTCATTACTTGTATTAATGGCACCTGTTTAAACTCGTTAACAGTATAAAAGACACCTGCCAACAACCTCAAACAGTCACAGTCCAAACTCCACTATGGTGAAGACCAAAGAGCTGTCGAAGGACACCAGAAACAAAACTGTAGACCTGCACCAGGCTGGGAAGACTGAATCTGCAATAGGCAAGCAGCTTGGTGTGAAGAAATCTACTGTGGGAGCAATAATCAGAAAAAATGGGAGACCTACAAGACCACTGCTAATCTCCCTCGATCAGGGGCTCCATGCAAGATCTCAGCCCGTGAGGTCAAAATGATCACAAGAACAGTGAGCAAAAATCCCAGAACCACACGGGGGGGACCTAGTGAATGACCTGCAGAAAGCTGGGACCAACGTTACAAACTACCGGCTACCATCAGTAACACACTACGTTGCCAGGGACTCAGATCTTGCAGTGCCAGACGTGTTCCCCTGCTTAAGCCAGTACATATCCGGCCGCATCTGAGGTTTGCTAGAGAGCATTTGGATGTTCCGGAAGAGTATTGGGAGAATGTCTTATGGTCAGATGAAACCAAAGTAGAACTGTTTGGTACAAACACAACTCGTTGTGTTTGGTGGAGAGTGAATGCTGAGTTGCATCCAAAGAACACCATAACAACTGTGAAGCATGGGGGTGGTAACATCACACTTTGGGGCTGTTTCTCTACAAAGGGACTAGGACGACTGGTCTGTGTACATGAAAGAATGAATGGGGCCATGTATTGTGAGATTTTGAGTGCAAACCTCCTTCCATCAGCAAGGGCATTCAAGATGAAACGTGGCTGGGTCTTTCAGCATGACAATGATCCCAAGCACACTGCCAGGGCAACAAAGGAGTGGCTTTGTAAGAAGCATTTCAAGGTCCTGGAGTGGCCGAGCCAGTCTCCAGATCTCAACCCCATAGAAAACCTTTGGAGGGAGTTGAAAGTCTGTGTTGCCCGCCGACAGCCCCAAAACATCACTGCTCTAGAGGAGATCTGCATAGAGGAATGGGCCAACATACCAGCAACGGTGTGTGTCAACCTTGTGAAGACCTTGTTTGACCTCTGTCATTGCCAACAAAGGATATATAACAAAGTATTGAGATGAACTTTTGTTATTGACCAAATACTCATTTTCCACCATTATTTGCCAATAAATTCTTTAAAAATCAGACAGTGTGATTTTCTCATTTTGTCTCTCATAGTTGAGGTCTACCTATGATGTCAATTACAGGCCTCTCTCAAATTTTTAAGTGGGAGAACTTGCATAATTGGTGACTGACTAAATACTTTTTTCCCCCACTGTATAAACGTAGTGCCAAATAATTCTTATTGGAATCCACTTCAAGTCTGTTTAAAACAAGGTTTGATATGACTTTGGCATGCAGTTAGCTAGTTTATGCTAACGGATAGCTATAGCCATGGTCCTGTCAAAAGATGATATAAAGTCTCAAAATCATAAACATGGTCCACACAGAAACCCTGCAATGCGCTTTAAAGTGTGTGATGCTAATTTCCACGAGCGAGCCAGGACGTGCTAACACCGCACTAGCGATGTTGCATGCGCCCCATAGCTGACTCAAGTATGACGTGACTTCTGCCAGCCGTGATTAATGACACCTAGAACTAGAACTCGCTGTGTGTCTTCCTCACCTATGGAGGGAGCTGCGTCTCCAAGATCTGTTCAGCTCAAACTCAGTTAGCGTGAATCTGAGCTGTGTGTAGAAGCTCTCCTACAGTTTAATCTGTGTAGAAACTTCTTTCACTTTTCCTAAAAGAAGCATGCTGTGTTTTACTTTTTGAGGCCCAGTCTCAAATCACTCCCTCTCCACTATGGAGTGCACTTTGTAGGTTGTGAAGTAGCAGCACCTCCACCCAAAACAGTACACGTCAGTACAAGACAGTTACATTCAGCTGGACAACTCAGTTTCTACCATGCTGGCACTGTCTAATGATTTTTGTGTTGTGTTGTGTTTTTTTAAGTAGTGCACTATGTAGAGAGTATGATGTGATTTGAGACGGGGCCGAAAGTCTCTTCTCAGAAAGAGTGAAATGTGCAGGTCAGTGGTGAAAGGAGAACGAACAGTTTCCTCATGGAAATCTGCACACAGCTCCACAGTAATATGAAATAAATCTCATTTCACAGTTGGTTCAGTCCTTCTCAACCCCTCAACTAAAAAAAAAAAGTGCTACACCTGTGTGAGCACTTGAGAGACGTGAGAAAATTGTGTGCTAATATTTTGCATTTTCAAAACCTTTGGTGTGTAACAGCCTTAATTGTCTACTAGGATTTGCTGAAAGTATTGTGGGTATGTTTGATTAGCCACAGGGGCTATTTACCACTCCTCTAATAAAAAACAGATTGGAGAAAAAAAGAATTTGGCCATGGGTGCCTAAACTTTTGCATAAGACTGTATGTTTCTGTTATGCTAAATCAGCGTCCATGGTTATGGTGATGATTGAAAGGTAAAGAAATGTATGTTAGTGCTTTGCAGAATTTAGGTTCCTGAATAATAAAATGTTGGGTTTGACAGGAATGCCATGCAGAAGCTGTGCTACAAGATTGTCTTCAGTGCCCCCTTTCATTCGCATGTGCATCGTAATCCTGCTCAACGTATTGACCATCATTTTGGACTTCATCCCTGAAGTTAGCGAGAAGTACATCCTGGAGCTCTACGTGGCAAACTACGTCTTCTTTGCCTTTTACGTTGCTGAAGCTGCGTTGAGGGTAAGAGAAATGAGGGTGTGTTTTGTGGCAGTGGCTGGTCAAAACACAGTTGCAGATGGATGGACCCTTGATGGACAGATTCAACATCAGGGAGGGAAGGAGTAATGGCATCCTCGGAACCTGAAAGACAACAAAGACAATCAATACAGGTTTTGAAACTGAAAGATCACTTACCTTTTACACAGTTGCAGAACAATAGACAGTGAGCCAGACACAGCTGCAGATGGACAGATTGATGGTGGCTGGATCTATGGTCAGGGAGGGAGGGGCTCAGAAGGTCCTCAACCTGTAAGACAAAAAAAAGTTAATACATGTGTAGAAACTGAATGATGAACTAACTCTTACACACTTGCAGTCAGAGAGATAGCGAGTCACACACACCGTTGCAATGGACAGACACTTGTTTGATGGATACACCATTAGGAAGGAGGGGGGGTCCTGGAGTCCTGAAAGCTTGTAAGACAACAAAGAATGTCAATACATGTATAGAAACTGAATGATCACCTACCTGTTAGACAGTAGCAAACAGATAGACAGCGAGCCGTACACAGTGACAGATGGATGGACCCTTGATGGACAGACGCACCATCAGGGAGGGAAGGGGTAATGGCATCCTCTAAACCTGTAAGACAACAAAGAAAATCAATACATGTATAGAAACTGAATGATGAACTAATTCTTATACACTTGCAGTCAAATAAATATAGAATCACACAAATAGTTGCAATGGACAGACACTTGTTTGATGGATCCACCATTAGGAAGGGGGGGGGCCCTGGAGTCCTGAAAGCCTGTAAGACAACAAAGAAAATCAATACGTGTATAGAAACTGAATGATCACCTACCTGTTACACAGGTGCAGACAGATAGACCCTTGATTGACAGATGCATCATCAGGGAGGGAAGGGGTAATGGCATCCTCTAAACCTGTAAGACAAAAAAGAAAATCAATACATGTATAGAAACTGAATGATCACCTACCTGTTACACAGTAGCAAACAGATAGACAGCGAGCCATACACAGTGGCAGATGGATGGAACCTTGATGGACAGATGCACCATCAGGAAGGGAAGGGGTATTGGCATCCTCAGAACCTAAAAGATAAAGACAATCAATACAGGTTTTGAAACTGAAAGATCACTTACCTTTTACACAGTTGCAGAACAATAGACAGTGAGCCAGACACAGCTGCAGATGGACAAATTGATGGTGGCTGGATCTACGGTCAGGGAGGGAGGGCTCTGATAATCCTAAACCTGTAAGACAAAAAAAATAAAAAACGTCAATACATATATAGAAACTGAACGATGAACTAACTCTTACACACTGGCAGTCAGATAGATATCGAGTCACACAAATAGTTGCAAAGGACAGACTCTTGTTTGATGGATCCACCATTAGGAAGGAGGGGGGGTCCTGGAGTCCTGAAAGCCTGAAAGACAACAAAGAAACTCAATACATGTATAGAAACTGAATGATCACCTACCTGTTAGACAGGTGCATACAGATAGACAGCGAGCCGTACACAGTGGCAGATGGATGGACCCTTGATGGACAGATGCACCATCAGGGAGGGAAGGGGTAATGGCATCCTCTAAACCTGTAAGAGAACAAAGAAAATCAATACATATATAGAAACTGAATGATCATGTAACACTTGTGTGCCGAGGCTATCACAAAGAGTTATGTTAGTGGACCAGTTCTAGGCTCGTTGGGAGTGGTGCAATAATAAACAACCAGAGACACAAGTATAAAGGGTTATTTTGGTGTTTAGTAAACAAATATTTGACAGGCAGACATTTATATACAATTGGCACAAATGTTTCTGTTATCAAATTAAAGAAAATCAGAAAACCAACAATGTTGTATTTTGAGTTTTATACTGTGTTTATATTTATTATGCTTTATTTAGGACGTATTAGTTCAAGTTCAGTTAATGGTTGAGCTTATATTCACTATGAATTTATTTGTGTTCGTTTAGATTAGTCAGTTTACAACAGGGTTAAATCAATACTGGTTTATTCTTCTAGTGTGACTGCGGATTCTTTTTGGTTTGACGGTTAAACGGTAAGTATTTTTTATGTTGGAAAATTACAATTATATTTCTCTCTATGTAGGTTGAGTATTGTGAGAGTTAACGAATTTTTCTTTTTCCTCCTAGGTTTCACAGGAACTTCTTTGCTAAATCAACCACTTGGAATCCCTTATAAATACAACAATGAATAAAAATGAAATAAAAAAATAGAAAACAAAATGCAACCCTTGTCTGTCTTTTAGAACTAAAAGAGTACTGTATAACCTCCCTTACTGTTCAGTATTTCACTTAACCAATGCACAATTAACATAACACATACATATTTTTCCAGAACCAAATAACAAAACAGGGAGAAAAGAATGCTTTTGGGTCAGTCCATTAAGTGAATTTACACTTAATGCTCAATATTTTGATCGTGCTGTAGAACAGTTCTGAATGTTCCAGGATGTTCCAGGTAAGAAAAAAAAATAGTGAACAACACAGGGTCCACGTCACTCCTTAATGTAGCTCCTTTCCCTTTTTTCCTTTAGGAACGCAAAAGTGTTCCATTCAAACTAAAAAACCTCAGAGAAGTCCAGGTCCTACCGTACAGGAGGATCGGGTTCACTTCTTTACTGTTAATAGGCACAAGATCCGGGGTTGGCTCGCCATCCAGTGTCCACTGCACCCACACAGGCTACGGTGTATGAGGCACTCAGTTGTACACAGGAACTACTGTATATTTCAGAGAAGGGAAAAAAAACCTGACCTGTATTACAGGTCGAGAGAACACAAAAAATCACAATCAATGTCCGTTTCATGCAGTATCAGGGGTAATGAAAAACCAACAGGGCTACGTGTGCCACTGCATTAACAACATGGCGACGGAACAGCAGGCTAATGTTACTAGCGGTAGGCTAGCTCTGATCTGGAACCGTCCGTTTACAACACCACGTAGCTAGTTTAAACATCACATATTCAGTCTAATTTACACAGCAAGATAACAACACAACAGATTTTTTTTTCACTGATGTATCCATAGGTTACACTCTAAATAAATTCGCTGATATACAACAGTAAACAGAGTTTCAACTCACCAAAAACCAACTTAATACATTCAAAACTGGGAATTGTCATCCTCTTTGGGTACCGGAACTGATAAAAACCCACATATAGAGCTGATTTAGTCTCTATTTTTTTTTTCAGAAAATAGGCTGTATTTTCAGGTTGTGCTAACACTTCTCCCCTCTGCTCGAACTCTGCTCCGGAGCTCCCCACTCACGGCTCGTCTTTTTTTTCTTTTCCCGCCAAGTCGTCTTAAAGGGGCAGCGCACCTTTCTCTATGGCGCGTTTAATTGAATGAATGCGTTATTGAATTAATATTTTAACCACCTTTATTAATCGTACAGGCTTTTAATATGAACTAGTTAGTATTATTTATTTATTAATGACTATTTCTGTTCATTTAAGTGTATTAATAGTTCAATATCTTGAGGTTTTGCCATGACATATTTTAACATGGGTTACATCCTCCCCTCAATACCCTATGCACGTCCCTGTGCATTGGATAAGTTACACTACTATCAATTCATGAGGTCTTGGATCTGCTAGTGCATCTGTGATCACTGTACTTAAACTTTGAAACAGGGACTGGACTACAGTGACTAGTGGATTCCCTAGGGTGGGGTAAGTCAGTCTTTTCGCAGGTTCTCTATTCCTAGATGACGTTCGTACACAAGTCTCTGTCTCAGTTACATCACTTGCACTCTCATTTCTTGGCACTGTGCTTTCTGCAGAGGATGCTTCATCCTGATGCCTTTCATCAACAACGTCCTCAACAGGTAAGTATTCAGTATTTTCTGTTTCAGGTGTGTTCTCTTCTGTCACGTTCATGAATGACTCATCCGTACCATATGTTGCAGGTAAGTGAGTAACAGAGTCCATTTCAGGTAAGTCTTCAGAGTTTCCTCCTTCAGATAACTGACTAAACGTGATTCTTCCATCTAAGTCCAATTTTCTGGTTCTCACTTGAGCATCTTCAGAGATGGTTTTAGATGCATCAAGATCTTGTTCAACAGTAGTAGATAGCATACAAGGTTCTTGATCTGCATCACCGGCAGGAGAACTCATAGTTCCAGACACATACTTGACCTTTGGAGTCTCTAGTGTAAAACTTCTGGAATGATGGGAAACATCCAAATCACTCTCCTCCGATTCAGACAATGACCCTTGTTCGTTAGACTCAGCTAAGGAATGCTTCTCAGAAGTGTGACGAGTTCTTGGTTTGCTTGGTCTGTCTCTTATGCTACATTCAACTGGGGTAGAACCAAGAAAACCACATGGAAGTAGAAGGTCTCGATGAAGTACCCTCACTGGACCTTTCCCAGATTCAGACTGTACAGTGTATACGGGAAGAGTCCCAGACTGGCCTACGACCACATGTACATCTGACTCCCATTTGTCCGCTAGCTTATGCTTACCTCTGAGGCGCACGTTTCTAACCAAGACCCTGTCACCTTTACTCAGGGAAGAGGCAACAACGTGCATGTCAAAACGTACTTTGTTACGGTGCGCCACACTCTTTGCGTTCTCCATAGCCACTTTGTAGCTTGCCTCAAGGGTTGATCTCAGCGTCTTCACATACCCTGAATGTGACTCTGGCTGACATCTGATCGGGAGACCAAAAG
This sequence comes from Salminus brasiliensis, assembly GCF_030463535.1. Lineage (NCBI taxonomy): Eukaryota > Metazoa > Chordata > Actinopteri > Characiformes > Bryconidae > Salminus > Salminus brasiliensis. The sequence goes on along the minus strand of NC_132898.1, from coordinate 20,882,783 downwards.
CTAAATCAACAGGAAGTCTCGGCTGCCTTCCGAACATAAGTTCGTATGGCGAAAATTTAGTCACCTCATTTTTAGTGCAGTTATAAGCGTGTACTAGGGGTTTAACAAAGTTACGCCAGTGACTCTTTTTGTGATTTTCCAAGGTACCAAGCATGTTCAACAGAGTCCTGTTAAACCGCTCAACAGGGTTTCCCCTTGGGTGGTAGGGTGTTGTTCTGGTTTTCTGGATGCCCACAAGTTCACAAAGCTCTTTGATTAAGCGGGACTCAAAGTCTGGACCTTGATCGCTATGGATCTTTTCTGGGATGCCATAATGGACAATGAAATGGTCCCATAAGCACTTTGCAACAGTTACAGCCTTCTGATTAGCTGTAGGGATGGCAACCGCATATTTTGTGAAGAAATCTGTGATCACAAGAATATCTTTAGTATTGCTCGAGTCTGGTTCTAAAGTGAGGAAATCTATGCACAGGAGTTCTAGAGGTCTTGTAGCTTTGATGTTCACTAACGGTGCAGCTTTCTCTGGAAGAGCCTTTCGCCTTATGCAACGATCACATGTTTTGACCTTCCTCTCCACTTCTGCAGATAGCTTAGGCCAATAGAACCTGGACCGCACAAGATCTAGGGTGCGTTCCACCCCCATGTGCCCCATATCATCATGCAGATTCTTCAAAACTACAGGTCTGAACTCCTCAGGTAACACAAATTGGTAAGTAGTACATGCTCCTTCTTGTCTCTTCCTATAGAGGATGCCGTCTACCAATTCTAACCGGTTCAACTGACGTATTAGTAGGTGAAATTCAGGAATTTCTTGTCTGATAGAAGGAGGAGGATTCTCCCCAGACTCCATCTGGAAGATCACTTCTCGGATACAAGTATCAGCTCTTTGCTTTTCTCGCAATTCCTCCATTGTGAGGTGGGGAACAACTGGGAATCCGTTGAGCTGGCCCTCTATCTCAAAACTCTCTGGTATGGACCTCGGATGAAGAGCAAGTGATGTGACCAAGGGGATACCAGGAGATGGCATTTTAGTCTCAGTGTCTAATACTGAATGGACCAGATGTCTCTCACAGATCGCTTTGACTGTGCTCTCAGTTAAACACTCATGATTTACAGGTTCCATCAAGTGTCTTTGTGTAAACTGTTGTATCCTTCCCATTTCTTTCTGTGATGCTAGATCATCTGTCAGTGTAGGGTTAGGTCGCCTTGACAACCCATCCGCGTCTTGATTTTGTCTTCCTGCTCTGTATTGCAACTGAAAGTCGAATGTGGACAATGAAGCCAGCCACCTGTAACTGGTGGCATCAAGTTTAGCCGATCTAAGGAGGTATGTGAGTGGGTTGCTATCAGTGACGACAAGGAACGAGCTGCCATACAGGTAGTCTTGGAACTTTTCAGTTACTGCCCACTTAAGGGCAAGGAACTCTAATTTATGAGCAGGGTATCTAGCTTCACATTTAGACAACCCACGGCTTGCATAGGCAATGACACACTTAACACCTTCTTGCTCTTGATAAAAAGCAGCACCTAAACCAGTAGTGCTTGCATCGGTGTGTAAAATGTATTGCAGTTTGGGGTCGGCGAACCCAAGGATAGGAGCGGTCGTTAGTTTTTCAATTATAATTTCAAAGGCTGTCTGGCAAGCTGGTGTCCATCTATTTCCAAATGACTCTTTGGGGTTGTGATACTTCTCTGGATCCACTTTCAGTTTGTTATGCTTCCGTAGAGGGGGATATCCAGCTGTAAGCTCATTAAGTGGTCTTATGATTTTAGAATAGTCCTTTATGAATCTGCGGTAATAACCACAGAAACCCAAGAAAGATCTGAGCTCTTTTAGATTGTTTGGTTTTGGCCAGGTTTTTAAGGCAGATGTCTTTTCTGGGTCTGTCGCGACTCCTTTGCTGGACACTATATGGCCCAAATACTTGACTGATGTCTGGAAAAATTTGCACTTTTCTGGGAAAAGTTTTAGGCCATATTCCCTCAAGCAGTTAAGCACACGCAGCAGTCTTTCCTCATGTTCTTCAAGGCTTGAAGAGAAAACCATAAGATCATCAAGGAAAACTAAGACTTGTTTTAGGTTCAGGTCACCCATGCAGCGTTCCATGAGCCTTTGGAATGTACTGGGAGCATTAGTGACCCCTTGTGGCAATCTGTTGAACTCAAAAAATCCTAGTGGGCACACAAATGCCGTTTTGTACTTGTCAGCTTCCGCCATCTCAATCTGGTAATATCCAGATTTGAGGTCCAGAACTGAAAGCCATTTTGAACCAGTCAATGCAGAGAATGATTCTTCTAGGTTGGGCAAAGCGTATGAGTCCTTTACTGTTTGGAGGTTAAGCTTTCTGTAATCTATACAGAGTCTGACATCACCATTCTTTTTTCTAACAACTACAATTGGTGAAGAAAAAGGTGATTCTGATTCACGGATTACTTCAGCCTCAAGAAGCTCTTGCAAATGCTTCCTCACAGCCTCAATGTCTTGTGGATGTATAGGTCTAGGCCTTTGTCTAACTGGTGTTTCATCGCTGAGCTTCATGTGATGTTTCACTTTATCAGTGCGTCCAAAGTCAAGATCATGTTGGGCGAATATGCCTGGCATAGAATTGAGCTTTTCAGTTATACGCTGTTTCCACTCTGCAAGCACTGGGGAGTCTCCAAAGTCAAACTTGAGGTTTATCTCATGGCCTTGTTTCAATGGACTTTCAGATGCCTTAGGTCTAATGACTTCAATACTCTGAATGGAACTGACCTCAGCTATCACACTTCTTGGGCTAAGAACAATGTCATGATCTGACTCGTTTGTGAGGATTACTGGTATAAATGAAGATGACTTGGATGGAAGATTGGTCAACCCATTTTGGACTAAAATGCCTCCAGGTAAAGGAAACAACTTAGGTGGCTCGACAGTCACCTGCGCATTGATGCTGTTTGCTCTGTACCTAATTCTGCCTTTTACTACTCTGGACTGACCAGCAGGGATTGTCTGAGGCTCTTTACTGTGCAGCCTTGCTACTCCACAGCTGAGTTCAGCACCTTCTCTCTGACGGATTTCCAGGGTCTTAAGGACAACTCTGTAGCCATATGGCAATAGCTGGGGGTTTGGAATGTTCAAGTCAGCATAATTTTCATAAAGTACATCTAACGTGTTAGTCCCTATTAACACTGATGACAAGCTAGAACGTAGGTCAGGAACAACTAAAGCCAATGTTGGAACCTCAATTTCTTGTCCCAGAATATCTTTGGGAAATTTGACATCAACCCTAATGTAACCTAGGTAGGGAACACTCTGACCATTTGCTCCTTCTACCTCCAGTATGTTACTCAAAGGCTCAATAGGTAGATGTGACAGGTTTTGCTCATAGAAGGAATTTGGAATTGTGGTCACTTGAGATCCTGTATCAAGCAAACACTTGCACTCCTTTTTCGCTATGGTCACCACTGCAGTACATTTGGCTCCAACTAGGCCTTTTGGCAGAATCCCTGCCCAACTGGCAGTTGAGCAGGCAAGTTTTGCATAACATTTTTTCTGAGGGCTTTTGGACTGCTCCATGGTTCCCGTGTGCCCTTCAACAGGAACCAGCTTTAGTTTAAATTGCTCAGACCTTTGGAACTGTGGTGAGCATCCCATGCTATTTGCTTTTCTTTCAGTTGGTTCCGCTTTGCAGCAACCAGAGAGGGGTTTGGTTCACTTTTACACTGTAGCTTGATATGGCCGTCTTCACCACATCTAAAGCAATACCAAGGTCTGGGCCTGTTACTTTGGGTAACCACGGCTCTGTCAACTGGCTGTGCTCCTTGGAGTTTTAAGGGCTGAGCCAAGGGTTTGTCAGCATCTTGCTGGGGTGGTGATTTCTTCTGATCCTTCCCATTGTTTTTGTTAATTAGCCTTGTAAGCTGTGACTGCAAGTCGGCTACTTGTTTTTTCAAACCCTTTATCTCTGCTTTAGAGTCAGCTCTTAAGCTTGCTACTGATGATTTACTGCACTCATCATCCTGGACATGGGCACACTGGAACTGGGAGTACACTTTCTGCTTAGAAACGCCAAAGTGTTGTTTCATGCGGCATACTTTTGAGGCTCGCTTGTCTTCTTCGGTACGAAGAAGCAGTAGAAGTTTTGCCAAAGTAGGTGGGTTGTGGTTTCTTTTCTCCAATTGTAGCTCAGATATCAGGCTGTTGTCCCAACACCCCCTACAAAACTGTTTAAGCAGTTGGTGGTCAAGATCACTTGCAGTTACACCTCCTCTCCTCAGGGTGGTGTTCAACGTCACCTGCAATCTCTGCAGGTAAGCTGAGGGCTTTTCCCCATGGTTTTGGAAGGTATTAAGGAACTTGACATAAAGATCATCACCATTCTCTACAGTACCATATGCTGAGTCTAGTATTTCCAGGTAAAGATCTGGTGAAGAGTCTGAGAGCAAATGTTTAACTATGTCAATGGCAGGAGATACAAGACTGTCAAGTAATCGTCGTGACTTGTACAGATTGGAAAGCTCAGAGTCCCCTAGGAAAAGTTCAATGCTAGAGCGCCATGTCTCATAATCTACCTCATGGCTTGGGTGTGGGCAACGTCCAGAAAATGGTCGTAGTCTCAGAGATGAATGTGGTTGCATTGCAGGTCCCTCACTCTTGACTATATGCTCAACAATGACTTTTTGCAGTTCAGGTGGGTTGATGTCGTGGGGACTAAGAATAGGTTTTGTCTGACTTTGAGGAGTTAATAGAGGTATGGACAGATTGTGATGAGAGAGACCACCTGCTATTTGCGATGAGCTGGGCTGGGGACTGGTACGTCCTGCAGTCTCCGAAGCGTGAGGTATCGAACCATCAGGTAAGCATGAATTAAGCCCGCTTTCATCCTCTAGGTCATCTGTCTCGACTACCTCACTGATGCGTGAGAGTTCATCTCTAAGTACAGAGGCAAAATCTTTACCACTCTCTTTTGCAATCTTCTTCAACTCTTTGAGAAACGTCTGCGTAGTTGTCACACCAACATTTCGTGCATAGATACTAGTCAGCAACTTGATGTGGAAAACTACACTGGGCTGAGATTTACTGGAGAGACTATATGGCAACCAAGGAGATATAGACTCTATAGCTGTTCCATAAGTATACTCCACAATGTAACTCTTGCCAGGTCCTAACTGGGCATCATCTACTCCGATCACCCTCTCAATCTGACCATACTGTTTCAGAAAGTCAACCAACTCTTCCTCTGTTTTAGTGTCTGTCACGCCACTCACTAAGAGTGCATTTGGGATTTTTACATTGTGCACTTGAACAGTATCCATTTTAGGGATATACTCAAAATTCTATTTAAGTCTCTGGTTCTAAGATTTGGCTACGTTTGAGACCACTCCTGGCTGGCTCGCCAAGTTTATGTAACACTTGTGTGCCGAGGCTATCACAAAGAGTTATGTTAGTGGACCAGTTCTAGGCTCGTTGGGAGTGGTGCAATAATAAACAACCAGAGACACAAGTATAAAGGGTTATTTTGGTGTTTAGTAAACAAATATTTGACAGGCAGACATTTATATACAATTGGCACAAATGTTTCTGTTATCAAATTAAAGAAAATCAGAAAACCAACAATGTTGTATTTTGAGTTTTATACTGTGTTTATATTTATTATGCTTTATTTAGGACGTATTAGTTCAAGTTCAGTTAATGGTTGAGCTTATATTCACTATGAATTTATTTGTGTTCGTTTAGATTAGTCAGTTTACAACAGGGTTAAATCAATACTGGTTTATTCTTCTAGTGTGACTGCGGATTCTTTTTGGTTTGACGGTTAAACGGTAAGTATTTTTTATGTTGGAAATTTACAATTATATTTCTCTCCTATGTAGGTTGAGTATTGTGAGAGTTAACGAATTTTTCTTTTTCCTCCTAGGTTTCACAGGAACTTCTTTGCTAAATCAACCACTTGGAATCCCTTATAAATACAACAATGAATAAAAATGAAATAAAAAAATAGAAAACAAAATGCAACCCATGTCTGTCTTTTAGAACTAAAAGAGTACTGTATAACCTCCCTTACTGTTCAGTATTTCACTTAACCAATGCACAATTAACATAACACATACATATTTTTCCAGAACCAAATAACAAAACAGGGAGAAAAGAATGCTTTTGGGTCAGTCCATTAAGTGAATTTACACTTAATGCTCAATATTTTGATCGTGCTGTAGAACAGTTCTGAATGTTCCAGGATGTTCCAGGTAAGAAAAAAAAATAGTGAACAACACAGGGTCCACGTCACTCCTTAATGTAGCTCCTTTCCCTTTTTTCCTTTAGGAACGCAAAAGTGTTCCATTCAAACTAAAAAACCTCAGAGAAGTCCAGGTCCTACCATACAGGAGGATCGGGTTCACTTCTTTACTGTTAATAGGCACAAGATCCGGGGTTGGCTCGCCATCCAGTGTCCACTGCACCCACACAGGCTACGGTGTATGAGGCACTCAGTTGTACACAGGAACTACTGTATATTTCAGAGAAGGGAAAAAAAACCTGACCTGTATTACAGGTCGAGAGAACACAAAAAATCACAATCAATGTCCGTTTCATGCAGTATCAGGGGTAATGAAAAACCAACAGGGCTACGTGTGCCACTGCATTAACAACATGGCGACGGAACAGCAGGCTAATGTTACTAGCGGTAGGCTAGCTCTGATCTGGAACCGTCCGTTTACAACACCACGTAGCTAGTTTAAACATCACATATTCAGTCTAATTTACACAGCAAGATAACAACACAACAGATTTTTTTTTCACTGATGTATCCATAGGTTACACTCTAAATAAATTCGCTGATATACAACAGTAAACAGAGTTTCAACTCACCAAAAACCAACTTAATACATTCAAAACTGGGAATTGTCATCCTCTTTGGGTACCGGAACTGATAAAAACCCACATATAGAGCTGATTTAGTCTCTATTTTTTTTCAGAAAATAGGCTGTATTTTCAGGTTGTGCTAACACTTCTCCCCTCTGCTCGAACTCTGCTCCGGAGCTCCCCACTCACGGCTCGTCTTTTTTTTCTTTTCCCGCCAAGTCGTCTTAAAGGGGCAGCGCACCTTTCTCTATGGCGCGTTTAATTGAATGAATGCGTTATTGAATTAATATTTTAACCACCTTTATTAATCGTACAGGCTTTTAATATGAACTAGTTAGTATTATTTATTTATTAATGACTATTTCTGTTCATTTAAGTGTATTAATAGTTCAATATCTTGAGGTTTTGCCATGACATATTTTAACATGGGTTACAATCACCTACCTGTTAGAGAGGTGCAGACAGATTGACTGCGAGCCATACACAGTGACAGATGGATGGACCCTTGATGGACAGATGCACCATCAGGGAGGGAATGGGTAATGGCATCCACTAAACCTGTAAGACAACAAAGAAAGTCAATACATGTATAGAAACTGAATGATCACCTACCTGTTAGACAGTAGAAAACAGACAGACAGCGAGCCATACACAGTGACAGAAGGATGGACCCTTGATGGACAGATGCACCATCAGGGAGGAAAGGGGTATTGGTATCCTCAGAACCTAAATGATAACAACGACAATCAATACAGGTTTTGAAACTGAAAGATCACTTACCTGTTAGAAGGGTGCAGACAGATAGACAGCGAGCCGTACACAGTGGCAGATGGATGCAACATCAGGGTGGGAAGGGGTAATGGCATCCTCTGAACCTGTATGACAACAAAGAAAATCAATACATGTATAGAAACTGAATGATCACCTACCTCTTAGACAGTAGCAAACAGATTGACAGCGAGCCGTACAAAGTGGTAGATGGATTAAACCTTGATGGACAGATGCACCATCAGGGAGGGAAGGGGTAATGGCATCCTCGGAACCTGAAAGACAACAAAAACAGTCAATACAGGTTTTGAAACTGAAAGATCACTTACCTTTTACACAGTTGCAGAATAATAGACAGTGAGGCAGACACAGCTGCAGATGGACAGATTGATGGAGGCTGGATCTACGGTCAGCGAGGGAGGGGCTCAGAAGGTCCTAAAGCTGTAAGACAAAAAAAGTCAATACATGTATAGAAATTGAATGATGACCTAACTCTTACACACTTGCAGTCAGATAAATATCGAGTCACAAAAATAGTTGCAATGGACAGACACTTGTTTGATGGATCCACCATTAGGAAGGAGGGGGGGGGGTCCTGGAGTCCTGAAAGCCTGTAAGACAGCAAAGAAAATCAATACATGTATAGAAACTGAATGATCACCTACCTGTTACACAGGTGCAGACAGATAGACCCTTGATTGACAGATGCATCATCAGGGAGGGAATGGGTTATGGCATCCTATAAACCTGTAAGACAGCAAAGAAAATCAATACATGTATAGAAACTGAATGATCACCTACCTATTAGACAGTGGCAAACAGATAGACAACGAGCCGTACACAGTGACAGATGGATGGACCCTTGATGGACAGATGCACCATCAGGGAGGGAATGGGTAATGGCATCCTATAAACCTGTAAGACAACAAAGAAAATCAATACATATATAGAAACTGAATGATCACCTACCTGTTAGACAGTAGAAAAAAGATAGACATCGAGCCGTACACAGTGGCAGATGGATGGAACCTTGATGGACAGATGCACCATCAGGGAGGGAAGGGGGGGGGGGGGGTTCTTGAGTCCTGAAAGCCTGTAAGACAACAAAGAAAGTCAATACATGTATAGAAACTGAATGATCACCTACCTGTTAGTCAGTAGCAAACAGATAGACAGCGAGCCGTACACAGTGAATGATGGATGGACCCTTGATGGACAGATGCACCATCACGGAGGGAAGGGGTAATGGCATCCTATAAACCTGTAAGACAGCAAAGAAAATCAATACATGTATAGAAACTGAATGATTACATACCTGTTAGACAGTAGCAAACAGATAGACAGCGAGCCATACACAGTGGCATATGGATGAAACCTTGATGGACAGATGCACCATCAGGGAGGGAAGGGGTATTGGCATCCTCAGACCCTAAAAGACAACAAAGACAATCAATACAGGTTTTGAAACTGAAAGATCACTTACCTTTTACATAGTTGCAGAACAATACACAGTAAGGCAGACAAAGCTGCAGATGGACAGATTGATGGTGGCTGAATCTACGGTCAGGGAGGGAGGGGCTCTGAAAGTCCTAAATCTGTAAAACAAAAAAAAAGTCAATACATATATAGAAACTGAATGATAAACTAATTTTAACACACTTACAGTCAGAAAGATCGAGTCACACAAATAGTTGCAATGGACAGACACTTGTTTGATGGATCCACCATTAGGAAGGAGGGGGGGGGTCCTGGAGTCCTGAAAGCCTGTAAGACAACAAAGAAAGTCAATACATGTATAGAAACTGAATGATCACCTACCTGTTAGACAGTAGCAAACAGATAGACAGCGAGCCATACACAGTGGCAGATGGATGGAACCTTGATGGACAGATGCACCATCAGGGAGTGAAGGGGTTTTGGCATCCTCAGAAACTAAAAGATAACAAAGACAATCAATACAGGTTTTGAAACTGAAATATCACCTACCTGTTAGACAGTAGCAAACAGATTGACAGCGAGCCGTACACAGTGGCAGATGGATGGGACCTTGATGGACAGATGCACCATCACGAAGGGAAGGGGTATTGGCATCCTCAGAACCTAAAAGATAACAAAGACAATCAATACAGGTTTTGAAACTGAAATATCACTTACCTTTTACACAGTTGCCGAACAATAGACAGTGAGCCATACACAGTGGCAGATGGATGGAACCTTGATGGACAGATGCACCATCAGGGAGGGAAGGGGTAATGGCATCCTCTAAACCTGGAAGAGAACAAAGAAAATCAATGCATGTATAGAAACTGAATGATCATCTACCTGTTAGACAGTAGCAAACAGATTGACAGCGAGCCGTACAAAGTGGTAGATGGATTAAACCTTGATGGACAGATGCACCATCAGGGAGGGAAAGGGTAATGGCATCCTCGGAACCTGAAAGACAACAAAAACAGTCAATACATGTTTTGAAACTAAAAGATCACTTACCTTTTACAGTTGCAGAATAATAGACAGTGAGGCAGACACAGCTGCAGATGGACAGATTGATGGAGGCTGGATCTACGGTCAGCGAGGGAGGGGCTCAGAAGGTCCTAAACTTGTAAGCCAAAAAAAAACAAAAAAAAGTCAATACATGTGTAGAAACTGAATGATAAACTAACTCTTACACACTTGCAATCGGATAGATATCGAGTTACGCAAATAGTTGCAATGGACAGACCCTTGTTTGATGGATACACCATTAGGAAGGAGGGGGGGTCCTGGAGTCCTGAAAGCCTGTAAAAAAACAAATAAAGTCAATACATGTATAGAAACTGAATGATCACCTACCAGTTAGACAGTAGTAAACAGATAGACAACGAGCCGTACACAGTGACAGATGGATGGACCCTTGATGGACAGATGCACCATCAGGGACGGAAGGGGTAATGTCATCCTCTAAACCTGTAAGACAACAAAGAAAATCAATACATGTATAGAAACTGAATGATCACCTACCTGTTAGACAGTAGCAAACAGATTGACAGCGAGCCGTACAAAGTGGTAGATGGATTAAACCTTGATGGACAGATGCACCATCAGGGAGGGAAGGGGTAATGGCATCCATGGAACCTGAAAGACAACAAAGACAGTCAATACAGGTTTTGAATCTGAAAGATCACTTACCTTTTACACAGTTGCCGAACAATACACAGTGAGCCAGACACAGCTGCAAACGGACAGATTGATGGAGGCTGGATTTACGGTCAGTGAGGGAGGGGCACATCAGGTCCTAAACCTGTCAGACAAAAAAAATTCAATACATATATAGAAATTGAATGATGAACTAACTCTTACACACTTGCAGTAGGATAAATATCGAGCCACACAAATAGTTGCAATGGACAGACACTTCTTTCATGGATCCACCATTAGGAAGGGGGGGTCCTGGAGTCCTGAAAGCCTGAAAGACAACAAAGAAAATCAATACATGTATAGAAACTGAATGATCACCTACCTGTTAGACAGTAGAAAACAGATAGACAGCGAGCCGTACACAGTGACAGATGGATGGACCCTTGATGGACAGATGCACCATCAGGGAGGGAATGGGTAATGGCATCCTCTAAACCTGTAAGACAACAAAAAATATATAAATACATGTATAGAAACTGAATGATCACCTACCTGTTAGACAGGGGCAGACAGACAGACAGCGAGCCGTACACAGTGGCAGATGGATGGAACCTTGATGGACAGATGCACCATCAGGGAGGGAAGGGGTAATGGCATCCTCTAAACCTGTGAGACAACAAAGAAAATCAATACATGTATAGAAACTGAATGATCACCTACCTGTTAGACATTAGCAAACAGATAGACAGCGAGCCATACACAGTGGCAGATGGATGGAACCTTGATGGACAGATGCACCATTAGGGAGGTAAGGGGTAATGGCATCCATGGAACCTGAAAGACAACAAAGACAGTCAATACAGGTTTTGAATCTGAAAGATCACTTACCTTTTACACAGTTGCAGAACAATACACAGTGAGCCAGACACAGCTGCAGACGGGCAGATTGATGGAGGCTGGATTTACGGTCAGCGAGGGAGGGGCACATCAGGTCCTAAACCTGTAAGACAAAAAAAAGTCAATACATATATAGAAATTGAATGATGAACTAACTCTTACACACTTGCAGTAGGATAAATATCGAGCCACACAAATAGTTGCAATGGACAGACACTTCTTTCATGGATCCACCATTAGGAAGGGGGGGTCCTGGAGTCCTGAAAGCCTGAAAGACAACAAAGAAAATCAATACATGTATAGAAACTGAATGATCACCTACCTGTTAGACAGTAGAAAACAGATAGACAGCGAGCCGTACACAGTGACAGATGGATAGACCCTTGATGGACAGATGCACCATCAGGGAGGGAATGGGTAATGGCATCCTCTAAACCTGTAAGACAACAAAAAATATATAAATACATGTATAGAAACTGAATGATCACCTACCTGTTAGACAGGGGCAGACAGACAGACAGCGAGCCGTACACAGTGGCAGATGGATGGAACCTTGATGGACAGATGCACCATCAGGGAGGGAAGGGGTAATGGCATCCTCTAAACCTGTAAGACAACAAAGAAAATCAATACATGTATAGAAACTGAATGATCACCTACCTGTTAGACAGTAGCAAACAGATAGACAGCGAGCCATACACAGTGGCAGATGGATGGAACCTTGATGGACAGATGCACCATGAGAGAGGGAAGGGGTAATGGCATCCTCTAAATCTGTAAGACAACAAAGAAAATCAATACATGTATAGAAACTGAATGATCACCTACCTTTTAGACAGTAGCAAACAGATAGACAGCGAGCCATACAGAGTGGCAGATGGATGGACCCTTGATGGACAGATGCACCATCAGGGAGGGAAGGGGTATTGGCATCCTCAGAACCTAAAAGATAACAAAGAAAATTAATACAGGTTTTGAAACTGAAAGATCACTTACCTTTTACACAGTTGCAGAACAATAGACAGTGAGGCATGGGGAATGGGGGGGTCCTGGAGTCCTGAAAGCCTGTAAGACAACAAGGAAAGTCAATACATGTATAGAAACTGAATGATCACCTACCTGTTAGACAGTAGCAAACAGATAGACAGCGAGCCGTACACAGTGACAGATGGATGGACCCTTGACGGACAGATGCACCATCAGGGAGGGAAGGGGTAATGGCATCCTCTAAAGCTATAAGACAACAAAGAAAATCAATACATGTATAGAAACTGAATGATCACCTACCAATTAGACAGTAGAAAACAGATAGACAGCGAGCTGTACACAGTGACAGATGGATGGACCCTTGATGGACAGATGCACCATCAGGGAGGGAAGAGGTAATGGCATCCTCGGAACCTGAAGGACAACAAAGACAGTCAATACAGGTTTTGAATCTGAAAGATCACTTACCTTTTACACAGTTGCAGAACAATACACAGTGAGCCAGACACAGCTGCCGACGGACAGATTGATGGAGGCTGGATCTACGGTCAGCGAGGGAGAAGCTCAGAAGGTCCTAAACCTGTAAGACAAAAAAAAGTCAATACATGTACAGAAACTGAATGATGAACTAACTATTACACACTTGCAGTCAGATAGATATCGAGTCACACAAATAGTTACAATGGCCAAACACTTGTTTGAAGGATCCACCATTAGGAAGAAGGGGGGAGGGTCCTGGAGTCCTGAAAGCTTGTAAGACGACAAAGAAAGTCAATACATGTATAGAAACTGAATGATCACCTACCTGTTAGACAGTAGCAAACAGATAGACAGCGAGCCATACACATTGACAGATGGATGGACCCTTGATGGACAGATGCACCATCAGGGAGGGAATGGGTAATGGCATCCTCTAAACCTGTTAGACAACAAAAAAAAATAAATACATGTATAGACACTGAATGATCACCTACCTGTTAGACAGGTGCAGACAGACAGAAAGCGAGCCGTACACAGTGGCAGATGGATGGAACCTTTATGGACAGATGCACCATCAGGGAGGGAATGGGTAATGGCATCCTCTAAACCTGTAAGACAACAAAGAAAATCAATACATGTATAGAAATTGAATGATCACCTACCTATTAGACAGTAGTAAACAGATAGACAGCGAGCCATACACAGTGGCAGATGGATGGAACCTTGATGGACAGATGCACCATGAGGGAGGGAAGGGGTAATGGCATCCTCTAAACCTGTAAGACAACAAAGAAAATCAATACATGTATTGAAACTGAATGATCACCTACCTGTTACACAGTAGCAAACAGATAGACAGTGAGCTATAAACAGTGGCAGATGGATGGAACCTTGATGGACAGCTGCACCATCAGGGAGGGAAAGGGTAATGGCATCCTCTAAACCTGTAAGACAACAAAGAAAATCAATACATGTATAGAAACTGAGCGATCACCTACCTGTTGGACAGCAGCAAACAGATTGACAGCGAGCCGTACAAAGTGGTAGATGGATTAAACCTTGATGGACAGATGCACCATCAGGGAGGGAAGGGGTAATGGCATCCTCGGAACCTGAAAGACAACAAAGACAGTCAATACAGGTTTTAAATCTGAAAGATCACTTACCTTTTACACAGTTGCAGAACAATACACAGTGAGCCAGACACAGCTGCAGGCGGACAGATTGATGGAGGCTGGATTTCCGGTCAGCGAGGGAGGGGCTCAGAAGGTCCTAAACCTGTAAGAAAAAAAAAGTCAATACATATATAGAAATTGAATGATGAACTAACTCTTACACACTTGCAGTAGGATAAATATCGAGTCACACAAATAGTTGCAATGGACAGACAATTCTTTGATGGATCCACCATTAGGAAGGAGGGGGGGGGGTCCTGGAGTCCTGAAAGCCTGTAAGACAAAGAAAATCAATACATGTGTAGAAACTGAATGATCACCTACCTGTTACACAGTAGCAAATAGATAGATAGAGAGCCATACACAGTGACAGATGGATGGACCCTTGATGGACAGATGCACCATCAGGGAGGGAAGGGGAAATGGCATCCTCTAAACCTGTAAGACAACAAAGAAAGTCAATACATGTATAGAAACTGAATGATCATCAGGGAGGGAAGGGGTATTGGCATCCTCAGAACCTAAAAGATAACAAAGACAGTCAATACAGGTTTTGAAACTGAAATATCACTTACCTTTTACACAGTTTCAGAACAATAGAGAATGAGCCAGACACAGCTGCAGATGGACAGATTGATGGTGGCTGGATCTACGGTCAGGGAGGGAGGGGCTCTGAAGGTCCTAAACCTGTAAGACAAAAAAAAGTCAATACATGTATAGAAACTGAATGATCACCTACCTGTTAGACAATAGAAGACAGATAGACAGCTAACCGTACACAGTGGTAGATGGATTAAACCTTGATGGACAGATGCACCATCAGGAAAGGAAGGGGTATTGGCATCCTCAGAACCTGAAAGACAACAAAGACAGTCAATACAGGTTTTGAAACTGAAAGATCACTTACCTTTTACACAGTTGCAGAACAATAGACAGTGAGCCAGACACAGCTGCAGATGGATGGACCCTTGATGGACAGATGCACCATCAGGAAAGAAGGGGTAATGGCATCCTCGAAACTTGAAAGACAACAAACACAGTCAATACAGGTTTTGAAACTGAATGATCACCTACCTGTTAGACAGCAGCAAACAGACAGACAGCGAGCCGAACACAATTGCAGATGGATGGACCCTTGATGGACAGATGAACCATCAGGGAGGGAAGGGGTAATGGCATCCTCTAAACCTGTAAGACAACAAAGAAAATTAATACATGTACAGAAACTGAATGATCAACCTACCTGTTAGACAGTAGCAAACAGATAGACAATTAGCCGTACACAGTGACAGATGGATGGACCCTTGACGGACAGATGCACCATCAGGGAGGGAAGGGGTAATGGCATCCTCTAAAGCTATGAGACAACAAAGAAAATCAATACATGTATAGAAACTGAATGATCACCTACCTGTTAGACAGCAGCAAACAGATTGACAGCGAGCCGTAGAAAGTGGTAGATGGATTAAACCTTGATGGACAGATGCACCATCAGGGAGGGAAGGGGTAATGGCATCCTCGGAACCTGAAAGACAACAAAGACAGTCAATACAGGTTTTAAATCTGAAAGATCCCTTACCTTTTACACAATTGCAGAACAATACACAGTGAGCCAGACACAGCTGCAGGCGGACAGATTGATGGAGGCTGGATTTATGGTCAGCGAGGGAGGGGCTCAGAAGGTCGAGACAGAAAGACAGCGAGCCGTACACAGTGGCAGATGGATGGAACCTTGATCGACAGATGCACCATCAGGGAGGGAAGGGGTAATGGCAACCTTGGAACATGAAAGATCACTTACCTTTTACACAGTTGCAGAACAATACACAGTGAGCCAGACAGAGCTGAAGATGGACAGATTGATGGAGGCTGGATCTACGATCAGCGATGGAGGGGCTCAGAAGGTCCTAAACGTGTAAGACAAAAAAAAAGTCAATACATGTGTAGAAACTGAATGATCAACTAACTCTTACACACTTGCAATCGCATAGATATCGAGTGACACAAATAGTTGCAATGGACAGACCCTTGTATGATGGATACAGCATTAGGAAGGGAGGGGGGTCCTGGAGTCCTGAAAGCCTGTAGACAACAAAGAAAGTCAATACATGTATAGAAACTGAATGATCATCTACCTGTTAGACAGTAGCAAACAGATAGACAGCGAGCCATACACAGTGACAGATGGATGGAACCTTGATGGACAGATGCACCATCAGGAAGGGAAGGAGTATTGGCATCCTCAGAACCTAAAAGATAACAAAGACAATCAATACAGGTTTTGAAACTGAAATATCACTTACCTTTTACACAGTTGCAGAACAATAGACAGTGAGCAAGACACAGCTGCAGATGGACAGATTGATGGTGGCTGAATCTACGGTCAGGGAGGGAGGGGCTCTGAAGGTCCTAAACTTGTAAGACAAAAAAAAACAAAAAACGTCAATACATTTATAGAAACTGAATGATCACCTACCTGTTAGACAGTAGCAAACAGATAGACAGCGAGCCGTACACAGTGGCAGATGGATGAAACCTTGATGGACAGATGCACCATCAGGGAGGGAAGGGGTAATGGCATCCTCTAAACCTATAAGAGAACAAAGAAAATCAATACATGTATAGAAACTGAATGATAAACTAACTCTAACACACTTGCAGTAAGAAAGATCGAGTCACACAAATAGTTGCAACGGACATACACTTGTTTGATGGATCCACCATTAGGAAGGAGGGGGGGGGTCCTGGAGTCCTGAAAGTCTGTAAGACAACAAAGAAAATCAATACATGTATAGAAACTGAATGATCACCTACCTGTTACACAGTAGAAAACAGATAAACAGCGAGCCATACAGAGTGGCAGATGGATGGAACCTTGATGGACAGATGCACCATCAGGGAGGGAAGGGGTAATGGCATCCTCTAAACCTGGAAGAGAACAAAGAAAATAAATACCTGTATAGAAACTGAATGATCACCTACCTGTTAGTCAGTAGCAAACAGATAGACAGCGAGCCATACACAGTTGCAGATGGATGGACCCTTGATGGACAGATGCACCATCAGGGAGGAAAGGGGTATTGGCATCCTCAGAACCTAAAAGATAACAAAGAAAATTAATACAGGGTTTGAAACTGAAAGATCACTTACCTTTTACACAGTTGCAGAACAATAGACAGTGAGGCATGGGGAATGGGGGGGTCCTGGAGTCCAGAAAGCCTGTAACACAACAAAGAAAGACAATACATGTTTAGAAACTGAATGATCACCTACCTGTTAGACAGTAGCAAACAGATTGACAGCGAGCCGTAGAAAGTGGTAGATGGATTAAACCTTGATGGACAGATGCACCATCAGGGAGGGAAGGGGTAATGGCATCCTCGGAACCTGAAAGACAACAAAGACAGTCAATACAGGTTTTAAATCTGAAAGATCCCTTACCTTTTACACAATTGCAGAACAATACACAGTGAGCCAGACACAGCTGCAGGCGGACAGATTGATGGAGGCTGGATTTATGGTCAGCGAGGGAGGGGCTCAGAAGGTCCAGACAGAAAGACAGCGAGCCGTACACAGTGGCAGATGGATGGAACCTTGATCGACAGATGCACCATCAGGGAGGGAAGGGGTAATGGCAACCTTGGAACATGAAAGATCACTTACCTTTTACACAGTTGCAGAACAATACACAGTGAGCCAGACAGAGCTGAAGATGGACAGATTGATGGAGGCTGGATCTACGATCAGCGATGGAGGGGCTCAGAAGGTCCTAAACCTGTAAGACAAAAAAAAAGTCAATACATGTGTAGAAACTGAATGATCAACTAACTCTTACACACTTGCAATCGCATAGATATCGAGTGACACAAATAGTTGCAATGGACAGACCCTTGTATAATGGATACAGCATTAGGAAGGGAGGGGGGTCCTGGAGTCCTGAAAGCCTGTAGACAACAAAGAAAGTCAATACATGTATAGAAACTGAATGATCATCTACCTGTTAGACAGTAGCAAACAGATAGACAGCGAGCCATACACAGTGGCAGATGGATGGAACCTTGATGGACAGATGCACCATCAGGAAGGGAAGGAGTATTGGCATCCTCAGAACCTAAAAGATAACAAAGACAATCAATACAGGTTTTGAAACTGAAATATCACTTACCTTTTACACAGTTGCAGAACAATAGACAGTGAGCAAGACACAGCTGCAGATGGACAGATTGATGGTGGCTGAATCTACGGTCAGGGAGGGAGGGGCTCTGAAGGTCCTAAACTTGTAAGACAAAAAAAAACAAAAAACGTCAATACATTTATAGAAACTGAATGATCACCTACCTGTTAGACAGTAGCAAACAGATAGACAGCGAGCCGTACACAGTGGCAGATGGATGAAACCTTGATGGACAGATGCACCATCAGGGAGGGAAGGGGTAATGGCATCCTCTAAACCTATAAGAGAACAAAGAAAATCAATACATGTATAGAAACTGAATGATAAACTAACTCTAACACACTTGCAGTAAGAAAGATCGAGTCACACAAATAGTTGCAACGGACATACACTTGTTTGATGGATCCACCATTAGGAAGGAGGGGGGGGGTCCTGGAGTCCTGAAAGTCTGTAAGACAACAAAGAAAATCAATACATGTATAGAAACTGAATGATCACCTACCTGTTAGACAGTAGAAAACAGATAGACAGCGAGCCGTACACAGTGACAGATGGATGGACCCTTGATGGACAGATGCACCATCAGGGAGGGAATGGGTGATGGCATCCTCTAAACCTCTAAGACAACAAAAAAATAAATACATGTATAGAAACTGAATGATCACCTACCTGTTAGACAGGTGCAGACAGACAGACAGCGAGCAGTACACAGTGGCAGATGGATGGAACCTTTATGGACAGATGCACCATCAGGGAGGGAAGGGGTAATGGCATCCTCTAAACCTGTAAGACAACAAAAAAAATCAATACATGTATAGAAACTGAATGATCACCTACCTGTTAGACAGTAGAAAACAGATAGACAGCGAGCCGTACACAGTGACAGATGGATGGACCCTTGATGGACAGATGCACCATCAGGGAGGGAAGGGGTAATAGCATCCTCGGAACCTGAAAGACAACAAAGACAGTCAATACAGGTTTTGAAACTGAAACATCACTTACCTTTAACACAGTTGCAGAACAATACACAGTGAGCCAGACACAGCTGCAGACGGACAGATTGATGGAGGCTTGATTTACGGTCAGCGAGGGAGGGGCTCAGAAGGTCCTAAACCTGTAAGACAAAAAAAAGTCAATACATATATAGAAATTGAATGATGAACTAACTCTTACACACTTGCAGTAGGATAAATATCGAGTCACACAAATAGTTGCAATGGACAGACACTTCTTTGATGGATCCACCATTAGGAAGGAGGGGGGGGGTCCTGGAGTCCTGAAAGCCTGTAAGACAACAAAGAAAATCAATACATGTATAGAAACTGAATGATCACCTACCTGTTAGACAGGGGCAGACAGACAGACAGCGAGCCGTACACAGTGGCAGATGGATGGAACCTTGATAGACAGATGGACCATCAGGGAGGGAAGGGGTAATGGCATCCTCTAAACCTGTAAGACAACAAAGAAAATCAATACATGTATAGAAACTGAATGATCACCTACCTGTTACACAGTAGAAAACAGATAGACAGCAAGCCATACAGAGTGGCAGATGGATGGACCCTTGATGGACAGATGCACCATCAGGGAGGGAAGGGGTAATGGCATCCTCTAAACCTGTAAGACAACAAAGAAAATCAATACATGTATAGAAACTGAATGATCACCTACCTATTAGACAGTAGTAAACAGATAGACAGCGAGCCATACACAGTGGCAGATGGATGGAACCTTGATGGAAAGATGCACCATGAGGGAGGGAAGGGGTAATGGCATCCTCTAAACCTGTAAGACAACAAAGAAAATCAATACATGTATTGAAACTGAATGATCACCTACCTGTTACATAGTAGCAAACAGTTAGACAGCGAGCTATACACAGTGGCAGATGGATGGAACCTTGATGGACAGCTGCACCATCAGGGAGGGAAAGGGTAATGGCATCCTCGAAACCTATAAGACAACAAAGAAAATCAATACATGTACAGAAACTGAATGATCACCTACCTGTTAGACAGTAGCAAACAGATTGACAGCGAGCCGTACACAGTGGCAGATGGATTAAACCTTGATGGACAGATGCACCATCAGGGAGGGAAGGGGTAATGGCATCCTCTAAACCTATAAGACAACAACGAAAGTCAATACATGTACAGAAACTGAATGATCACCTACCAATTAGACAGTAGAAAACAGATAGAAAGCGAGCCGTACACAGTGACAGATGGATGGACCCTTGATTGACAGATGCACCATCAGGGAGGGAAGGGGGGGGGGGTCCTGGAGTCCTGAAAGCCTATAAGACAACAAAGAAAATCAATACATATATAGAAACTGAATGATCACCTACCTGTTAGACTGTAGAAAAAAGATAGACAGCGAGCCGTACACAGTGACAGATGGATGGACCCTTGATGGACAGATGCACCATCAGGGAGGGAATGGGTAATGGCATCCTCTAAACCTGTAAGACAACAAAAAAAAATAAATACATGTATAGAAACTGAATGATCACCTACCTGTTAGACAGGTGCAGACAGACAGACAGCGAGCCGTACACAGTGGCAGATGGATGGAACCTTGATGGACAGATACACCATCAGGGAGGGAAGGGGTATTGGCATCCTCAGAACCTAAAAGATAACAAAGACAATCAATACAGGTTTTGAAACTGAAATATCACTTACCTTTTACACAGTTGCAGAACAATAGACAGTGAGCCAGACACAGCTGCAGATGGACAGATTGATGGTGGCTGAATCTACGGTCAGGGAGGGAGGGGCTCTGAAGGTCCTAAACCTGTAAGACAAAAAAAAACAAATGTCAATACATGTATAGAAACTGAATGATAAACTAACTCTAACACACTTCTAGTCCAAAAGATCGAGTCACACAAATAGTTGCAATTGACAGACACTTGTTTGATGGATCCACCATTAGGAAGGAGGGGGGGGTCTTGGAGTCCTGAAAGTCTGTAAGACAACAAAGAAAGTCAATACATGTATAGAAACTGAATGATCACCTACCTGTTAGACAGTAGAAAACAGATAGACAGCGAGCCGTACACAGTGACAGATGGATGGACCCTTGATGGACAGATGCACCATCAGGGAGGGAATGGGTAATGGCATCCTCTAAACCTGTAAGACAACAAAGAAAATCAATACATATATAGAAACTGAATGATCACCTACCTGTTAGACAGTAGCAAACAGATAGAAAGCGAGCCATACACAGTGGCAGATGGATGGAACCTTGATGGACAGATGCACCATGAGGGAGGGAAGGGGTAATGGCATCCTCTAAACCTGTAAGACAACAAAGAAAATCAATACATGTAAAGAAACTGAATGATCACCTACCTGTTAGTCAGTAGCAAACAGATAGACAGCGAGCCGTACACAGTTGCAGATGGATGGACCCTTGATGGAAGGATGCACCATCAGGGAGGGAAGGGGTAATGGCATCCTCTAAACCTGTAAGACAACAAAGAAAATCAATACATGTATAGAAACTGAATGATCACCTACCTGTTACACAGTAGCAAACAGATTGACAGCGAGCCGTACACAGTGGCAGATGGATGGAACCTTGATGGACAGATGCACCATCAGGGAGGGAAGGAGTAATGGCATCCTCTAAACCTGGAAGAGAACAAAGAAAATCAATACATGTATAGAAACTGAATGATCACCTACCTGTTACACAGTAGAAAACAGATAGACAGCGAGCCATACAGAGTGGCAGATGGATGGAACCTTGATGGACAGATGCACCATCAGGGAGGGAAGGGGTAATGGCATCCTCTAAACCTGGAAGAGAACAAATAAAATAAATACCTGTATAGAAACTGAATGATCACCTACCTGTTAGTCAGTAGCAAACAGATAGACAGCGAGCCGTACACAGTTGCAGATGGATGGACCCTTGATGGACAGATGCACCATCAGGGAGGGAAGGGGTATTGGCATCCTCAGAACCTAAAAGATAACAAAGAAAATTAATACAGGTTTTGAAACTGAAAGATCACTTACCTTTTACACAGTTGCAGAACAACAGACAGTGAGGCATGGGGAATGGGGGGGTCCTGGAGTCCTGAAAGCCTGTAAGACAACAAAGAAAACCAATACATGTATAGAAACTGAATGATCACCTACCTGTTAGACAGTAGAAAACAGATAGACAGCGAGCCGTACACAGTGACAGATGGATGGACCCTTGATGGACAGATGCACCATCAGGGAGGGAATGGGTAATGGCATCCTCTAAACCTGTAAGACAAGAAAAAAAAATAAATAGATGTATAGAAACTGAATGATCACCTACCTGTTAGACAGGGGCAGACAGACAGCGAGCCGTACACAGTGGCAGATGGATGGAACCTTGATGGACAGATGCACCATCAGGGAGGGAAGGGGTAATGGCATCCTCTAAACCTGTAAGACAACAAAGAAAATCAATACATGTATAGAAACTGAATGATCACCTACCTGTTAGACAGTAGCAAACAGATAGACAGCGAGCCATACACAGTGGCAGATGGATGGGACCTTGATGGACAGATGCACCATGAGGGAGGGAAGGGGTAATGGCATCCTCTAAACCTGTAAGACAACAAAGAAAATCAATACATGTATAGAAACTGAATGATCACCTACCTGATAGACAGTAGCAAACAGATTGACAGCGAGCCGTACAAAGTGGTAGATGGATTAAACCTTGATGGACAGATGCACCATCAGGGAGGGAAGGGGTAATGGCATCCTCGGAACCTGAAAGACAACAAAGACAGTCAATACAGGTTTTAAATCTGAAAGATCACTTACCTTTTACACAGTTGCAGAACAATACACAGTGAGCCAGACACAGCTGCAGGCAGACAGATTGATGGAGGCTGGATTTACGGTCAGCGAGGGAGGGGCTCAGAAGGTCCTAAACCTGTAAGACAAAAAAAGTCAATACATATATAGAAATCGAATGATGAACTCTCTCTTACACACTTGCAGTAGGAAAAATATCGAGTCACACAAATAGTTGCAATGGACAGACACTTCTTTCATGGATCCACCATTAGGAAGGAGGGGGGGTCCTGGAGTCCTGAAAGCCTATAAGACAACAAAGAAAATCAATACATGTATAGAAACTGAATGATCACCTACCTGTTAGACAGTAGAAAACAGATAGACAGCGAGCCGTACACATTGACAGATGGATGGACCCTTGATGGACAGTTGCACCATCAGGGAGGGAAGGAGTAATGGCATCCTCTAAACCTGGAAGAGAACAAAGAAAATCAATACATGTATTGAAACTGAATGATCACCTACCTGTTACACAGTAGCAAAAAGATAGACAGCGAGCCATACACAGTGGCAGATGGATGGAACCTTGATGGACAGATGCACCATCAGGGAGGGAAGGAGTAATGGCATCCTCTAAACCTGGAAGAGAACAAAGAAAATCAATACATGTATAGAAACTGAATGATCACCTACCTGTTAGACAGAAGAAAACAGATAGACAGCGAGCCATACAGAGTGGCAGATGGATGGAACCTTGATGGACAGATGCACCATCAGGGAGGGAAGGGGTAATGGCATCCTCTAAACCTGGAAGAGAACAAATAAAATAAATACCTGTATAGAAACTGAATGATCACCTACCTGTTAGTCAGTAGCAAACAGATAGACAGCGAGCCGTACACAGTTGCAGATGGATGGACCCTTGATGGACAGATGCACCATCAGGGAGGGAAGGGGTAATGGCATCCTCAGAACCTAAAAGATAACAAAGAAAATTAATACAGGTTTTGAAACTGAAAGATCACTTACCTTTTACACAGTTGCAGAACAATAGACAGAGAGGCATGGGGAATGGGGGGGTCCTAGAGTCCTGAAAGTCTGTAAGACAACAAAGAAAATCAATACATGTATAGAAACTGAATGATCACTTACCTGTTAGACAGTAGAAAACAGATAGACAGCGAGCCGTACACAGTGACAGATGGATGGACCCTTGATGGACAGATGCACCATCAGGGAGGGAATGGGTAATGGCATCCTCTAAACCTGTAAGACAAGAAAAAAAAATAAATACATGTATAGAAACTGAATGATCACCTACCTGTTAGACATGGGCAGACAGACAGACAGCGAGCCGTACACAGTGGCAGATGGATGGAACCTTGATGGACAGATGCACCATCAGGGAGGGAAGGGGTAATGGCATCCTCTAAACCTGTAAGACAACAAAGAAAATCAATACATGTATAGAAACTGAATGATCACCTACCAATTAGACAGTAGAAAACAGATTGACAGCGAGCCGTACACAGTGACAGATGGATGGACCCTTGACGGACAGATGCACCATCAGGGAGGGAAGGGGTAATGGCATCCTCTAAAGCTATAAGACAACAAAGAAAATCAATACATGTATAGAAACTGAATGATCACGTACCAATTAGACAGTAGAAAACAGATAGACAGCGAGCCGTACACAGTGACAGATGGATGGACCCTTGATGGACAGATGCACCATCAGGGAGGGAATGGGTAATGGCATCCTCTAAACCTGTAAGACAAGAAAAAAAAATAAATACATGTATAGAAACTGAATGATCACCTACCTGTTAGACAGGGGCAGACAGACAGA
Organism: Salminus brasiliensis; assembly: GCF_030463535.1. Taxonomy (NCBI): domain Eukaryota; kingdom Metazoa; phylum Chordata; class Actinopteri; order Characiformes; family Bryconidae; genus Salminus; species Salminus brasiliensis. The sequence goes on along the minus strand of NC_132898.1, from coordinate 20,857,687 downwards.
CAGCGAGCCGTACACAGTGGCAGATGGATGGAACCTTGATGGACAGATGCACCATCAGGGAGGGAATGGGTAATGGCATCCTCTAAACCTGGAAGAGAATAAAGAAAATCAATACATGTATAGAAACTGAATGATCACCTACCTGTTAGACAGTAGAAAACAGACAGACAGCGAGCCGTACACAGTGACAGATGGATGGACCCTTGATTGACAGATGCACCATCAGGGAGGGAAGGGGGGGGGGGTCCTGGAGTCCTGAAAGCCTGTAAGACAACAAAGAAAGTCAATACATGTATAGAAACTGAATGATCACCTACCTGTTAGACAGCAGCAAACAGACAGACAACGAGCTGTACACAGTGACAGATGGATGGACCCTTGACGGACAGATGCACCATCAGGGAGGGAATGGGTAATGGCATCCTCTAAACCTGTAAGACAACAAAGAAAATCAATACATGTATAGAAACTGAATGATCACCTACCTGTTTGACAGGTGCAGACAGATAGACAGCGAGCCGTACACAGTGGTAGATGGATGGAACCTTGATGGACAGATGCACCATCAGGGAGGGAAGAGGTAATGGCATCCTCTAAACCTGTAAGACGACAAAGAAAATCAATACATGTATAGAAACTGAATGATCACCTACCTGTTAGACAGTAGCAAACAGATTGACAGCGAGCCGTACACAGTAACAGATGGATGGACCGTTGATGGACAGATGCACCATCAGAGAGGGAAGGGGTAATGGCATCCTCTACACCTGTAAGACAACAAAGAAAATCTATACATGTATAGAAACTGAATTATGAACTAACTCTTACACACTTGCAGTCAGAAAGATCGAGTCACACAAATAGTTGCAATGGACAGAGACTTGTTTAATGGATCCACCATTAGGAAGGAGGGGGGGGGGGTCCTGGAGTCCTGAAAGTCTGTACAACAACAAAGAAAGTCAATACAGGTATAGAAACTGAATGATCACCTACCTGTTAGACAGTAGCAAACAAACAGACAGCGAGTCCTACACAGTTGCAGATGGATGGACCCTTGATGGACAGATGCACCATCAGGAAGGGAAGGGGTATTGGCATCCTCAGAACCTGAAAGATAACTAAGACAATCAATACAGGTTTTGAAACTAAAAGATCTCTTACCTTTTACACAGTTGCAGAACAATAGACAGTGAGCCAGACACAGCTGCAGATGGACAGATTGATGGTGGCTGGATCTACGGTCAGAGAGGGAGGGGCTCAGAAGGTCCTAAACCTTTAAGATAAATAAAAAAAGTCAATACATGTATAGAAACTGAATGATGAACTAACTCTTACATTTGCAATCAGATAGATATCGTGTCAAAAAATAGTTGCAATGGACAGACACTTGTTTGATAGATCCACCATTAGGAAGGAGGGGGGGTCCTGGAGTCCTGAAAGTCTGTAAGATAACAAAGTAAGTCAATACATATATAGAAAACGAATGATCATTTACCTGTTAGACAGTAGCAAACAAACAGACAGCGAGCCGTACACAGTGACAGATGGACGGACTCTTGATGGACAGATGCACCATCAGGGAGGGAAGGGGTAATGGCTTCCTCTAAACCTGTAAGACAACAAAGACAGTCAATACAGGTTTTGAAACTGAATGATCATCTACCTGTTAGACAGTAGAAAACAGATAGACAGCGAGCCTTACACAGTGACAGATGGATGGACCCTTGATGGACAGATGCACCATCAGGGAGGGAAGTTGCAATGGCATCCTCTAAACCTGTAAGACAACAAAGAAAATCAACACATGTTTAAAAACTGAATGATCACCTACCTGTTAGACGGTAGCAAACTGTTATACAGTAGCAAACAGATAGACACCGAGCCAAACAAAGTGGCAGATGGATGGACCCTTGGTGCACGGATGCAACATCAGAGAGGGAAGGGCTAATTGCATCTTCGGAACTTGAAAGACAACAAAGACAGTCAATACAGGTTTTGAAACTGAAAGATCACTTACAGTGAGTCCAAGAAGTATTTGATCCCTTGCTGATTTTCTTTGTTTGCCCACTAATAAAGACACTATCCTTCTGCACTTTTAATGGTAGATATATTCTAACATGGAGAGACAGAATATCAAGACAAAAATCCAGAATATAATTTTAAAGAATATATTTTAATTAATTTGTATTTCAATGAGGAAAATAAGTATTTGATCCCTCTTGCCAAACACACTCAATACTTAGTGGCAAAGCCTTTGTTTGCAAGCACAGCGGTGAGACGTTTGTTGTAGTTAACCACAAGTTTAGCACACACACCAGGGGGAATTTTGGCCCACTCTTCTTTGCAGATCCTCTCTAAATCATGAAGGTTGGTGGGCTGTCGCTTGGCAACTCTGACCTTCAGCTCCCTCCATAGATTTTCAATCGGATTGAGGTCTGGCGACTGGCTGGGCCACTCCATGACCTTAATGTGATTTTTCTTGAGCCAATCCTTTGTTGCCTTTGCTGTATGTTTAGGGTCGTTATCATGTTGGAAGACCCAACCACGGCCCATTTTCAGATCCCTGGCAGAGGGGAGGAGGTTGTCCCTCAGGATTGTGCGGTACATGGCTCCATCCATCTTCCCAGTGATGCGGTGAAGTAGCCCTGTACCCTTGGCAGAGAAACACCCCCAAAACATTATGCTTCCACCTCCATGCTTGACGGTGGGCACAGTGTTCTTGGGGTCATAGGCAGCATTTTTCTTCCTCCACACATGGCGGGTGGAGTTGAGGCCAAAAAGTTCAATTTTGGTCTCGTCTGACCACAAAACCTTCTCCCAATAACTTGGTTCATCTTTCAAATGATCATTGGCATACTTGAGGCGCGCCTCCACATGTGCTCTCTTCAGCAGGGGTACCTTTCGGGCACTGCAGGATGTGAATCCATTGTTGCGCAAAGTGTTGCCAATTGTTTCCTTGCAAACTGTGGTCCCAGCTGCCTTCAGGTCATTTGCTAACTCCTGCCGAGTGGTTGCAGGACGATTTCTGACTGTTCTCAGCATCATTGCCACCCCACGAGGCGAAATCTTCTTTGGAGCACCGGGCCGAGGTCTGTTGATTGTCATGTTATACTCTTTAAACTTTCTGATAATTGCACCAATAGTTGTTACTTTCACATCCAACACCTTACTAATCTTTTTGTAGCCCATTCCAGCTTTGTGAAGGTCAACAATTCTGACTCTGAGGTCCTGTGACAGCTCTTTGGTTTTACCCATGTTGGAGACTTGAAATCTGTGTGATCTGTCTGATTCTGTGGACAGGTGTTTTTCACACAAGTGATTAGTGAGAACAGGTGGCTTCAGGTCAGGTAACAAGTTGATTGGGAGTGTCTAACTGGTCTGTAAAAGCCAGAACTGCTAATGAATACTAAGGGATCAAATACTTATTTCACTCCATGAAATACAAATCAATTAATATATATTCCTTAGATTTATTTTCTGGATTTTCTTTTTAATATTCTGTCTCTCCATGTAAGAATACATCTACCATTAAAAGTATAGAATGATCATGTCTTTATTAGTGGGCCAACGAAGAAAATCAGCAAGGGATCAAATACTTCTTGGACTCACTGTACCTTTACACAGTTTCAGAACAATAGACAGTGAGCCAGACACAGCTGCAAATGGACAGATTGATAGTGGCTGGATCTACGGTCAGGGAGGGAGGGGCTCAGAAGGACCTGAACCTGTAAGACAAAAAAAAAAACAAGTCAATACATGTATAGAAACTGAATGATGACCTAACTCTTACACACTTGCAGTCAGATAGATAGCGAGTCACACACACCATTGCAATGGACAGACCCTTGTTTGTTGGATCCACCATTAGGAAGGAGGAGGGTGGGGTCCTGGGGTCCTGAAAGCCTGTAAGACAACAAAGAAATAGAGAACTTGTAAGACAAAAAAGAAAGTCAATACATGTTTAGAAACTGGTTGATTGTTTAAATGATCATTCACCTCTTACACACTGTCATACAAATACAGTTGCAGATGGAAAGAGGCTTGTTGGCCGGGTTTGAACAAGTTAAAGTTTATTGAGGTTCCTGCTGGAACAGCCTGACAAACGTGTGTTGCAGTAATCTAACCGTGAGTTTAAGTGTGTACTAGCTTTTCTGCATCTTGTAGAGATAAGGAATTTCTTAGTTTGCCAATGTAGAAAATCTGTTCTATGTATTTAGCTATATGTTGCTCAAATGATAGATCTGAATCAAATAAGACACCAAGATTTGTAGATGCTTAACCTGGAATAATGGAAAAAAACAGCCAAGTCTAACATTTAGTATGAGTTTACTTCTAGTGTCTTTTGGACCCAAAAAGAGAACCTCTGTTTTGTTACTTTTAAGAAGAACAAAGTCATTTGGCATCCAGAGTACATCCTTCACACAGTCCTCAATTTTCTTTAATCTAGAGTTACCATCAGGTTTGGCTGATATATAGAGCTGTGTCATCTGCATCTGAAAGTTAACATCATGTCTGCTTATAACTGCCCAGTGGTAACATCTATAATGTAAATAATATATGCCCTTAAATAGAGCATTGTGGAACTCCAAATCAGACTTCTCTGTAATTTAGAAATACTGACTGATAGGGTTCGTTTAGATATGATTTGAACCACAATAGGGCTGTTCCTGTGATTCCAACCATGTTCTCTAATCTTTCTAAGAGAATAGTGTTATCTATAGTGTCAAAGGCTAAACTGAGGGTGAGTAGGGCTACATAGCAAGAGGCAAGAAAGAGATCGTTTGTAATCTTCACTTGGGCTATCTGAATCCAGATTGGAATTTCTCATACATTTCATTTTTACTCAGGTATAAGCAGAGTTGTTGAGCCACAGCATTTTCTAATATCTTGGACAGAAATGTTAAGCTTGAGATGGGTCTATAATTGACAGTACACTAGGATCAAGATTTAGTTTCTTAATCAAAGGTTTTATAACAGCAAATTTAAGGGATTTGGGTACATGGTCTTAGGTAAGGGATGCATTTACTATTGTTAAAGGAGGTCTGATTATAATTGGGAGTAATTCTGACAGTATTTTAGAGGGAATCGGGTCGAGTGTACAGGTTGTAAAATTTATTGAGGAAATACTTTTTTGTTAGTTCTGGCTGTGGAAGTGTGTAGAAGACATCCAGCCTTTATTCTACAACTAATTTATATTCTAAATCAGCTACACCGGGTGACAGCCATGTTTAATTTAATAAGGAGTGTTGGATTTGTTGTCAAATATTTTCTATTTTATTATTAAAATAGTCCATAAAATATTACTGGTTAAGGTAGTAGGGATCTGGGGTTGAGAATTTGCCCAACATACCTGACTTGGGTTGTATATTTAACAGTCTAAATTTAAATTTATTTGTGGAAGTTACTTGTACTGGTAAGATTTGATACATATGGTTCCTTTTTTTCCCCCTAAGATTGTTAAAACCAATTTTCTGTTCTCTATATATGCTCGATACTGCAGGGTTTGTTTGAAATGTGAGCAAGTGATACTAATATTACTTTTTTAATACAAGAAAAAGAGAAGAAAGGGCAGAACAAATGGTTTGAATGCAGTAAATTATCACTTACCTGACAGATCTCAGGCAGCACAGGTGTAGCCTTTCTCGGTGGTAGAGGACAGAACGTCAAACCTGCAGTCAGCAGTGGAGCGTGAACAGTCAGCTGAACGGCTTGCTTCCTCGATCCTGGCGTCTGTTTTCTTCCAAACGGTGTCTGAAATTTAGTGTACTAGAGGTCTTCCAGGCATTCCAGCATTGCCCTTAGGGCCCTATATTTAATAGGGTCTTACAATAAAATCTCCAACAATGAGAACACCGTCTGCAGTAGTTGCCCTCTCTGCTGGAGCATGCAGAGCCATAGACAAAGTCGATAAAGGCCCAGTTGCTTCAGGGTTGAACAATATCTCTCTCGGTAAATCGCTCAAAGAAAAAAAATAAAAATAAACATCAGCTCCCACCTTAGGCCTTCCACTTCCTTTTTGTTTTTCTTTTTTCTGGCCCAGGGAGAAAGGGAATTGCGCAATATGCAGAGGTGGTCAGAGTTAGGGGACCTGTCAATAATAGGTGCCTTCCTCAAACTTTTCCACATCTGTTGAAGAAAAAATGAAGAAAAACTTGTTAACTTGTTTACTGTGAATGCAGTGTCTTGTCTGCTAATGTTACTGAACATGTATACATTACTCTGTATTTAAATTAATTATTAAATTATTATTAAAAATTAATTAGAACATTTTTGTGTAGGATGTAAGCTAATTACAAATAATGCTAATGATAGTGGGTACGATACACACTCAGCACCAGATGCTTCATCATTCCGTATGCTGCACTAAGGTGGTGGTATGGGGGCCCCAAAATGAAAATCTGCTCAGAGCGCAATAAAGTCCTGGGCTGGCCCTGGTCACGCGGATGCTTCCAGGGCCTCTCCATGGCAACCATATTCCTTGAAAGTAAACACAGAAGTTAGTTAGTAAAGCAAACTAATGTAAAGTAAGACACACAGCAGACAGCACAAGATCATAGTTTTATCAAGGATAAAACTATGATAAACAAGCCAAAGCTAATATTACAGAATATAAAAGAAATGACTTGGAGGTAGTCACATGAGATTGACAAGCAGTGTGGCTGGTTGGGAGAAGTTGTCCCATTAACTTAAATCTGAACTAATCTGAATATTTATCCTTTTCAGCTATTTGTCTGTTATGTATTTCATTATCAAACTTTCTACTGTTCGAAACCGTTCATCCATAAGAACGTCTTCATCTTTAAAAAATTTTAAGCCTTCATGAGGGAAGGGGCAGTTGCTACCGAACCAGGTGATGCTAGCCCGAAATGGGACAGAATGCTAATTTGGAAAACATCCTTGACGAAGTGAGTAGAATGAGAAGATGGGAAGACTCCACTCAACAACTGGTGAATGGCCACGAGCTGCATGGCAAGTGCATAGATAATCTGTAGAGCTGTGTGGAAGATCTGGAAAATAGGAGCCACCACAATAAAGTCAGATTGTTTGGGCTTAAAAGAGGGCATTGAAGAGGAGAACTTGATTGTATGCATTGAAAAGATACTGTCAGAAGGCCTGCACATGCACATTAACAACAAATTTGAAATTGAAAGAGCACACTGCTCTCCCGGATCTCATCCGAATGAAGACCATCTTCAGAGATTCATCCTGATAAAGTTTCTGCATTCAACCGCAAAAGAAAATGTCTTAAAAAGCAACCCTAAAGCATCAGCAGTTACTGATGGGGAATAAACTATAAAACATCCACTAGCACAAGGGGACTGAGAGGTAGTAGACGTCTCAGACATTCCACTGACCCAAGTTAAGTTCTCTCCTTTTTGTTCTTCCTTTTTTCTCTTTGTTGTTAGTTTTGTGGACATGAATTTAACAAGAAGAGAATCCTCAGCTGGCTGCTGGAGACATTTTTCTGTTCATGTTCTCTCCTCTGCTGTGGAGAAAAGATTTTTGTTGGCCTGTTTGGCTATGTTGGTTAATTTTAGAATTACATGTATCCTAATAATGTTCAGTGGTACAAAAGCAGTAGCCTATATTTTGAAAGTAGGAAGGTCAGATGGCATGGGACAATTGCTATGCAATCTTTTATTTCAGTTTTGTTATCTTATAATATGAATGGCAAATAGTGCTTATGTTAAGGTAGTTTCCTGGAATATTAATGGCTCTTATGGAGTTCTTATTTTGGTCCATAGGAGGTTGAACTTTTCTTTGCTGAAAGAGTATAAGGATAGTAATGGTAGATTTATTTATAAAGAAGCCAGTATAAATGGGGGGGGGGGGGGTAAATAACACTATGTAATATCTATTACTGTCATGGAGTTTATATATTGGTTAATGCCCAAGGACAAATGATTTTGGCAGGACTTTAATCAGGTCTTAGATGGGATATTAGATCAAAGTAAATAATCAGGTACCTCAACGCTAAAGGACAGAGCTGCCATTCACATGCTGATGGAGGACAATGACCTGCCCAATAATTGACTTTATTTTGATCTCAGAGTCTAACAAATACTATCACTGGTAGCACTATCAACGCTATTTCCGTGTCAGACCATGCATCTGTTGAGCTTTGTGTGAATATACATTCAGACAGGTTTAGAAGAGGTAGATGGAGAATGAACACATCTCTACTACAGGAGGAGTTATTTTCTTAAGAACTTGCAGAGCACCTACCCTCATTTTAATTTGGGTAGCACAGACAGCATAGCAATGGTTTGGGAGGCATCTAAAGTGTACATTGGGGTAAAAGGATTGCACAGAAAAATAGCTCAATTAGAGTATTAAAACATTGGCAGCAGAACTAAATAGCATGGAAAAAAAGTTGGCCAGATATTACTCTAAAAGCATATTTAAAAACATTTGTGATCATAATTCAGCAATCATTTTTATGAGTCAGAAGAAAAACTGACAGACTTTTGACCAGACAGTTAAAAGAACAATGCTCTGTCCACATCATTCCAGCAATAAGAGCAGGGGGTTCTCTTATAACATCTTCCAAGGGTATTAATGGGGTCTTTAAAGAATTCTATGAGAACCTGTATAGATCATCTGGTGCTTTACTAGAGCTATTAGCCCCAGATTTTTTTCTCAAACATAAATCTTCCAAAGTTATCTTCTGATCAAGCATCTATTCTTGATGCACCAATAACCTAAGAAGAGGTTAAAACAGGGGCATGAAAACAGGGAAATCACCAGGAACGAATGGGTTTCCGGTGGAGTACTATAAAGAATATATAGATATAATTACTCCAATACTGACAAATGTGTTTCAGGAGCCTTTTTAAAGAGGCTCACTTCCACCATCTCTTAAAAAACACTCCTCACTCTGATACCTTAGAAAGGAAGAGATCATATGGATCCGGCTTCAGACCAATCAGCCTCATCATTGTATATAGTAAGATACTGGCTAAGGTTCAGACTGGAAACCATCTTACCACACATTATACATTCAGACCAAGTAAGCTTTAAAAAGGGTAGGTCTTCCACTGATAATTTGAGAAGGCTCATGCACTTAATGTGGTTAAATGCCTCCTAGTCAATGTGAAATGCCAGTGGCCACTGTATCGCTTGATGCTCAGAGGGCCTTCGATATGGTCGAGTGGGACTTCTTACACTCGGCCCTGTTGAGGTTTGGTTTTGGTTCTGGTTTTGCTAAAAGGATAAAAATTATATTTGTCAAAACCGATGCTTTAGGATTGCTGTATGCCACTGCTCTTATTTACAATTGCGCTGGAACCCCTAGCAGTGGCCTTAAGAGCGAACCCTGCCATCAAAGAAGTAAACCCAGTCACTATGCACTCTCTAGAGGCCTGGGCAAAGGTTCATAAATTGCACAGGATTTCCCACTACATGTTCAACAACATTATGCATCACTCTGGTTCAACCCAGAGGTGAAGATTGGGAAGCAGAAAGTGTTTTGGAAATGGTGGCTAGACAAGGGTATACACACTGAATGATCTCTATACAGAGGAGACATTTATGTAATTTACTGAACTTGTTCAACAGTAAATGCTACACGAAAAAGGTGATTTCTGGAAATATTTACAAATTAGACATTGCATGATTAGAAAGCCTTGGTCAGTAAGATCAGCCGATCCAATGGTTAACTATCTAGATAACCATTTTAATCATAAGGCATCAATATTTTATAAAATATCAATTAAGGAAAATAAAGTAAAAAAATTTATACAATATAAAATTCTGCACTGGTATTATTGGACACATTGTAGGCTCTTTAAAATAGGACTAACAAATAGTAGTTTATGTTGGAAGTGTAAAAAAGAAATGTGAACCTTTTTTCATTTCATATGGGAATGACACATGGTTAAACCATTTTGGCACAGTATGTTTGTGTTTTTGGACACATGGGCGAGAGTAGCCCTGCCAGTCTCTCCCCACTTATGTCTCTTGGGAGATAAAACAGAAACCTCAAATCTAACAAAAGGCGTATATTCAGTTTTGATGGTGGGGATAACCTCAGCCATCAGAGTTATGGGCATGTAGAGTTAAAGGGCCTGTAGAACTGGGGATTTGGGATTATTTCAAGGATCATCTAATTTCTAACTAACAGCATGATTATAAGACTAAAACTAAGATGTTTGTATACCTTATTATTTCACTTTATAATTATTATTGAAGGATGGGTGTTTGTACAATGTGTATCAGTATGTATATCTGTACCAAATGAGTTTTTGTTTACTGTGTTAAACTACAAAAAAAAAAAAAAGAAATGACTAGGAGTAGCAAGTAGATAGGCAAGTAAAGACCAGGACAGACAGAAAGAGCCTTGAGGATGGACGGATGGAAAAGAGCATTGTAGAGGGACAGACAGGAAAGCAACCCACAGAATCTTACTAAACTCAGTTAACATGGCTGCGTAAATCTAACCTCCCATACCCAATCTCACCACTTTCACGGGTGGTACCATTTCCACACATTTCTAAGACAAAGATGTTGCATTTGAAAGAACAAAGATCATACAAGATAACACTCATTACAGTATAACACTTCACCGAAGTGTATCGGGTTGTCTTACTAATGAGCCAAAAACAAAAAAAACACAAACACAGACCAGGCCACAGACAGACAGGCTAAGTCTGAGCTGCTTTGAGGTGTCACCCAGGTTTCACCGCATTGAGACTGTGTCTGTGCCCCAAATTAAACCCAAACACAGAACATTTAAATCAGCTTGTTTTATTAATTTACTTAGTGTTAAATTCTCACATTCAAATGATAACAGCACCATCTCAGACCTAAAGCATGGTCTACTTAAAATTAGATCATTAACCATAAAAGCAGTCACTGTAAATGAAATTCAGTGATCAGAAATTAGATGTCTGAAACCTGTATTAGACCTGATCAATATACAGCACTAAATGAAGCCACCCCCACAGGTTATAAATATGTACATAGCACTAGATTATCAGGCAGAGGAGGTGGAGTTTGCATAATCTACCAGAATACACTTGATATTCAAAAACACTGTAACACCTTCACTTCTTTTGAGATTCTCTACATTAATATATCAAATCCAGCCACAAATAAAAATGCATTCACACTAATTAATATTTGTAGGTTTTGCTGCAGACTTGGCAGTGTGCAGTGACAAAATTAGAATAGTAGGAGACTTTAATATTCATTTTGAAAAAGCAGACGATCCATTAACAAAGGCGCCTGCGTCGATCTTAGATTCTGTCGGCATCACACAAAACATAACTGAAACCACACATTACTGTAATCATACCCTAGATGTAGTCCTGTGTGATAGCATTGATAATCTAAATATTCTACCTCAAAGCTTAGTAACATCAGACCATTACCTAATCTCCTATGAGCTACATCTTAGGCAAAATGTTAATTTGGCCCCTTGCCACTTTCTAAAGCATGCAATAATCCAATGACCACTGTACAGTTTACTGAAAATCTCCCAGACCTATCGACCTTAGCTTACAGTCCGTCAGATTAAACATAGCTAGATAGATTAACAAACGGTCTTTAACATACCCTTCAATTAACCTTAGACAAACTGGCTCTGCTCGCACAGTGGTACAGTGATCAAACTCGTACCTTAAAACAAACAGCGCAGAAACTAGAGCCAAAATGGCGGACGACCAAACTAGAGGTGTTCCACTCTGCCTGGAAGGACAGCCTTAGTCAATATAGAAAGGGACTCATTAAATCTCTCTCAGCGTATTTGGCCTCACTGATCTAAAATTACAAAAACAATCCGAGAGTATTTTTTAGTGAGATCTCTAAACTTACTAAAAGGCAGGCAGATACTCAACCTCAGATTCCAGCTTCTTTAACCAGTAATGTTTTATGGACTATTTTAATAATAAAGTAGAAAGCATTAAACAACAAATCCAACACTCCTTATTAAATCAAACATTTGACCTTAAATCTAAATTGCTTGGTGTAGCTGCTTTAGAACATAACTTAGTTGTAGAACAAAGGCTGGAAGCCTTCTACCCACTTCCACAGCCAGAACTAGAAAAAAATATTTCCTCAGCAAATTGTACAACCTGTACACTTGACCCAATTCCCTCTAAAATACTAAAAGAAATACTCCCATTATAATCAGACGTCTTTGAACAATAGTAAATTCATCCCTTAGCTTAGGGCATGTACCCAAAACCCTTAAATCAGCAGTCATAAAACCATAAAACCTAATCAAGAAACCAAATCTTCTAGTCCATCCATGAATAAGAAATTCCTATCTGGATTCAAACCCCATCGTAGCACAGAGACAGCCCTAGTGAAGATTATAAAGATCTCTTTCTTGCCTCTGCTCAAGGCTACGTATCTTTATTAGCCCTACTAGACCTCAGTGCAGCCTTTGATACAATAGTTCACACTATTCTACTAGAAAGATTAGAGAAAATGGTTGAAATCACAGGAACAGCCCTATCGTGGTTCAAATCATATCTAACTGAACACTATCAGTTTGTAAAGATAAAAGATTTATCTTCAAATTACACAAAAGTAAGATATGGAGTTCCTCTATTTTACTCTGTTTTAGGACTGCTATTATTTACATTATACATGTTACCACTGGGCAGTTATAAGCAGACATGGCAATAATTTCCATTGTTATGCAGATGACATGCAGCTCTATAGATCAGCCAAACATGTTGATATTTTAGAATTTAGAGTAAAGAAAATGGAGGACTGTGTAAAGGATATGAAACTCTAGATGTCACATAACTTACTTCTTCTTCACAGTAACAAAACAGAACTTCTCCTTTTATGTCCAAAAGACACTAGAAATAAACTATTTTTATTTAGACTTAATGTTAGACTTGGCTGAGTTTTCCATTATTCCTGGTCCAGCAGCTAAAAATCATTTGACAGAATAAAGATTTGAATAAAGTAAATCATCACTTACCTGACTGGTGTGATTGGGTAAGGTCTTGGTGTAGCACCTTCTCGATGTTTCCAGAGAGCACAACATATTCCAGGCAGCAGAGGTGAAGCCTTTCTCTGTGGTAGAGGACCGGACGTCATACCCAATTTCATCACTTTAACTGGTGGTACTATTTCCATATATTTCTCAGACTAGGAGAAGCTGCATTTGCAAACACTAGTAAATAAAACTTCACCGAAATTAATCTGGCTGTCTTACTAATGAGCTAAAAAACACAGTCACTTGTTTGTACATCCATTGGAAAGCTCAGTCAAGTTAGTTTGATATTGGATCATTAGATATTCACTTTGCCCCTCCTCTCACTCACAAACAATGTCCTAAAATCTCAAACATGGCTTTAAAAAAAACAAAACAATGGAGAACAGTGAAACTACACTCATATTTCCTCAACATTTCCAGTCTTTCCACTTTGACAAGGATATTTAATCAGAATAGCCAGAATTCCTGCAACAGGTGCCGTCGATGGTAAAACGCAAAAAAATGTGCGGAAACCAAAAACTCTGAGATAAAGAGCTGCTGGTGTTACTTATAAAGATAATCAAAGAACAGAGATGAAATGAAATTCAATGACTAATCTTAACTTCTTTAACAAACTGATTTTTTTTTAGCACTTTAGATGTTCTAAACATGCATGTAGCGCATTTTCATCATGAATAAATCACTACTGTGACACTGTCGTACAATATGCCTATTTTAACAATTTTTATGTAATATTGTTCCAGTGAAACATCCATAAAGCATATAAATCCAAAATCAGCTGTAGTGTACAGAGACACATCTGAAATACACTACTACCCTTAGAATAGCCAGATTAAAATTTACCAAAAAGTACTTAAGAGAGCCTGCAGATTTCTTGTGGACTGCTCACTAGTGCTTGAAGGTGGGTAAAATTGTGTCTGTACTCACCCTCTTATTGACAGTACTTAGTGGGGTCCATAGAAACAATCCAAATCGTAGGAGTTGGGAAGCTCTCACAAAGTGGCTTGTATTTCAGAAATCCTTCTTCCTGATAATAGTTGATAATCCTGGGTGTTTCCTTGTGAAAGGAAAGTCTGAACCATGGAAATCCCTGGTTTGAGTTGCTGAGAATCAATTCAGGAGTGATACCTTTGTCTTCTGGGTGTAAAGTTTATCCCAGTGTCCATAAAAAGAGCAAGTCAGTTGTAAGGACTGCAAATAGAGAAACAAACAAACAAACAGAAAACAAGACAAAAGTGAAGCTTTCTGCAAAAGCAGAACAGCACAAAACCTCATGAATAAAACATACACAAAGCTCGAATGAATATATAAAGAATTAAATGATAGCAAACTTACAGTAAGTATTAGAACCTATAGTTCCACCAAGAAGGATCTTCATTACAGTGAGGCCTACAATGAGGCCTAAAGTGAGCCACAACTAAACCACCTTGCTGCTGCTTAGTTCCCTCCTTTTGGCCTACTTCCCCTGGCCTACTTCCAATATACTGCCACATAGTGGATGGAGTAGGAATTACCATGAAAAAAACACTGTCACAACACTGGAGTCACACGAGTGTCAGCAATCAAGTAGGCCTAAGTTTTAGGATTTTTTATACCAATATAGAAAATAGGCAAGTGGCTTAAAGTTCCAACCACAACAGGCCCAATGAGACCTAAAGAACCAGCACAACAGGCCCAAGGATAAGGATAATTACAAATCAATACACATAACTAATCATCAAAATTATTGCATTTTCAACTAAAAAAAACATTCTGTTAATAGTCATATCTCATATGAAGACTTTTGTATCCTTTGAAAAGAACTAAATCTGACATGTGTGACTGTCTCCTATAAATACTTATAAATAAATGAGTACATTGTAAGGTGAATGCTGTGCCAAGGTCCTGCACAATTGTTTCATATTTTAGTGACAAATAATTAGCAATTTAATACATTTATAACTATTTTACAAAGTTAGTGAGATAATGTTTACATCAATCCTGGTGCTTTAAATCTCTCCCACATGGTGAGGTTTATGGTTTATTTATTTAACAATGGTATCAGATCGGTACTGTGTATCGATCAATAAGCGTATGTATTGGTATTGGAACTGAAAAAGGTTGGTGCATCTGTAAATGTAACATTTAGGAAACAGCATATGACAGCATTATTGTAAGGCATTTCTGGCAACTTCACTGGTTAATAGAATATGCCTACATTAATAAATCCCCTTAGGTTTCACTCTGATTAGTGAATGTTTAGCATGTCAAATGTATGCTTGAATGTGATTGGCTAATGGCAACCACAATAATTAACATATCAAGTCCTCTGGTCAGACTATTATAGAATAGGCTAAAGATGCAGCAAGTAAAATTGTAGCTTGACTGGATGAATGGTTTCTGAGAAACAGTTATGTACTACTGGCCTCGCTTTCTTGTGACAAATGTCCACCAAACTTGACATGCCCCCTCAAAATAATGTGCTGAACAAATTTTGTTAAAATGAGCTTAAGTGTTCAAAAGGTACAGGTTGACCTTATTCATTATAATTATTATTAATCATAAATATCGCAGGTATTTTGCTACCAGATATGTGAGGATTGGTAAAAAAAAATCCTAGAAGTAGGAAGGATCAAGAAATCAGCCAAATAAAAAATATTTTTTTAGTGAATGTCATTTTTCTTGGCCGAGTTTTTCACAGCTGCTGTAACTTGTTTGGTGTTTCTGGGATTTACGGCTCTTTATGGCAGGAGTAAACAGACCCAAAGTGTCATTCACAGTGCTGAGGCAAGACTCTAGCTCATTTCTCCTACCTGATTACAAAAATGCAGCCTACCTCGACTGCAGCCTAGACTTTGTATCGCAGCTAAAGACACCAATATGATTGTATTTACACATAAGGTCACCGATCACCCAAAACTAGAGCTGAAACAGTATGAAAATTGAATGTCACGATTATAGTAACATTAATGCTTGATATGGTTATCAGTATTATCACATGCTGTTACAATGTGCTGAACAGTTAAAAAAATACTGAATTACATACTGAAATTTCAGGCTTTTCTTACTGTAGTTGTGTCAGTAGTGGCGTGGTGGCGCTGTAACATAATCAGTACAGTGCACTGGGGAAGTCAGCGTGCTGTGAGCCACAGATAGAAGTCTTATTACACAGCAGCACTTCCACCAAACAGTGCATGATAAGTCATGTCTATTCAGCAGTAGGCTCGACAATTCCCTATTTGGGTTCAAAGAATCATTAGGGACACTTTTCACCTCAGCCACACACTTCCATCCGGGAGGAGATAAAGGACCATTCTTGCCAGAATTGCTGCCAGAAATCCACAGAGCTGCTAATCTGACCTTCCAGCTTCCAGCAGTTCTCCTCAGTGCACAAGAACATCCAGGGCTTCAAGGGCCGATCTCCACCCCTAGATCTCCGCTCCCATGGCCCTCCATTAGGCTATCGAGGGCTACTGGGTGGGTCAGTCTGAAGACCCTAACCTGTGCGCTATCCACACCAAAAGAATCACCCTCATGCCTAAACACATCCAGCTGGTCGGCGGAGAGCCCGCAAACCAGGGCACCCAAAATACCCAACAGCCCTGTTAAGACCCACCTACCCAGTGTTGCCAACTTATATTTAGTGACTTTTCAGACCCCTCTAGAGACTTTTTTTAAGCGACTAGCAACAAATCTAGCGACTTTTTCTGGTGTTATTGGAGACTTTTGGAGACTCTGAGGTGAACACATGTTCTTCAGTTACTGTCCTCAGCAGCAGGTGCTGCCGTGAGCCCCGTCCCTCACAGTCAGAGCAGACCCACACCGCTCCACGTACACACTGCAAATGAACTGCGCATACCCAAAGCCTCCGCTGACCCCCCCCAAAACTAAAAACTAAAAAAAGAGTAAGTAACTCTTTTAACGTAACTGCCGGTCTCAAGCCCGGATAAAGACGGAGGGTTAAATGTACAGTAGCAGTTCCACACCACATAACACACTTTTGATTCAATTTGATATGCTAACATTTAACAGGACAAAATGTATTTATTTAATTTACGTACAAATGATTTATGTAATGTGGGTCTAGACAATGCTTTAAAATAGTATGAAGTTATTTTGTGAAGTAAAAGCCTATTTCAAAGGCAAAGAAAAAAAAGAATCAACAGAAGAAGTTGATTTATTCAGAGTTCATTTGTAGCTCTAACACATTTAGGGTGTTTTTACTCACTTTTTTCTCTCCCACAACGTCATCCCTTTATTCTACAGCTTCAAACACCAGCAAATAATTAATTATGCAAATTGGGCGATGGCGTCATTTAGCGACTTCTGGCGACTTTCTGGACAGACAACAGCTCCTTTCCTTACTGAGGAGTTGGCAGCACTGCACCTACCCCTGTCAGCGCAGTCAGCGCAGTCAGCACTGCAGTGCTGTAGTCAATCAACCAATTAACCACCAAGTTCAGCTCTATTCAGGATGGGCTGGAGAATATGCTCCTCATTATGAAGACACACACACTTTTTGAAAACGTTGCTGGACACAGGCATTGATATAACCGAGGAGGAGGCACAGAAATTCAGAGGTAAGAGTTTTGTGATCTTATTAAGTGACTTTTACTTATTTTAATAGTAAAATCTCTCAGGAGCTGCTAAAGTAATGCTAATGTACCAACAGCTGTGCTAGCTAGCTAAGTTAGCAAGTGCTATCTTCTCAATAAAGCTGTACAGGAAGATCCTGCTCATCTTAGCTCTTCTGTTTGAAACAGATTTGGAAGTCATATTAATAAACAGCTGTTTTGGTGTTTAGTTCAGCAGTAGGTCTGTGGGTTGGAGTTACATGCAAGCTAAGCTGCTAACGACGGAGATTAGCTTAACACTGAAGTGCTCTCATGACTCCAGCTTTAGCAGACAGTGAGCTTTTCTCTAGTCCTACATGCTCTAAATGTATGTAGTCGAGTGAGCACTAAATGAGAGCATTGTAAGCTTTAATTTGGGTCAATTACAGCTAAGGTTACCTGAGGCTTTCTAAAAAAGTCTCTCTGTTAGCCTCGATTCTCGTCTTATAAGAGGCTGCACTGCATGCAGAGAGCAGTTTAATCAGGGGTTACTGGTCCTGCACTCCGGCGCTAGGCAGCTGCTTTGCTAGAGGAATGAATCATACAGATATATGTAGTAATGTAGCTTAGCTAGCTGGCTAACTGGGGTCAGTTAGACTTTACAGACTGTTTGGTGTGAGTGTTTAGCTGCCCCCCCTCACTAGCTGCCCCCCCTCACTAGCTGCCCCTCCTCACTAGCTGCCCCTCCTCACTAGCTGCCCCCCTCACTAGCTGCATCGTGAATTAGCATGAGGCTGAAGGTGGTGTCTTTATTTCCAGCTTCTTATTCTGATTTTCTGCTGAATTTGCTGTTAAAATGTAACATGGAACATTTAGTGCTTTTTTTTTTTTTACAGACATTTACAACAAAAGCTTTAAGAGGCTTAAACTTTCCAGACGCCTGGTTCTTATCACCACGGCTGTAAAAATGACTGTACTGTAAGAATTACTGAACACATTTGATTCATTTTGTTGCTCTTGGTGTGCAGGTATCCCACCAATGCAGAGTATCTCCAAGTTACCAAAGCTTTAATGGTGAAGAGCTCTTTCCTGAGGGATGTTAAGGAGAACGGTTATGTACGTTTGTTTAAGAATGATTTTATTATGGTTGATCACAGAAGAGTAGTTGGTGTAATATTGGTGGAGAGATTTGAGTAATTCTCTTTTTATGGTTGGGACTGATATCTTGTGTCTTTGATAAAGGAATCATGCGTCGTTGGAGAGGATACTACGTCTGAGGCCCACATTAAATGTGCATGAAAAACCTGATTTGATGATCGCGAAGGACCTCATGAAGACCTTTGCATTGGCAGCATGGAGAACTAGCTGAGGGAATGACTATTGAAAAGCTCTTGGAAGATTCTCAGGGGTAAGTGGAATAAAGTAATGGGGAAAAATAGTCTTTTTATAGTCTATTATAAGATATTTATGACTGTTCTAGGTTTTTTACTCTCCACTACTGCCTTCATCTCTACACTTTATTGCAACATCATAATGAAGCTTTTGTGTATTTTCTGCTTTTGTCTTACAGTGTATGATGAGGTTGATGCCATCCATCCTGTGATGGTGAACATTTGTCACTGCTTCAGCTGAAACAGTGCTGGGAGTTTTCCTCTAAAGGACTTCTAGATGATCTTCAAGAGATGTTCAGCAAAAGTGTAAGCACACCATTTTCATCTCCACCAGCGGACCTACAGAAGACTCTTAAATTCAGTGATGCTCTCAGAGGTGTACAGGTTCAAGGGAAGGTGCTTTAGTGTGTATCTAATATTACACTAAATTATGCAAGTATTCCCTTGATGATGTTGGTGTAACGGGCCGAGCTTGCAGCTTCATTAGGAACACGTTTCACCCCAGCCACACACTGTATAACCACCTACAATCCAGGAGGAGAGGAACAAACCAATGAGATGAGACTGTCAGTGTTTGTGTTGTAATATTTCACATCAAAATATTTATATCTAGTACAATCTACTTAATCTGTCTTTGCACGTGTAAAGCCACAATATGACAGGAATGACATTCTTTCACTTTTCTTGGCAAAGTCACCTTCATGAATACTGGCAGCAGTTTATTTATTTCAGTGGACTTTGTTTACCTTACAATTCATAAAGTAATGTGAAGGAAAGGACGCTCTCCCTCTCTATGGAGTTCACTTTTTCTGCACTCGAGAGTCTAATACAGTGTCTTTAATATTCTCTAATTCACTCACTATTAAGGGCACAGAAGCCGTTCACTCGAATAGAAGAGTGCACTTCTATATAGTGAGGAGGAATCCCTTTGGAATTGACCTCATGGATGGAGCTTGGATGTCACCATGTGGTCAAACTGATAAACTACAAGAGTTATACATAGATGCACATATTGACAAATTGTATGATTGTGTCCGTTATTGATACTCTGTATAAAAAAAGTGTCATTATTTATCAAAACAAATCTGTATAAATAAAATACATAAAAAATATGTAACAGCTTTTAGCTGTTGTGCCTTTTTAACAAAACAAAAATCTGTAAAAATAAATGAATTTTAATTTTAAATAGCAGAATCTGAGGTAAATGGAGAATCAGAGGTATTGCCTACCCTATGAGACGGTACATGTTCTACATCTACAAACTGTGTAAAACCATAGAGTCACATTTTAATAAGTTATGAACTGTGATTTATTCTTACATTTCTAATATTTCAGTCAAGTGGCTTTTACTGTGACTTCAGCTCTGTACAAGTACACAGTGAAATGAAATGGTGACAACATTAAACTAAAGACACTACAATAACTACAGTAACTACGACTCCTCGCTGAGTAGAGGGGTGATTATAAGGTGTGTAACCCTGTTAAAATAAGCTCCTATTTCTGAGCTCTTCTATAGAGTCTGTGCTTTTCCCCTTCTCTCCCCTCTTCACTTCTCCTTACAGTCTTCAAGCGGGAGTCTGTCGTGTCCAGAGCTGATGCTGACTCGACATTTTTGTGAGCAGTTATGGAAGTTAAAAACGCTGCTAAACCCAAAATCTCCAAAAGGGATATAAAAGACCCCATTCAGTGTTTTTAGCTGTTCAGTTGTGAAGAGAAACTCCAGTGAGTTCAGACAGTGCAGTTTAAGGAGGGATTGTGAGTAAATAAGTGTATATTTATGTGTTGATAATGGGGGTTAAAAGGTCATTAAAACAGCCGGAGTAGAAATGAGAGATAAACCTTGGTCAAAGAGTTCGTTTCAGCTGCTAAGCTGTAGGCTAGCAGGCGGAGGCTAGCGGGATTAGCGTCTTGCTAAAGTGTAAATATACGATGTTAAGTGTAAAATCCTGCTGTTTACGGACTCAGAGACATGCTGAGATGAATATGATTGTCACGCAGTCTTGCTGAACTTAGTGCTGTATGGTACAGGTTGTTTTATTGACGGGAAAAGCGAGCGAATTTTCCTGTGTCCAAGAACCCGAGACTACACTTCCCAGAGTACTGTGCGAATGACCTCAGTAGCGCGAGCGCCCCAAACAGAGCTGCAGAGAAAGATACACACACACACACACACACACACACACACACACACACACACACAAACCTCAGTCTACCCGGGTAGTGAAGTGGGGGGAGAAGAAACCAGAAAGGAACTTTGATTATAACAAAAGGAAAAAACTGTTGCTTCTCTTTTCAAGGTCAAAAGACTGTTTTATTGTTGAAAGTTGAGTTAAATATCTCAGGAATACTTGATCCTGAAGTTTATTATTTTTTATTATTTTCTGTGAATAAATATATGATTGTATCTTTAACCCTGTACTCCCTGGTCTGTTGCACCTCTGTCCAAGCTCTCCTTAGTGAACCTAGTGAGATATCGACGCTGGTCCAAACCCCTGAAGAACCCAAACCTATGGTTGACCTCTCCCTCAATAGCAGTTCCTATTGTGGTGTAACGACCTGTGTAGACTGTGAGTTAGCTAACGTAGCTACTGCGTTACGTATATGTGCTACAGGTGCAAAGATATTTAACAGGTAGGTAGTGAGAATAAGGAGCATAGAAATGTAACATGCCGTGACATCATATAAAACACGGCAGGTACTGAGGTAGTAAAGTATGGAATATATAAATAAGATAAATAGGATGCAGACATATTAAAATGCTATGGGTCGTGGGTGGGGTGGGGGGCCTCGTTCAGTCTCTGTTGTTTAAGGGTCTGACTGCTTGTGGGACAAAGCTATTGCAGAGCCGTGCAGTGACAGCATGGATGCTCCTGTACCTTCTACCAGACGACCAAAAAGTCCATGTGAGGGATGAGTGGGGTCCTTCACAATGCTGATGGCCTTACGGGTGCAGCGTGTGGTGTGAATGTCTGTGACAGAGGGGAGAGAGACCCCTATGATCTTCTCAGCTGTCTCACTATTCTCTGTAGGGTCTTGCGGTCTGAGGCGTTGCAATTCCCAAACCAGGCGATGATGCAGCTGCTCAGGATGCTCTCCACAGTCCCCCTATAGAACATGGTGAGGACTGGAGGAGGAGTGTGAGCTTTCCTCAGTCTGCAGGAAGTAGAGGCGCTGCTTTCTTGGCTATGGAGCTGGTGTTGAGGGATCACGTGAGGTTCTCTGTGATGTAGACGCCGTTCACAGAGAATAATACGATCACTGTGAATAATATTTAAATCCAGCATAAATGAACCATCCCCACATTCCCCAATAAACACAGAGTGCAGCATGTTGGGTGCACATTCCTACCAGAGCACCACAGATAGAAAATGATGCTCTAACCCACCAGTTATAGTAGATATATGACTGTCATCATGAAGCTATGAACTAGCTTACATATCACCATTCCTTCCTCCGCGGCCAAAATAAGGAACTCCAGATACATGGCTTTTCCAATCCAGTGTGAAAATGAATTAGGTCTAAAATAGCTGAACTGTGGTGTGGTAGCAAGCTAACTACCATGTATTCTTTATTTAAAAAATGGCTTGGTTTGCATAAATTGTGCTGTAGCCAACAGGCTTTCCTCTCCACATTTTGTGAGCTGTAGTCTTGAGCTAATTTGCTCAATACTAATGATGCTAATCAAGTCCCCTGTCAGATATAACTGGCTATGTTGCTCAGATCATTAGTGGATTAAGAGACCATGGTTTAAGGATTATTGTTTGGTGAAATTTACTCTTTTCACTTTGTCTGCCATTTATTTGACTTAATCACGGTAACCTGTATAAAGTTCTAATTATGACTTTGTTTTAAAGGTACAGATTGTCTGAATTCAAGGCTGCAACT
This sequence comes from Salminus brasiliensis, assembly GCF_030463535.1. Lineage (NCBI taxonomy): Eukaryota > Metazoa > Chordata > Actinopteri > Characiformes > Bryconidae > Salminus > Salminus brasiliensis. The sequence goes on along the minus strand of NC_132898.1, from coordinate 20,834,924 downwards.
GAGGATAAAGTGAAGTAAGTTTAGCAATTTTGTCTCATATGATGAAAAACTATATTTTATATAGTTTTATATATATATATATATATATATATATATATATATATATATATATATATATATATATATATATATATATATATACAGTGCATCCGGAAAGTATTCACAGCGCTTCACTTTTTCCACATTTTGTTAGGTTACAGCCTTATTCCAAATTGTATTAAATTAATCTCTTTCCTCAAAATTCTACACAAAATACCCCATTATGACCATGTGAAAAAAGTTTTCTTGAGAGTTCTGAAAATTTATTAAAATTAAAAAACAAAGAAATCATATTTACATAAGTATTCACAGCCTTTGCTTAATACTTTGTAGAACCACCCTTGGCAGCAACTACAGCCTCAAGTCTTTTTGAATATGATGCCACAAGCTTGGCACACCTCTCTTTAGGCAGTTTTGCCCATTCTTCTTTGCAGTACCTCTGAAGCTCCATCAGGTTGGATGGGAGACGTCTGTGCACAGCCATTTTCAGATCTCTCCAGAGATGTTCAATCGGATTCAAGTCTGGGCTCTGGCTGGGCCACTCCAGGACATTCACAGAGTGGTCCTGAAGCCACTCCTTTGAGATCTTGGCTGTGTGCTTCGGATCGTTGTCCTGCTGAAAAATGAACCGTCGCCCCAGTCTGAGGTCAAGAGCGCTATGGAGTAGGTTTTCATCCAGGATGTCTCTGTACATTGCTGCATTCATCTTTCCCTCTATCCTGACTAGTCTGGCAGTTCCTGCTGCTGAAAAACATCCCCATAGCATGATGCTGCCACCACCATGCTTGACTGTAGGGATGGTATTGGCCTCGTGATGAGCAGTGCCTGGTTTCCTCCAAACATGACGCCTGGCATTCACACCAAAGAGTTCAATCTTTGTCTCATCAGACCAGAGAATTTTGTTTCTCATGGTCTGAGAGTCCTTCAGGTGCCTTTTGGCAAATTCCAGACGGGCTGCCTTGTGCCTTTTACTAAGGAGTGGCTTTCGCCTGGCCACTCTGCCATACAGGCCTGATTGGTGGATTGCTGCAGAGATGGTTGTCCTTCTGCAAGGTTCTCCTCTCTCCACGGAGGAACGCTGGAGCTCTGACAGAGTGACCATCGGGTTCTTGGTCACCTCCCTGACCATGGCCCTTCTCCCCCGATCGCTCAATTTAGATGGCCGGCCAGCTCTAGGAAGAGTCCTGGTGGTTCCAAACTTCTTCCATTTACGGATGATGGAGGCCACTGTGCTCATTGGGACCTTCAAAGCAGCAGAAATATTTCTGTATCCTTCCCCAGATTTGTGCCTCGAGACTATTTTGTCTCGGAGGTCTACAGACAATTCCTTTGACTTCATGCTTGGTGTTTGCGCTCTGACATGCAGTCAACTGTGGGACCTTATATAGACAGGTGTGTGCCTTTCCAAATCATGTCCAATCAACTGGATTTACCACAGGGGGACTCCATTTAAGCTGTAGAAACATCTCAAGGATGATCAGTGGAAACAGGATGCACCTGAGCTCAATTTTGAGCTTCATGGCGAAGGCTGTGAATACTTACGTAAATGTGATTTCTTAGTTTTTTATTTTTAATAAATTTTCAGAACTCTCAAGAAAACCTTTTTCACATGGTCATAATGGGGTATTTTGTGTAGAATTTTGAGGAAAGAGATTAATTTAATACAATTTGGAATAAGGCTGTAACCTAACAAAATGTGGAAAAAGTGAAGCGCTGTGAATACTTTCTGGATGCACTGTATATATATATATATATATATATTAATGACTAAGACAGTCGTAAGTGTAGAACACAAGGTTTAGGAAAAATTAACCAAAACTGTCTAACATCTTATTTTTTCAATCCCATGTGGAATTTGTACAACATACGAAGGATCCCAGAAGAAAGTCATCGAGAGCTGGTCAGCTCTGGTCACTGAGAGACAGGTAACCAGTCACAGAAGTCATGTCAGATTTACTGTATATATCCTAGTGTGCTGTATTTAGCTATTATTTAATGTCTGTTCTTGTCTCCTCAGATTAGGACACGGTTAAAGAGAGTCATCACCACAGACCTTTTCCCGTATTTTATCAGACTACTTAATGGTCGTGCAGCTTAGCTCATAGTCTGCTAGTTAGTCGGCAGAGTAGTGTAAAAGGCTGCTGACAATCCAGAGCTGGGACCAGGCCGCAGACAGACAGGCTAAACCGACCGCATGCGAGCTGCTTTGAGGTGTCACCCAGGTTTCACCGTATTGAGACTGTGTCTGTGCCCCGAATTAAACCCAAACATAGAATATCAAAATCTGCTCGTTTTAATAATTTAATCAGTGTTAAATTCACAGATTCAAACGATAACAGCACTACCTGAGACCTAAAGCTATTTAATATTAGATCATTATCCTCGAAAGCAGTCATCGTAAATAAAATTATATGTGATCAGAAACTAGATGTTTTCTGTCTTACTGACACCTGGATTAGACCTGATCAATATATAGCACTAAATGAAGCCACCCCGCAGGTTATAAATATGTACATAGCCCTAGATGATCAGGCAGAGGAGGTGGAGTTTGCATAATCTACCAGAATACACTAAATATTACTCAAAAACACTGTAACACCTTGACTTCTTTTGAGATTCTCTACATTAATATATCAAATCCAGCCACAAATAAAAATGCATTCACACTAATTAATATTTATAGGCCTCCAGGACCCTACTATTTTTTTTTTAAGAATTTAGTGATTTTGCTGCAGACTTGGCAGTGTGACAGTGTGATAAAGTTATAATAGTAGGAGACTTTAATATTAATTTTTAAAAAGCAGACAATCCATTAACGAAGGCATTTGTATCAATTTTAGATTTTGTCAGAATCACACAAAACGTAACTGGACCCACACATTACTGTAACCATACCCTAGATTTAGTCCTGACCCTGGGTGTTAGCATTGATCATCTAGATATTGTACCTCAAAGCTCAGTAATATCAGACCGTTTTCTAATTTCCTTTAAGCTACATCTTAGGCAAAATGTTAATTTGTCCCCCCAACACTGTCTAAAGCGCTCAATCACCGCAATGACAGCTGTACAGTTTACTAAAAACCTCCCACCCTTATCGACCTCAGCTTACACTCCTTCAGACCAAACGGAGCTAGTTAAATTAACAAAAGATCTAGAAAAAACCCTTCGATCAACCTTAGACAAAGTAGCACCGTTTAGAAGTAAAATGACAAGGCAAAAAAGGCTCGCACCGTGGTACAGCAATCATACTCGTACCAGTGCAGAAACTAGAGCGTAAATGGCGGACGACCAAACTAGAGGTGTTCCACTCTGCCTGGAAGGACAGCCTTAGTCAATATAGAAAGGCACTTATTAAAGCTCGCTCAAAAACAAAAACAATTCCTAGATTACTTTTAAGTGAGATCTCTAAACCTACTTAAAGCCATACAGATTCCCAATCCCAGATTCCAACATCTTTAACCAGTCATGTTTTTATGGACTATTTTAATAATAAAATAGAAAATATTAAACAAATCCAACCCTGCTTATTAAATCAAACATGGCCGTCACTTGGTGGAGCTGCTTTAGAACATAACTTAGTTGTAGAACAAAGGCTGGAAGCCTTCTACCCACTTCCACAGCCAGAACTAGAAAAAATGATTTCCTCAGCAAATTGTACAACCTGTACACTTGACCCAATTCCCTCTAAAATACTAAAAGAAATACTCCCAATTATAATCAGACCCCTTTTAACAATTGTAAATTCATCCCTTAGCCTAGGGCATGTACCCCAAACCCTTAAATTAGCAGTCATAAAACCTTTAATCAAGAAACCAAATCTTGACCCCAGTGTATTGTCTAATTACAGACCCATCTCCAACGTAACATTTATATCCAAGATATTAGAAAAAGCTGTGGCCCAACAACTCTGCTTATACCTGAGTAAAAATGACATGTATGAGAAATTCCAATCTGGATTCAGACCCAATCACAGCACAGAGACAGCCCTAGTGAAGATTACAAATGATCTCCTTCTTGCCTCTGATCAAGGCTAGGTATCTTTATTAGCCCTACTAGACCTCAGTGCAGCCTTTGATACAATAGTTCACACTATTCTACTAGAAAGATTAGAGAAAATGGTTGGAATCACAGGAACAGCCCTATCGTGGTTCATATCTAACGGAACACTATCAGTTTGTAAAGATAAAAGATTTATCTTGAAATTACACAGAAGTAAGATATGGAGTTCCGCAAGGCTCAATTTTAGGACCGCTATTATTTACATTATACATGTTACCACTGGGCAGTTATAAGCAGACATGACGTTAATTTCCATTTTTATGCAGATGACACACAGCTCTATATATCAGCCAAACCTGACGATAAATTTAGATTACAGAAAATGAAGGACTGTGTAAAGGATATAAAACCAAGGATATAAAAGTCCAAAAGACACTAGAAATAAACTAGCAGACTTAATGTTAGACTTGGCTGATGCTTCCAAAACAAAATTCTTCTATTAATATATAAAGCCCTACATGGCCTCGCTCCTGAGTACATGCGGGATCTTATTACATATTACAAACCATCAAGACTACTTAGATCTCAGGGTGCTGCCCTCTGACTCGTCCCCAAAATTCAGAAAACCTTAGCAGGGGGAAGAGCCTTTTCTTATGAAGCCCCCAACTCTGGAATAACCCTCCAGATAATGTTCGGGACTCAGAGACAGTCTCAATCTTTAAATCTAAGCTGAAAACTCATCTGTTTAGCTTAGATTTTGGTAATTCCAGGGGTTCACGGACACAGGGAATTGTAGTACACTGAGATGCTGGAGCTGTCGTCTCACTGCTTACACGCGATCACTCAGGTTTGTTGACGGTGGAGCAGATGGATGCCAGCGTTTTAGGGTGCTCCCGTGTCTGTGTTACCTTCTGGCTCTCTCCTTTCAATTAGGCTGTTATAAACAGACCTGACGGAGTCGTCAGACACACTCTGATACTGCTCAACATTCTCTGCTCTCTATAAAATTCTCTCAGTACTAACTGTCTCTTTTTACCTTCTCCGAGTAAATGGCTACCCAGCCTGACCTGCTGGAAGATTGCCCGCCGAGGTCCCCTCTACCTGCGTCAGACCAGCTGCCACTTACCAGTCCGACTATCAGGCCCCCCACCCACCACCACCCATAGCAGACCAGCGACACACCCGCCTACCACTGCTACCTGTTTAATGACCATGTTAAAACCTAATTTGACTCGTAACTATCTGCCACTATTGATATCACCACTATTAACACTCTGTTATATCTGGTTTGGTCATTTTTATGAATAATGTTTAAATAGTTCTGACCAGAGGAGGATGTTTTTTTGTTTTTATTAATTACTAATTATGTACAGCAGCTTTGTGACGACAACAGGTGTAAAAAGCTCTATACAAATATATCTGAATTGACTTTAATTTTGGACTGCCCTGAGAAATCTGTAGGTGCAGGATCTGTTCATGATTCATCAATTTTCATAACTCTATATCCTGTAGAACAACTTCAGAAGATCCAGAAGATTTTACCAGGATGTCTGATTTAAGCCTGTACCTGTTTTTGTGAGGCTAGACTGTGTGCATGTATAGCTTTGAACATGTACTTGTGATGCAGGTATGCTGTGGGTCATGTGAATAATGATTTCTTTTTATTAATGATATAAACTATAGAGGAGCATTACTGAGGAGTCCTGGGCATGTCCCTGTTCATTAAATAGGGGCTTTGTTTTATAGGTTGTACACTGGCAGTGAATGAGTTAACTGAGCTCATCAGTTCAGTAATCAGAAATCCATTCTCTCTCCATTAGCAGAACTGATCATCTGCTCCTCAAACCATTGTTAAGTTGGATCAGCTTTGCTAAAGCAAAGATAGCTGGAAAGTAAGCAAGGAACTCTGTAATGAGTGGAGTTGGGAATCACCAGTCCAGTTTTATGACAGAAATCTAACCTTATAGAGCAGAATCATTTTCCTTGCAGACAAAATGGAAACAAACTGTTTCTTCTAATATTTCATGGATATGGATATTTTGTGGAAATGAGACTTACTGATGAGCAATGTAGCTGCTCAACAAGATGCTGTTTCTCGGGAGACTCTTAATGTTTATTTGTGGCAGAGGAGACTATTGTATTACACAACCTCAAAGATGTCCTGTGCAGCGTTGCCTTCGATTGTGTAAGTGTTGAGTGTCTGAGCTTTCACAGTGAGTTGTGATGAAGCTCACACCAGACCAGGCCTCTGCAGGAACATACAGATTAAGAAGCTGGATCAGAAGGTGCTTACAGATTAAGTCCCTCTCTCCGGGTGTCACTAATACAAACAAATCTGCAACATAAAATACTTTTTGACTGAGAGCTAAAATTACTGTCTTACATCAATTCCCACTTCCCAAAACTGATTAAGGGAAAAGTGATCTACTTGTGTTATATTTTATTGCTGCTACATTACATTTCCTTGGGTTTAAATATTTTAAGAAAAAAGGTATTGGAGTTTTATTAATCTTTTATGTTATCTAACTTTTATATTAGCGGGGTAATTCATTAACACAGTGAATTTCTGAAGAAATTATTCATTTTTATTAACTTAATTGTTACTTAGCGAATACCTTAAACTACCTCAAGCTAAATCAATTATTTATTTCAATAATTGTCAGATTATTTGATTGTAAAAATAGTTGTTTGTTGCATCCCTAATCTGCTGCAGCCTGAGAAGTTTAAAAATGAATAAAGATTTTATTTTAATTGAAGTGTTTGTCATTATTGAACAGTATGACTATTACTTTATTGAGTGTCATTAGTAAGAAAAGGACATTAATATGTAATGTTTAATATCTCAAGCAAATTTGTTAATGAACATTAAAGCACATACACTTACTCATTTAACAAAACTAATAAATATCCTCTGCTTACAGGGCCAAATCTCCTTTCAGTCCAACTTGAGTGTGAAGTAAAATAATTAAAAACAAAGTTTTACTTTTACCACCGTTTACTTTACTAAATAAATAAATAACTTATATAAAATAAAAAAGTCAGATACAGACAAACTCATTTGTGTTTATTTACATTTGTGTTTTAGGCTGTGGCCAATCGACTGTGGTGAGAAGCAGTTTGACCAATGGTTGATGTAGACGACCGTACTTGTAGACCAAACGCGGGCAGTGAGAAGGCGGGGCTTAAACGGCAGCTTTAAAGCTGTATAAATCCGCACACAGACTGAGTAGTGACTGTAGAAAGAGACACAGACGTGAAATAAATGCGCACACATTTTTTTCACATCCCAAAAAGAGAACATGTCCAGTAAAAAGAGGACGTCTGGTCACCCTGCTTAACGAACCTCCACTTAGTCATTCCTGGAGTTTTGGAATTGTTACTGCTGAATTTACCCCATTTGTTGTGGAACTACTTTTTTGGAGGAGGAAATTTATATTATTTAAGGTTTAGAAAGAATATCAAGGCTTCTCTGCTTTATTTGGTTTGTATAAAATACTCTTAGAATGAATTATCTTTAAAGATGTCAACTGTATTTGGCATTTTGTCTCCAAAACTGGAGGACTATCATTTATCACTTTTAAAATATACTTATTTGACAAGAAAATAATACATAGGTGAAAACTATTACTAATGGTCTTATTCAACTTGTACAAAAGTAATTTCAGACGCAGTAGCAAAATGCAATCATTATGTATATTTGATAAGAAATGTAATAATAAACATATTAGAAACCTGCTTAATATCAAAAATCAAAAATGAGTGAGGAAGTAAATAACCAAATAATTTTGATATGAAGGGAAAATTAAACAGTCATGTGTCCACTGACTAAATAAACCCATCAACTCTAATCAGGATTTCTACTGGAGCTTTCCAGCTGCTGGTCTTTTAACACAGGTTTAACGGTATATTTGTGCTGTTCACTTCACCACATTACATCAGCGCAGTATTTTCCTTTTACAGCGTTTATCATTTTTAACATTTTTAAATTATGCTGATATTGTATTATTCAACCAATAATTCTAAATGCTTTTAAATGTATTACCAGATATTTTAACAGATTTTTCATTGAAATTAAATGAAGTTAAACTGGTGATTTTTTGTTGATTGTTGTATAATTGTTATAATCAGAAAAGTGCTGGACACCATCAGGGCACCAGCTAAATTATTAAATGCTGGCACTGAATATACAGTTATAAATAACACGTTTACCAGAAACAGAGACGCTACGACAAACATATGTCTGCCCTTACTGGAGCAACACTGGTGTAATTGGCGCTTTGTCGCCGTCTAGCGGCCAGAATCTGTAACTGACTGTAACTATCATTAAAGAAATGACGAGGCTCGTTTCGTTTGACCCAGTGACTCTGCTGCTGCTGGAGGAACAAGAATAACCCTCTCGTATTGCAGATATTAGATCTATTATTTGATATTATAATAGTGGGATAAATTCCATATTAGAGAATATTGTAACCTACAACTCGATGTCTTTTGTTCAGACGCTAGAGGGACCCCAGAGTGAGTCCAAAACAATGGGTCTATATGAAGCTGTTCAAAATAGTCATTTATAAATGATTCATCATTTTTATACAGATAACAGCTCTCACTGTAACACAGAACAGAGGAAAACAACTCAACACACTTTTAATCAACAATTATAGGACTTCAGTGGTTAAAAATGTTTGAATGTTTTTTTCTGGTCTTTCAGGCAGGAATGATCTTTAATTACTAAAGCAGAAGAAATCCTTACATAAATTAATAAGAAAAAAATGTAACAGCGTACACATCCTGCCCTACAGGAAACAGATGTAGAGCAGAAACCGCTTCCATTCTGGTTACTGAGTGCTGATTGACTGGTGAACTGATCTGCTTATCGGCTGGTCAGACTCACTGACGTCTTGAATTATGTCTCATAATTGATTAAAATGTGTGTTGAGTTGTTTTATGATGTACTGTGTCGAGAACGTGAGCAGTTATCTATATCAAAATGTAGGAGCATTATTATTTTTGCACAAAAGCTCCGTATGGACCCATTCATTTTAGACTTGCGGTTGAGCGTCCTCTAGTGTCCGAACAAAACGGAGGGCATAATCAAGTGCTTTATCCATTTAGAATAATGTCTAATAGTGTTGGTCATATAAAGTCCACAATAGTGGAGCTACAAGTTCTCTGGAACAGCAGCAGCAGAGTCACTGGACCTCCTCATTTATTTCATGATTAGCGTTGGTCAGTTACAGATGCCGGCTGCTAGACGGAGAGAAAGCAACAATTACACTGACCGTACTCTAACAGACATACTGGGGTTGCGGCCCCCAAATCGTTAGCTAATTAGGCCACTGTCGCACCGGTGTCACATCCTCTGACGTCATCTTACAGAAGGACCATTTAGGACACAATACGTTAACCAGCTGATGTAGCTATCATGCTACTGGTTAGCCAGCCGCCGAGTTGCACCCCCCCCCCACACACACACACACAGTGTGTTTTATCTAGTAATAGTTGTTTTTTTTATTGCTTTATTATTTTATTTGGATCCCAGTTATCTGCTGATCTTGCACAAGGTTAGCTCGATAGCGGATAGCAAGTGAACGATAACTAGCTTTACCTGTTAGAATCAGCTTTAAATGCCAGAGTAGCAACAACAATATTACATCAGTTTAACTTGCTAATGTTTAACATTTGATTAATAAAGATAAATAGCAACGCTTTATTCAGATAAAAACGTCTCAGTAATGATCAGTAAATATCTTTCTATAAATTTTAATCTGGCATATAAGTCTGACAGCTGTGTGAAGATGGGCAGTTAATCACGTGCGTGATTTTAACCAATGGAACAGTCGGGGGATAGGATGTGTCACAGCACCAGCCGGTCTGACTTATTTACACCTTATCATAAAGCTAACACTAACAAGTGAACTTCATTCTTTATTTTAGTTACTTTATTTAGATTTTCATTTACTGTATTTATTAATTATGAATGTATTAGGAGTATTGTTAGAATGTACTGCTTGTTTTCTAGAATGAATTCATCCTGTGTGAATAATTCATAAGAGTATTTTATGGACAATCAATCCTTCAACAGGTTTATTTACTATTTAAGTGGTGAAAAATCCACACAGACAGATCAGTGGAACGCACCTCGCACCAGCAGGTGTTACAGTATAAGAGCATCACAAAGACCAGAAACCTTTGAGAAACTGACAAAGAACACAAAGAAGTTCAAACGCATTGGTTACACCTAATTGTGATATGAATAAACAAAAGGGCATTAACATACATGCATAATTAATGAAGAGGAAGGAAGCTCAAATATGTTTTTTAGAAGCCCCTCACACCTGGAGATACCCAAACAAGTTGGTATGCAACTTCGAGGTCACTTGAACAATAACTGACTGTGGCCAGCATAGGGGAAACAGATAAGGCTTACACTTAGGACCGGAGGAGTAGCTAGTTTGTTCCACTCCGGACGAAGGGGAGTAACTGATTTGTGGACTCCTTCATATGGAGCAGTAAAATTATATCCACCCGAAAGTTATGATTAAGTGCCCAAGTCTATTAGTATGTTAGCCTGGATATAATATACTAAGAGAATGAAGCTAATGGAATACATATGGTATATGTGAGAGATAATAATCATCTGACTATGTACTACTATAATCTCGAAACCACATTTCCTCCCTTTAGACATAAAATGTCCATAACACAAAGAAGAGATTCGTCAACAAAATACTCAACGTCAACAAACTGTCAGAAACAAGCAAACAAAACCTCAAACCATAGAAAAATGTAAAACAAAGATTCTAACTGTTCAGAACTAGCTGATCTGAATTTAGATCTATGTACAACATTCCGATTACCTTTGTGTGGCATAAAATCTAATACAATTGTATATAAACATAGGAGAGAGCGAAGTATACAAATACAAAGTAAGAACAAATATAATACAAAAGTCAAAGTCCTGTCTTTTTCCCAAAAGAAAATTTGAACACACTAGTCGGAAAACAGTGGAAACAATTCTCTGGATGCAGTTTATTCATCAGCAAACTTGTCGACAAGCATCTGCTTCTGGGCCACTACTCTGGGCCAGCGTTGGTTTCCGTGGCATGGAAACAACCGTCTTCTGCCTAGTGTAGTTTTGCACTACATAGGACACGTTGGGCAAAACAGGGAGAGGTTACTAGCACGTCACCTGATCGCCTGAATCCTCAGTTGTAGACACAAAGTTGTCTGGAACAGTCACTCTCTTGCAATGTGAGCAGTGGGTCCAGATGTCTCTCTCAGCAACTCGAACAGCGGATAGGGTGGTCAGCATAACTTGCTATGGTCCATTCCAACGAGGCTTGTGCCACACCTTCCTTCGGTGGCTTTTCACTACCACCCAGGCACTGACTTTTACAGAGTGTTGAGGACCCTCAGCACTCACTGGCAACGCCTCTTTCACCTGTGAACGAATAGCCTGAAGAGTTTTGCACAGTGCACTCATATAATCAATCATGTGATCATCGACCTGCTGTAGAAAGCCTTCAACTTGCCTGTAAGGAGAAAGGTTAGGAGTGGAAAACCACATAATACTTCCATTGGGCTCAGTCCTGTTTGGCGGTTTTGCCGTCCTCTAATGTACATCAGTACTATTGGTAGAGCTTGTACAATTTAGACCTGTCTCGGCCGTTACCTTCGACAGTTTCTGTTTGATGGTCTGGTTTAGATGTTCCACCGCACCAGCCGACTGCGGATGATAAGCGCAGTGTGTTTTCAAATCAGTTTCAAAGCATCAGAAAGATGTTGGACCAGTTTGTTCACAAAGTGCGTGCCATTGTCTGATGAAATTTTTACTGGTACTCCAAACCTAGGAATTACTTCCCTTGGCAAGCATTTTGTTACTGCGAGTGCGTCTTGTTTTCTACATGGAAAGCACTCAGGAAATTTGCTGAACATGTCAATGATTGTCAGACAATACCGGTAATTTTGGCATAGTGTTAGCTCAATGAAGTCAATCATAATGTGTTCAAATGGAAAATTTGGAGTAGGATGTGCTGATGGAGCTGTCGGTGTCATTTTCCCTATGTTATTCTGCATACAAATGACACAGGATTTGCAAAGCTTTTCTGCAAATGTTGAAAAACCTGGCACCAACCAGTGTTTCATGTCTTACGTTATTTCTTCTTTCTTCTTTTTGTCTCTGTCTTTTATTAATTACTAATTATGTAAAGCTTTTTGTGACGACAACAGTTGTAAAAAGCGCTATACAAATAAAACTGACTTGACTTGACTTGACCAGACATGGTTGTTCACTGTTGCTACCATCGGCCCTTTGATACATGGTCCAATCCGTCTATCAATTTTGCCAAAAAGGGAAAGCAAGAGCTTGGAAGTGCCATGCGGCCCCTTCAGAATCACACCACAATTCTGATTATGCATCCTTAGTGCAGGAGGATTTCCACAGACAACGTTCTTTCTCAGATGCACAGTCCTGCAATTTAATCAAATCAGCTGAGTTAGAAAGAGAGAAGTCAGAACAGTCTTTGAAAAATTTGGAACTCGGAACTCAGAATTTACAGAATTAATGGTTATAAAATCGAGTAAATCCTCTTAAAACTAACCTGACTGGTGAGGCAGGTGAAGGCAAAGTCGAAGAGCTGTGATGGTGGAAGAGCTCTCGACGTCACCCGACCCACCCTGCCTCTGCCTCTGTCTTCGGTCGGTGGAACTCGGACTGCCGGTCCAGCTGGACGAGCTCCAAGCTGAGCATCTGGAGAGGTAATTCCTTCGCGGTCTCCATGTTCCTCCACAGTAAACAGACAGAAACACAAACGACGGTCCGTGAGACAGAGGACTGTACAGTAACACAGCCAGCTGCTGTAATCCTCAAGCTCTCTGCTCCCCAAGATCAATAAGACAAAGCTGATATTAAAGACTATAAAGTTGGGACGGTCGCTTGACGCCCACAGACTCATGTCTCAAACAACAGTTCAGAGTCTAACCAAAAGTACCGGAGATCATGTGATCGGTGGAACCGAAGCTTCGTTGCAACGAACTGAACTTTGGCTTAGTTTGAGCTAGATCTCATTTTTCTTTCCTGTTAGAATTTCTGTTAAAGTTACTAAAGTTACCAGTTTTTTCAGAAGTTATTAGTGGGGTCAGTTGGTTAAAACATACTAGCTTGTTCACTAAAAAAAAAAGGTTTTAGTCACTAGCAGAACTTATCAGTTACTTTTTGAATTAAAAAGGTAAATTAATTTTACAGAATTTTAGAAGGCCTCACTCTTAGGAGCCGTTTATAATAGTCCTCTACAGTTTTCCAACTCATTCAACATTGCTCAGTTTCTGACAGGACTGCTGTCCGAACATAGATCATGCACATGAGTGTTCATGCTGGTCTATATAGCTTTTATTACCTGAACATCGAATTAGAAAAATATTGGCATGAAATGTTCATTTGTTCGTCAAACACATATAAAGTTTAAAGTACTTGGTTAGAAAAAGTAAAATGTACAAATTGTCCAGGGATAGACTGGCCATCTGGCATACCAGGCGTTTTCCCTGTGGGCTGACGTGTTGTTTGGGCCGACAGTCTCAACACTTTTTATTATTTATGTATTGGTCTGACCAGCCAATAAAACCAGTAGATCTGGGGCCCGATTGACACTGGGCTGGCCCAATCACTCCTTTTGCGTTGGTCCTGCCTGCGTTATACATTCAGCAAAACAAAAAGTCAGTGCAAGAGTTTCCTAGACACCAGCCCTTAAAACACGCTTCCAAATGCAAATATTTGCAGTTATTCCAAAAGTCTTTTTACTGTTCTAATGCAGTGTTTTTTACTGTTTGTGTTTTTTTTTGCATTCTAATATTATACAGTGTTTTACTCTATTTGCAGTTATTCTAAAAGTCTTTTTATTGTTCTAGTACAGTAGTTTATTTACTGTATTTGTGTTTATTTTGCATTCTAAGAATTACTAATAATTCTAAAGTGTTTTACTGTATTTGTGTTTATTTGCTTATTCCAAACATTTTTTTACTGTTTAACCACAGTGTTGTAGTTTTTTTACTCTATTCGTGTTTATTCTGCATTCTAATCATTTTCATCATTTTTACTGTATTTATATTTATTTTGCAATCTATTTTTATATAGCATTTTTACTCTATTTGCAGTTATTCTATAAGTATTTTACTGTTATAATACAGTGTCTTTTTTTACTGTATTTGTGTTTATTCTGCATTCTAATAATATACAGTGTTTGTACTGTTTGTTTTTACACTTATTTTAAAAGTGGTTTTAATTGTTCTAATACAACATTTTTTCAGTGTTTTGTTATTTTGCAGTTTAATAGTACACTCATTCTAGTGCATTCTAATAATATAGTGTTTTTCCTGTATTTCTGTTTACAGTTATTCTAATAGAGTGTGTTTATTTTGCATTCATATATTATACACTGTTTTCCTGTATTTGTGTTTGTTTTGCATTCTAATAATGAATAATAAATCTAAATTGTTTTACTGTATTTGTGTTTACAGTTATTCCAAACATATTTTTTACTGTTTGAAAACAGTGTAGGTGGGTTTTTTGTGTTTATTCTGCATTCTAATAACATCCAATGTTTTTACTCTATTTGCTGTTATTCTAAAAGTTTTGCATTCTAATATCATACACAGTTTATTTTAATTTATTTGTGTTTGCAAAAATAACTGTTCTTATATAGTGTTTTTTCAGTGTATTGCTGTTTATTTTGCATTCTAAAAATGTACAGTTTTAATATACAGTAAAGTTTTATCAAAACAAGGTAAGGATGGTTTTGTTTGCCCTGGTTTGAATTTGAACCTGAGATTCGTTTGGATTGTTTGGCTCAAGACAGAAGTAAGTATCAAAATGTCAGAAATTATTTGATGAAAATATTTGAAAATATTGAAGTTGTGTTTTGTTAATTTAATATTAATTATATTGACTGTAGCGGCCACATGGAGCCAAGTAGCCAGCTAAATAACGTAAGCTAGTAGTGGTCTGGCTTTGCTTTTATCACAGTTGCCACTTTATTCTGGGGTGTTATTTCAAATCGTATTGTTACTTGCCGTGAGTTGAGATGAGAGATACAGGAGTTCCCGTCATTCTTACTAGCAGGATTTAATGTGCTCTCTTATTCTGCTCTCCTTTTTTGTGTCTCTCTTTAGATATGCACTGAGTTTGAAAGGATAGCAGCAGTCAAGCTGAAGAGGCAGTTTTATTGTGTATTGGACATGGCTGCACCAAAACTGCTTAAACTGTACAGGATGAGAAGGCAAGCATTTGCAGAGAATATGCAGAAGCTTTTTGATGAGCTTGATGAACAGGTGTGTGGCTTAACCTAACTGTACCTGCTTGCTGTAGACAAGTAGTTCTTTGGGCTTTGATAGCGAGTGAGACTGCCGTCATGCATATTAAGGAAATGTTAGAAATGTAGTAGAAATGTGTTCTTGTGTGTGTTTGTAGGGTTTTTTTGTTGTTGTTTTTTATTACACAGAGGAAATTGTGCCCCAAAACACTGCTGCACTGAAAGGTCTTCCACTATTCTTATGAGAGGTGCATGCAAATACTGTCCTGAGGACCTGCTTGATAAATTTAAATATTTTCTTATTTTAATTATGCAGTCATTCATGTTCTTTATCACAGCTACTGATGAATGTCCAGCTGCTTCTTGTCTTTTAAAACACTGTTCTGTTCTCTACTTCAGCTTAAATGTTGCTGTGGCTCTAGTTTTACACTCACCCTATTCCCCTACGAATGACCTTGGGTGAATGTAATGAGGCATGAGTTCTTACATCTGTTACTGTGCAGTAGAACAACGTAGAACAGGACTCTGTTCAGTTTTACACCCATAGCAGAGGCAGTGAAACCCCTTGTTCATTTCCTTGACCATTTTCTCCTCTTAATGTGTCTAACAAAGCACTGATGAAGAACAGAAATACAGGAGATGTGAAAGTGGCAATCATGACGGCCCTTGAAGATAATTGAGGTGCTCAGTGTTCTCCTCCAGGTGTGATTAGCTTCGCTATCGTGCTTGAGGAGAATGTTGTTGTGATAGGCATCAGTGATCTGCCAAATGCATTTCTTCTCTCTTTGAGCTTTTTTATGCCCTCAACATTGAGGACCCCAAAGAGATGAGATACAGTTTTGTAGGAATCCAAAGTGCCTGCTTATTTAAAATATGACCCAATTAATAAATTAATAAAAACCAGTATAAGCCAATATAAGCCAACGTTTATGCTAAAAAATTAAAGAAGTATATTAAACACTGATTACAGATACAAGTAAAATCAACCTTACTTTAAGTGCAGTTGGATTGTTTTGAAGTTTTCTTTATGAAAAAACACTTTGTGTGTTTAAGATGGTGGTAATTTGAAGTTTCTGCAGATGGAGTTTCATGAGGATGATTGGGCTATAAATACCTGGGGCTGTGCAACAGGACGATTGGCTAAAAAGAGTGATTGCATTTAGGTGTGTCGAAGGCCATAGTGTGATGGATGAAGTAAAATCTGCAGGTGTATGGAAGCAGATGGTTGTACAAGTCTACCAGCAGTGGTTAAATCCCAGTCAACAGGAAATTCTCGCCACTGTTGAGCACAAGTGAGCAAAGGTCCCCTCAGAGTGTTCTTCCAGAAGTGGGTTTTAAAGGGCCTGCGTTGACTTTAAGAAGCAATTCTTGTCTGGAAGCAAAGTGATTTTCAGTCACGAGCTGTGATAAATGCTGGTGGTCCCTGTCAGAGAATTTTCTGGGACTGGGATTTTTACCACTGCTGGTAGACCATTCGCAGATGATCATTAAATAAAATGAACAATGCAGGAAGCAGTATCACCATCTTAATGTAGTGTTCAGTGTGGCTTCATGTACTTTTTTCATTTTGTAAAGTCATATCCACATGATTGTGGATTCTCGTTGCTGTGAGTTAGCTCTGTTACAGCCTCTGTCCAGTTTGAGTTGTCAGGTTTTGATTTTGCTCTCTGGTTCTGTCCATTAGATTGCTGTTCCCCCGGTTGTGCTTTGCTTTGTTGTTTCTGTTTACTTTTGCCCAGGTTACATTAAAATCCTGCATCGTCCATCCCTGCAAGTGTTTCCTTGTGTTCACTGCCACGTCTGACCAGGCCTGACAGTAACTAATAAATTATTTATTATTATTATTATTGAAAACATCTGTATAATTAAAAAAACAAAACATCTGTAATACATGAAGGAAATTATTATTGATTATTAAATGCCTTAAGGTGAGACAATTAGCCTCGTTAATAAGTAAGGAAATGATCGTTGGCTTCTTCTCAGTCTGTGACTGGAGCTGCTGCTGCAGATATGATATCTGACCTGTAGGTGGCGCTGCTGTGTCGCTTTCCATCCTGAATCTGTGTAATCTCTGTGAAACTGGACTGAATTGTCTATTTATGTCTCTTTATCCTGAACTGTCTATTAACATGAAGGAAAACACGAGAAAAGGACAGATGTGGACAACATGTGGAAAAAGACAAATATATAGAATTTGATCTGACATATGATTAATGACAAAAAAAGTTGTTTTCCTGAATTTAATTTTAAAATCTAGATTTTAGAAACTATGAACTGAAACTCCCTCGCAGCATTTGAAAACCATTAATATGCAACGCTATGGGCTGTTTAATTTAGAGGATCAACTCCAGCATATATTAAATATAACAGCAGTTTTAAAATGCAATTTATTAGTTCTTATCTCCTGGTCTCATGAACCCTCGCCTCACTTGACTTTGGAGAAGCAATCTGCCTGCACCCTCCCACAAGCCTTTGCAAGGTCTAGGCCACAGAGACCAGCTACAGGTTGTTTCTTTAGTTCCAGTGCATTTAAACATACACTTCAAGTGAGGAGTCTACATATTTATCAATTCTTCTGTTTACAGACAGTCATTCTCCCTTTTCATGACTTTTCATTTTTTTTGTTTTGAGATATGGTTCTTCTCATCTCACCTTTGACCTTGGAGTCGATTTCCAAACCTTTTTAAAGCTTACTTTAGAGGTTTTCCAAAATCGGTTAATAGATGCTCTAAATTCAGTTTATATTTCTCTAAAGCAGGAAAGTACAAGCAGTTGGTGACATCACTCTGCTATATGTTCAAAGTGTCAACAAGTAATAATTAATAAAAGGCAGTGATATTGAAACACTGGCAAAAAAAACTAAATTGATAAAAGAAAAAAAAGCCTTAAAAATTGATTCAATTTTATTTATAAAACACTTTTCACAATTAATGTAATCACAAAGTAGCTTCATAGAGAGCTGGGTATAAATACCTAGAATAAAAACAATAATAAATCAATACTGAATTAAGAGAATATGGAAATGCGCAGTCAAGCCATAAAAGATGAAAACGTGAGTGAAATGTTGAAGTCCAGGCAGGTATGCATCGTCATGCAGTGAGGTGAGGATGAATCAACACGAGGCTCCAGTACAAGGATGGAACAGCTGGAACTGGGCATCTCAATACATGGGGGGGGGGGGGGGGAGAGAGGGAGAGGGGGAGAGAGAGAGAGAGAGAGAAACAAGGGGAGATCCAATAGGCAGGGTGGGAGTCAGACCATCTGGAAAAAAAGAAAATGGGGGAGAAAAAACTGGAGAAAGAAAAAAAAACAAAAAAAAACAAAACAAAACAAAAAAAAACAGCAAAAGGTTTCGAACCAGTTTAAAACACATCTTAGATAAAACAAGGCCTTGGTTCACAGGAAAAGTCCTGACTACATAAACATACTCAAAGGATTGGATACAATAAAAATGTCCTTCCCTAAACTCAGGCCTCTTTTGGCACAGGACTTACTGTACAAATGACACGGGTAGAATTCATCAAGGTCATTACAGTATAGACAGAATTGTGGACAAAATACATTTGCAAAGAAACAGACATATCTACCACTCAGAGAATAAGGCCTCGAATGCAAAGAATAATACAGCAGCTACCAAACACAAGCACTGCAATCCATATGATCAGCGCAGAGTCCATAAACATTTTCCATTTTCCAAACATGGACTTCTATCATCCCGTAAGACTGGTGTTCACACCCCTTATTTCAGTCCTGAAGCACTGTGGCTGTAAAAGCTACATAGGACAACCACATGCTGTCATTTTCTAAAGTAGTGCTGGTAAGAGTCTTGAACATGAGAACAGCTCAGCCATGGATGAAACACTGTTTTAAACACAGAAACTTACAAGAGACATCGGTATGATTGACTAACTAAACATTAGGTGGTGCATTGTCCTTGTGTGTGAAAAGGATAGGAACCAGATTCCTGGGGTCCTGAAAGGAGGTCAAGGGTGCACAATGTTCTGGGCCATTTTACTCAGAAAGTGTTCTAAACAGTCCAGAGTTCAATCCTGTTCTGGGTGCATTCCCAACCTACAAATCCATTTCTGTTCCACCACAACTGAAACAAAGCGTCCTGGGTCAGATCTTGTAGGTGGTGGGAAGCGAGCAATACAATCAGTCCAATGCGGTTGTTCACAGGGCGTGGAGTCAGGAATTCTCCTGTCACAGTCTTTGTCCTTCAGAGCTAAAAGTTTCAAAGTGTGGTTTGTCAGCGTCATCGCAGGCAGCCAAGGCGGCGCTAGGCTCACACCTTAGGCTGTGTTGTCAACGTAGGATGGAGTCAGGATGACTGTTTGCCAGCCATTGCCATTGACTCTTCAGATGGACATATCATGTCATCACATGCATCTTAAAATCCCAACAATGAAAACCGTTGCTCAGGTCATTTGAAGTAAGAGAACTGTACAGAATACACTTATTCTACAGACTTATTCTACAACAGACTGAATTCTACACAATTCTACACAATGACAAAGTGAAGGCAGGGTTTTAGACATGTGGTATTTAAAAATAAATAAATAAATAAATAAAAAATAATAATAAATGTAAAATCTCATGTACACAAGTTAAAGAAAAAAAAAAACCCTGAGAGGAACCAAGACTCAAAAGGGTAACCCATCCTCCTCTGCTCAACACCGGATAGCACAACACGACAGAACAAGAATAAAAAAACAAAAGAAAAACTAGTGAAATTTTAAGAGCTTAAGAATTTTTAAGAGAAAGACAATAATAATAATAATAATAATAATCAGAACCTGTAATCACAGCAGTACAGAACAGTGGTAGTATGAAAACAGGCTACAGCAGCATGATTAGAATACTAAAAGTGTGTCCAGAACAGACACAGGACGTTTATTCCAGAGTTGGAGGCTTAAGAAGAGAAAGCTCGTCCCCCAGAGTTGCTTCTTCTGAAGTGGGGAAACTGATAGTAGTCCAGAATTCTGCTAAAGAAATGTACATTACCGGTTGTAAATCGAGACACTCAAGTCAGAAGGAGTATTTTATAATCAACGTGGAATTTAACTGGAATCCAGTGCAGGGATGAGAGAATAAGACAGATGTGGTCACAATTTCAAGCTCTAGTGAGCAGTCAAGCCGCTGCATTCTGAACTTATTTAATGACCCTGAGCTTATTTAATCATTTTCATAAACTTCCTACCAGAGCAGCATTACATTAATCCAATCTTGAGGTTATATATCTATATCAGTTTAATAGAGTCTGCACCTTAGCTCGTTGGTGTTCTGTTTTATTATTTTTTTATATACATTTTTCCTTTGGCAGAAATTCAATACCACTGGAACTTACCTAGAAATATTTGGCAGTGTTCTTGTGGTGAAGCGTCCTTTGCATCTGCTTGAAGCCACACTACTGCCAGCCAGAGTTGCAGGTGGACAGACGGCGAGCTACAAACTTGTAGATGGGTAAACTAGAACGAGTTGCATATGGACAGAAAAACAACCACAGCGCTGCAGATTTAAAGACAGACACAGTTGCAGACAGTCAGAGTTGCAACCAGAGTCTAATTAGAATGAATTACAGATTTATAACCAGAGAGGTATAGATTGACAGACAGCCAGAGATGCAGAAGGACAGAAAGCCAGCCAGCCAGAGTTGCACATGGATAAACAGTCAGAGCAGAACACGAACACAGAGATGCAGACGCATAGTCAGAAAGACAACCATTATTGCACCTGACAGCCAGCCAAACACAGTTGCAGAGAGATTATCATAGTTGCAGTCGGATACAGCCATATAGTTGCAGACTGATAGGGAGTTTCACATGGATAGACAGCCAGTCAGAGAAGCTGCCAGGGTCTAAACAAAATGAATTGCAGATTTATAGACAGCCAGAGAGAGTAGTGTAGATGGACAAACATCCAGAGTGTGTTGTTGATTGACAGAGTTGCAGATGGACATACAGTCAAACATGGTTGCAGATGCATAGTCCGAAAGACTGCCCGAGTTGCACATTGACAGACAGACACTGAATTGCACACACATGGCCAAGCAGACAGCCACACCGTTGCAGATGAAAAGAAAGACAACCAGAGTTTTAAATGGAGAGACAACCAAAGATGCAAAAGAACAGGCAGCCAACCAGAGATATACATGAATAGCCAGGCAGCGAGCGTTGCACATGGACATGCAGACAGCCATAGACAGTTGCAGATGGACTGACAGCCAGCCAACCAGAGTTGCAGATCCTAAGGGAATGAGGGTGCTGGTGAGTGGGTCTTCCAGGAGCCGACGGGATCGACAGTTAACCTAGAAGGGGAAAAAAAAACCCACACCAACAGCATTAGGATAAGGCAATTAATTACATCTAGCTTAGCTTACCTGTACACAACAAGGCAAACAAGACATGTAAATAAGGTCGTATTGTCATTTTAGGATGTGATGACCACCCCTATAGCGAGCACTTGGTTCACTCCAGGCTAAGCAAAGGATGAGCACCTGGCTTAGAAGGGAAAGAAATTGGGGTCAGTTTGTGCAGAATAAGCTGAAGAAGTCATGGTAGATGTGAGGCTTCGCAGCTCTCAGAGGAAGGCCGCTGAGCCCTGATCATGTAAAGAGTGTGCGACTTGGCTCATTCATGTTTCAAACAGCCATCCAGCCAACCAGAACTACACATGGAAAGACAGCCAGACACAGAGTTGCACATTGAAAAATAGTTAGCCACTGAATTGCACATTGAAAAATAGTTAGCCACTGAATTGCACATGCATACAGACATGCAGACAGCCACACAGTTGCAGATGGATACAACCAGCCAGATATGCAGATAGATAGTCAGACAGTTTCACATGGATACAGCGTTTCATATGAATAGACACAGCCAGAGTTGGTGCCAGAGCCTTAGCAGGACAAATTGCAGAGTTTTAGATGGAGACAGACAGAGATGCAGAACGGTAAGCAGCCAGCGAGCCAGCCAGAGTTGCACACGGACAGCCAGTCCAGCCACAGAATTACACATGGAAAGAAAGCCAGCCAGCCACAAACGGACGGATTTTCATACAGTTGCAGATGGATATACAGCCAGTCAAAGTTGAAGCCAGAGTCTAAACAGAATGAATTGCAGATTTATAAACAGCCAGAGTATTGTAGATGGACAGACAGAGTTGCGGATCACACTGCCAAACAGTCAGAAACAGTCACACAGTCAGAAAGACAGCCAGCCATAGAGTTGCACATTGTTAGACAGCTCGCCACTGAACTGCACATGCATGGACATGCAGATAGAGGATTATTATTATATATATATTATAGACGGATTGTCAAACACAGTTGAACATGGTTGGATAGCCAGCCAAACAGAGTTGCAGACGGATTTCACATTTTACAGCCAGCCATCAGAGTTTAAACAGAACACAACAGAATTGCAGATTTATAGACAGCCAAAGAGTGTTGATGGACAGACAAACCAGAGAGTGTGGACTGACATACACACAGCCAAATATAGTTGTAGAGATGAAACCAAGCAAACAAGTCATTTTCAGTAACTAAAGCAGGTATGCTTTGGAGCTGGTGCACCATTCATTAACACAAAAGCTGTGGTTAGGGAGTGTGGCGCAGTGTAGATCATCTGTTACATGAATCAGATCTTTAGGGTGAGCTTAAGACCTGTGAAGGAAAACGTAATTAGTTGAAACCTGGGGGAGTGGATTCATTCAGGACCATGTATTCATTAGACATGGTGAACTAAGGTGGTCGTCCCTAATAATGTCATTGATAATGCCTGGTTACAATGTGAGGGACAACACAGGTTAGATACTGCAGGGTTTGTCAGAATTATGAGCTAGAGAGCAATGGCAGAATTAACGATTGGAATAAAGTAAATCATGTAAATTACTTACCTGACTGGTGTGACTGGGTAGGGCCAGTCAGTCCTGGCATAGCACCTTCTTGATGTTCCCGGAGGGATCAACAAACCCCAGGGAGCACAGATGAAGCCTTACTTTGCAGAAGGGGACTGGACGTCAAACCTGCAGCCAGCAGTGGAGCATGAAGAGCTGGCTGAACGTCTTGCTCCCTCGTCAGTAGATGGGCATGGGGCTAGAGACGACGATCCTGGCAGTGGTCTTCTTCCATATGGTGTCTGGGAGTGTGCAGTAGTGGCACCTTGGAGTTACCCTTTGTGACATATTAATTAGTGTTTTAGAAAACAATCTCCAACAATGAGAACACCACCCTGAGTAGTTGTCCTTCGCCGAAGACAAAGTGCTAAGGACATTTTACTGGTTAGCAGAGGTGAAGGAGGCTGTGGGGGTGAGGCCTCAGCTTTTCCCTGGTCATGCTGACTCTCCCAGGGCCTCTCCACTGCCACCATATTCCTTGAGTAAACACAGGGGTTGGTAAAGTAACACACAGATTAATACTGGCTAAGAATCAAGCCAATGCTTGAGGGGGGGGGGGGGGTTAAACCCCCAAACCCAATTAAAAACCCTAACATTCAAACAAACATCCACCAGTTCTTTTAAATGGCACATACCTGAAGTCCACAGGAAGAGTCCAAAACAGTCCGGAGTCAGACAGCAAACAAACAAAAACAAACAAGAACCCCTCTGAAAAAGAACAGCACAAAACACATGAAAAACACAAACACACAAAGCTTGACTGAATATATAAACTATTAAACTTACAAGTATTAGAACCTATAGTTCCTCCAATAAGGGTCTTCATTACAGTGAGCCCTAAACATCTTTTGGCCTGTAACCTGACCTACTACTGATATACTGCCACATAGATGTCATGGTGTAGGAATCCTCTACTCCATGACATCTGTCAAAACAATGTCACATTGGTGTCAGCTATGGCTTTATGTAGACCTAGGTATTTTATTTCATAATATTTTATTTTCCTCACTTCTCTCCATTTAGGTTTAAATACACAAGGCCTGTGATTTTATGCAAGCTATGCAATTGTTAACTGTAAAGAACCTCAATGGACAATCTGTCTCAAACTGAGCAGGTGTCCTCAGAAAATTATACTGAATTTAGTAAAGATTACACAAACCATGACAAAGTTTCCACCAGATCACTCAGAAAAGGCATTCCTGTATCTATTTGATCAATGTGCCACAAACGGTCAAAAAGCTAACGATGTTTTTCTCTAAAAAGCTAACTATTTTCCTCCAGGGTCTACATGTTCGGTCAAGACCAATTTAGAGTTGATACAATTGTTAGGACTACAAAACCAGCTAATGAGACGCAATTAATTTTCAAGGGCTAATGGACTACATAAAATTGAGCCTTATTGTGTTTATAAGACTAAAACTGTTAAACCACGTTCACAATTCACAAGGTTGCTGTGTTTTAATCCTGGGCCAATAACCTTGACCACAACCCCACCCCCCTTACCAATTCAACCTTGTGGTAGCGCAGACAGAGGAGAGGCAGGACTTGGTGCTAGGTTGGAGCAACATGGTCAAGGTCAGAACTGAGCACAGTGTGCAGATCATCCGTTACGTGCTCTAGATCTTTAGGGTGAAATGGGAAGAAGATGGATAAATCTGGAAGGTTATTAATGAAAACACTAGTTGTTGAGCATTAAGCTTCATAACCTAAGGTTTGGGTTGTGCATAGAACTGAACCATAAATTGCGTTAATGCCACCACCATGACCAGTCCCGCCTCAGCAACTGTAACCGCCAAAACCTTGAGCAGTCAACAAAAATGGCACAAAGTTTGCCATTAAAGAGTACAATAGGCTTTAAGACCTGAACGTCATCAACAATCACAGTGACGGTCGCAATGTGTTACGATATTCAAACATGCAGAACAATCCTTGGTCACTGTAAGTATGATGTTTCCACATTACATGCTATAGTAGGGGGAATGACAGCAGAGTAGTAGAGAGTGAAATCTGGCGATGCCTGGCTGATTTGATCCCCATATGGAACAGTAAAAGATATTTGTTCAGATAAACGGTACACAGTCCACTGCCAGGGATTTTCAGTCATTGCTCAGTAATATTGCTCAGCATAAGGTGTTAGACCTCAACACCCAACTCGCCATTGTAGGTTTGTAGGCTCTGCTTTTTTCTGACAGCAGAGAGAAACTGGAGAACCCTATTTGACATGGAAAGGTGCTTGCTAGTAGAGAGCAATTTACCTAAAGAATTCCAGCTGTGCTGTAACGACAATGAATTTACAACCGTGGCTTAAATAAACGTTTGAAACAAAAAGGTAATTGTGTTAATCCAGACTCCAGAAGAGATTCTCAAAGAGAGAGAGTCTCAAACTGATGCCCAAGATGGCGTTTAAACAGAGTGAGAGACATATTACACGCTATCCAAAGAGAGATAGAAAAGTACCCCAGAACTTATAATATTGAAGCCCAGACACTGACCAATACTGACTAAACTCTGTGGTACATTACAGACCCTGTAAAGAGGCAAGTTCAACAAAACCAGTTTTGGGTAGACACTATGAAAGAGGAGGGGACTGTCTCACTGAAAATGACACACTTACTCTGACCCCTCTCACAGAAGGTGAACACGCAGTTGGGGGGTGGGGGGGTATGCTCTAAAAACAGTATAGATTGATCTGAAACATACAATGTCTGATCTGTTGCTTAGGGTTACTGTTAAGTAAGAGGAGGCAGATTACAAGGAGTCATTACACCAATACACACTTTGATGCAGATGACGGCAAAGTACCTTGAGCTCCACCAGATGGACGTTACAACAGCCTACTTGAATGCTTTGATTGTGAGATCTGTATGAAGCAACCAGAGAGATTTAAGAGAAAATCAAACACTGGTGAAAAGGTTGTCTCTAAAATGTATAAGTCACTGTATGCTCTCAAACAGTCTGGAATTGGTCTGTATTATCTAAATGAAAATGGCTTTACAGAACCTAGATGACCATTGTGTCCAAAACAAACACACTGAAATCAGGAGGATAACATTAATAATCTGGGTTGAGGATCATTTACCAGTTTTCCTACCCCGAGGATGGCAGCAGCAACTCCAATGATCCTGGAGTCGGTCTTTTTCTTCCGAACGATGTCCAGAAGCGTGCAGCAGTGTTTAAACTGCCTCTACAACAGCAACTAGATCTGACGAGGTCCATGCAGAGCGTCTGGAAATCTAGTTCCTCGAAAGTAAACAGAGACAGAAATGCAAATGTCAGTTAGTGAGAAAAAGTACTGTACAGTAACACAGGTAGCAGATAGCACAAGGATTACAAGATAAATAAGACAAAGCTAATATTAAGACTATAAAGTAAGGATAGTTGCTCGACTCTCTGGGTCCAATTATGTCATGAGCTTTAAAAGCAGGACTGCATCGGAACAGCAATTTAGGGTCTCAAAATATCACCTGGTTCTATAGATCGAGTGTGCAAAAGAGGCTTGTAGATACACTCTGGTGAGAGCTATCCAGCTCCTGTTTTTCAATTGTTCCAATAGACAAGTAGTATGAAAGAAGTATGAAAGAACCATTAAGAGAACTGATGGATGTTTGTACGCTTTTCAGTGGGTTTGTGGTGCAGTAAACAAAATAACACTTAGTGAATGATTCTCTCGGCATTCCTTTCTTTTTAGTTTCAAGACTACTTACAAAAACGTAACCGTTACAACATGTACAAGACCTGATCCAAGTTGGACCATCAGTATATTGTCGCAGTTCATTTGGCTCAGACAAGTACAACACTAGACTGCAGTCAAGCAATGAGGTACTTAAAGGCTTCAACTGATCATGGACTGTGTTACCAGAAGAGTGGAGAGGAACTGAAACTTGAGGCACACAGTGATGCAGATTTGGCATCAAATACAGAAGAAGCACAACAGGCTCCGGTTTTAGTCAAACTAAAGACGGTCCTCTTACTCTCTGCTCGGTCTACATGTGAAGCAGAATTAATGGTACTGGCTGCAACCATTCAGAAAAGCTTGTACCTCACACAGCTACTAAATGCCATGAACAGAGATCACCAATATGCACCTGTGAAAATACCTAAAGACAACCAAGAAGCAAATCACTCTTTCCATGAACACTGTATGGTGACAAAGATGAAGACATGTCCACATTAGACATCACTTCATTCGATCAGCGCTCCATGAGTGTAAAATAACTGAACTCTGCACCACAGCAGACATGGTGGCAGATGTTATGACAATACCTGCAACTAAGCTGAAGCTGGAGAAAGTTAAGAGCTTTGTGTTTGGGATGTAATTGTGTGAGTGTTGTGCTGTGGAATGCCATGTACAGTGTGAGAGCAAGTGGGGCTCAAAATCAACCGATGGGTTACACGCTAACCATTTTACACAGCAATTTACCCAAAGAACTCTTCACAACAGGGCCTTAAACAGCTGTTTAAAACCACCTCCCTACAACATGCTGACAGGGAGAAAGCCTAACCTAGACTCAAAGTGTTAAAAGGGAATCTTTGTAAGGAATGACAAGAACAGTCCATCATACCTAGTCTACTATCCAGACACAGGGAAAGTCCTCAAACAGTGTGTTACTGAACACCAAACCCAGTCTGACCAGTCAACAGCAGCTGATTATTTCCATGAAGAGAGGCATGTACCCCCATGCTAACAGCTAACCGTGTTGATCAGACTTCAGAAGAGGTTCAAGAGTCTCAAACTGATGTTCAAGAAGGCTTTTAAACAGAAGGAAACAGACATAGCACACACCATCGAAAAATAGGAAAGCACCTCGGTATTTAGCTGACCATTTAAGAAGACCAGATAATGACCGATATTTACTACTGTTACAGGGTCTGTAATGTACCACAGAGCTTTAAAGAGGCAAGTTCAAAATCAGTTTTGGGTTGATGCAGATGACGGCACAGTATGACCTTCAGCTCCACCAGATGGACGTTACAACAGTGTGCTTGCATAGATTAATCACGAGATGTATATGGAGAGTCTTCAAACACAAGCTTGTGAAATTTCTTACAGAGAGTGTCACTGAACACCAAACCCAGACTGACCAGTCAATAGCAGATGATTATTTCCATGGGGAGAGATGTGTACCCCCATGCCAACAGCTGACCATGTTAACCCACCCAAAAAGAGAGTTCAAGAGTCTCAACCTCATGCTCAGGGATGGTGCTTAAACAGAGAGAGACAGACAAAGCACACACCATCCAAAGAGGACGTTACAACAGCTGCTCGCGCCAACTGATTGTGAGATGTATATGGAGCAACCAGAGGAATTTGAATGAAAATCAAAGAGCTGAAAAAGCTTTCTGTAAATTGAAAAGATCATTGTATTCTATCTTGACAGTGACGGCTTTAGAGTCTAGAGATCATATATATTTTACAGCCCACATTTAATGCAAGAGATGCTTGTATTCTGAAAGCCAAACCTTTTAAAGAGTATGTGGATCATCATACAACACTTACAAACATGACAGAAAGACGCAAGACTCAAAATGAGAAAGGGAATCTTTGTAGGGAACGACAAGAACAGTCCATCATACCTAGTCTACTATCCAGACACAGGGAAAGTCCCAGACTGACCAGGTAATGGCAGCTGATTATTTCCATAGGGAGAGAAGTGTACACCCCATGCTAACAGCTGACCATTTTATTTCACCACAGAAGAAGTTCACGAGTTTCAACCTGATGAACAAGATGGTGCTTGAATAGAGGAAGACAGACAAAGGACATCCAATACATAGCAGATTCAAAGAGAGATAGTAAAGCACCTCAGTATTTAGCTGACTGTGTCAGATATTAAAGACCAGATAATCACAGATACTGATTTCTGTTAGAGGGTCTGTAATGTACCACAGAGCTTTAAAAAGGCAAGGAGTTCAACAAAATCAGTTTTGGGTTGATGCAGATGACAGCACAGCATAACCTTCAGCTTCACCAGACAGACGTTACAACAGCCTACTTGCAGGCAAGGATTGCTGGAGATGTATATGGAGCAACCAGAGAGAATTGAAAAGACAAATACAGCTGAAAAGGTTTTCTGTAAACTGAACAAGTCACTGTATGCTCTCAAACCATCTGGAAGAACCTGAAACATGATCAAGATGAAAATGGCTTCACACAGAACCCAGCTGACCATCGTGTCTACAACAAACACCCTGAAAACAGGAGGATAATACTGATCGTCTGGGTTGAGCATCTCATCAATGCTGCCAGTGACAATTACTTACTCATGAAGGTGAAAAAGAGATCAACAAAACTCAAGATAAAGGATCTAAGAAAACTGAACTATTTTCTAGGTACTGAGTTGGATCAAAGTCAAGGAGCAGTAAAGAGGAGTCAAAAGAAGTACACATCAAAAGTACTAGAACAATTTGGTATGTCTGCCAAGGTCAAGCCCATGTGAACAAAAGTCACAGTGAACAAGTAGCGATTCTGTTGATCCTACAAGATTTCACAAAGCAGCAGATAGATTGGCAAAGGGGGGGGCATTAGGTAGAAAATTCAGGAGTCACTGTAACGAAGACCCTTATTTAAGGAACTTAAAGTTCTAATACTCATTGCAAGTTTTCCATGGCTCCATTTTTTATACATTCAGCCACGTTTCGTGTAGGTTTTATTCCTAACAATTAACTTGATCTTCAGATGGATATTGGTATGAACTTGACTCACAGAGGACCTCGAATCAACTCACAGTAACTAAAACCAAGGACTGCCCTGGTTTAGACTTCTTTCACAAGGAAACACTCAGGATTCAAAAACTGTCTTCAGAAAGAAGGACATCTGAGATACAAACACATCAGTGAGAACTATGCAAGTCCTCTGTGTCCGTTGGTAAAATTCAAATACAAAGTGTGACGGAACCATTAAAAGAACTGGTGGTTTGTTGTGTTTTCAGTGGGTTTGTGGTGCAGTAAACAAAATAACACTTAGTGGATGGTTCTCTCTGCATTCCTTTTTTTTTAGTTTCAAGACTACTTACAAAACCGTAAACATTACAACGTGTACAAGACCTGACCAGTAAATTGTCACAGTTCATTCGGCTCAGACAAGTACAACAATGAACTGCAGATTTGGCATCAAATACAGGAGACAGACGAAGCACAACAGGCTCCGGGTTTAGTCAAACTAAAGACGGTCCTCTTACTCTCTGCTCGGTCTACATGTGAAGCAGAATTAATGGCACTGGCTGTTACCATTCAGAAAAGCTTGTACCTCACACAGCTACTAAATGCCATGAACAGAGATCACCAATATGCACCTGTGAAAATACCTGAAGACAACCAAGAAGCAAATCACTCTTTCCATGAACCCTGTATGGTGACAAAGATGAAGACATGTCCACATTAGACATCACTTAATTCGATCAGCGCTCCATAAGTGTAAAATAACTGAACTCTGTACCACAGCAGACATGGTGACAGATGTTATGACAATACCTGCAACTAAGCTGAAGCTGGAGAAAGTTAAGAGCTTTGTGTTTGGGATGTAAACGGGTGAGTGTTGTGCTGTGGAATGCCATGTACAGTGTGAGAGCAAGTGGGGCTCAAAATCAACCGATGGGTTACACGCTAACCATTTTACACAGCAATTTACCTAAAGAACTCTTCACAACAGGGCCTTAAACAGCTGTTTGAAACCACCTCCATACGACATGCTGACAGGGAGAAAGCCTAACCTAGACTCAAAGTGTTAAAAGGGAATCTTTGTAGGGAACGACAAGAACAGTCCATTATACAAGACAAGACAAGAACAGTCCATCAGTGTGCTTGCATAGATTAATCACGAGATGTATATGGAGAGTCTTCAAACACAAGCTTGTGAAATTTCTTACAGAGAGTGTCACTGAACACCAAACCCAGACTGACCAGTCAATAGCAGATTATTATTTCCATGAGGAGAGATGTGTACCCCCATGCCAACAGCTGACCATGTTAACCCACCCAAAAAGAAGTTCAAGAGTTTCAACCTCATGCTCAGGGATGGCGCTTAAACAGAGGGAGACAGACAAAGCACACACCATCCAAAGAGAGATAGGAAAGCACCTCAGTATTTAGCTGACTGTGTCAGATATTGAAGACCAGATACTGACCAATACTGACTACTTACAGGGTCTGTAATATACCACAGGGCTTTAAAGAGGCAAGGTGTTTTGGGTGGGTGCAGATGACAGTACAGTATGACCTTCAGCTTCACCAGATGGACGTTACAACAGTGTGCCCGCGTAGATTAATCACGAGATGTATATGGAGCAACCAGAGGGATCTGAAGAAAAATCAAACAGAGGTGAAAAGGTTTTCTGTAAACTGAACAAGTCACTGTAGGCTCTCTCGACAGAGACTTCTTTAGGTCTAGTGATCATATATTTAACAGCCCACATTTAATGCGGGAGCTGCTTGTACTCTGAAAGCCAAACCTTTTAAAGATGAGAGTATTTGGATCATCATACAACACTTACAAACATGACAGACAGAAGATAGACTCAAAATGAAGAGGTTCACGAGTCTCAAACTGATGCTAAAGACATGGTACACACTATTCAAAGAGAGACGGGACAGCACCTCAGTATTTAGCTGACTGTGTGTGAGATCTTAAAGACTAGATTCTGACCAATACTGACTACTGTTACAGGATATGTAATGTACCACAGAGCTTTAAAAAGAGGTCACAGTATTGAGTTGATGCAGATGACTTTGAGCTTCAGATGAACGTTACAACAGCCTACTTGCATGCACAGATTGATGGAGATGCATATGGAGCAACCAGAGGGATTTAGAGGAAAGACAAATACAGCTGAAAAGGTTTTCTGTAAACTGAACAAGTCACTGTATGCTCTCAAACAGTCCAGAAGAACCTGGAACAACATGTTGTCTGATTATCCAGATGAAAATGGCTTTACACAGAAGCTAGATGACCACTGGGTCTACAACAAACCCCCTGAACACAGGGTTAGATGTTCATCATGAAGTACAGTAAGCTAGCTGTGATGCTGTTGGTTATCATGATCACAGGTGTGTATTTATTGTCTCAGGAACAGACTGGCTCCTTTACGAGTGTGTTGGCTACAGTATCTGTACATAAAGGCTCTATATAACATGACATTGAGGTCAGAAGTCCATCATGAACGCTAAAAGTCTCCACAAACTTCCAGAGGAACCGATTCTATCTCCTCCACCAATGTAAAAATCACTCCTAGGCCTTGATTCAGAGCTCTGTATTCACTAGGTTTTGATCAAGTTTCACAGGAACATCGTGAACTAAGGAGCTCATCAGTCAGAACTTCACTGACCGTGTTTTCTTTAGGGGCTACAGATCTTATATTTAACAGCCCAAATTCAATACAGGAGCTGCTTGTAGTTGGAAAGCAGAATTAATCTGAATCAATTCAAATAAAGTTGATAAAGACGATTTTCTGACTTTACGATTATAAATCATGCGGGACACAGACACAGTCTCCATACTGCAGGGTTTGTCTGAAACACTATGAGTGACACTGATATCTTACTTTTTAATACAAGCAGAGAAATCACAGAATTAATGCTTATAAAATCGAGGAAATCCTCTTAAACTAACCTGACTTTTTCCAAACGGGACCGAAGCCACGACGCTGCCGCTGAGGGAAACCGCCTGCCGACGTCCAGGACACGGACACCTGGAGAACAGGAGACCGTGGCGTTGCTCTTTGGCCCGAAACTTTGAGGAGTTTTACAGTAGAGTCTCCAACAATGAGAGCACCGCCCTGAGGAGCTGTACTCGGTGCCGGAGCAGGTGAAGGCGAAGTCGAAGAGCTGTGGTGATGGAGGAGCCCTCGACGTCTCCCAAACCACGCCGACGCCCCCAGACCCTCTCCGGTGCGGGAGTGGATGTGACGAACCTCGGTGTCTTCCGCTCCGGTAGCGCTGAAACTGAGACCGCCGCGTTGGAGACGTTGCGGGCTGCCTCTGGCCTCGTCTTCCGTCGGTGGAACTCGGACTGCCGGTTCAGCTGGACGAGCTCCAAGCTGAGCGTCTGGAGAGCTCGTTCCTCCGCGGTCTCCATGTTCCTCCACAGTGAAGTCAGACAAACACAGAGGACTGTACAGTAACACAGCCAGCTGCTGTAATCCTCGAGCTCTCTGCTCCCTAAGATCAATCAGACAGAGCTGAGAGTAAAGACTATAAAGGAGAGTCGGTCGCTCGACGCTCTGAATCGACTCACGTCTCGAACAGCAGTTCAGAGTCTCGCTCAAAATACCGGAGATCACGTGATCGGTGGAACCGAAGCTTCGTTACGTCACTGAACCGCAATCACATGTCAACGCGCGTCAGTTCCCCGGTCCCGCTGTAGACCCGAGCACAACGAGCTGAATATAAACTGAAATATGAACTTAAATAAAATATAAATAAATAAAATGAGTGAATTTGGTTGACTTTCATTTTAAGAGAAAACAAAACATGATAGTTGTTACTTTAATTTCTACTAGAGTTTAGAAGTCGTCAGCTCTTAAACTCAGGTCTCTAAATGAGTTTAATGAAGTGGACATTTGGAGTCAGATGAACTTCACACTGTGAGGTATGGCTGTGTCTCACAGTCCGACTGTGTGTCGCTGTATTAATGCGCCACAGGAGCAGCGCTTTTTTAGAGACAACAAATGAGTAATATATTGGTTCTTTCTGGTAAAATACATCATCTGACAGATATTCCACAAACAATACTAATTAGAAATATAGAAAGCTCTAAGTGAAACACTGAGATCTGCAGAAAAACAAGTAACCTAAAGGAACTAGACCAGGCGGCGGATGACTACATTTTGAGGACACGCTGATGAAGTTCAGCTCAATCAGGCTGGAGGGAGAAGGTCCGCTATCAGAGAGAGGAGAGTGAGGCTTTATCACCGGTGGAGGAAACTAGTCTGAATCCCAGCACTTCAGTGTATGTAGACCACAATAATCACTTCCATGATATTAAATAATAAGATAAAGCTCCCATTAGATTATTGTTGTTGTAGATTGTTAGTTCATTAAGAAGGACGTTGGCAGACCTAGCTAGATAGTTAGGTAGCTAGCTCGGCTAATTAGCTGTTAGCTTTCACTGAACTCCAGCTTGATTGATTGATTTTGTTGCTCTGGGTGTGCAGGTATCCCACCAATGCAGAGTATCTCCAAGTTACCAAAGCTTTAATGGTGAAGAGCTCTTTCCTGAGGGATGTTGAGGAGAAGGGTTATGTAAGTTTGTTTAAGAATGATTTTATTATGGTTGATCACAGAACAGTAGTTGGTGTAATATTGGTGGAGAGATTTGAGTAATTCTCTTTTTATGGTTGGGACTGATAATTTATGGTATCTTTGATGAAGGAATCCTGCGTTGTTGGAGAGGATGCTACGTCTGAGGCCCACATTGAGGTATCACATGAAAAGTACAGGGAGACAACCTGATTTGTTGATTGTGAAGGACCACATGAAGAAGACCTTTGAAGACTCTTGGAAGATTCTCAGGGGTAAGTGGAATAAAGTAATGGGAGGTAAAACAGTATAGCCATCAAATGTGATGTGATGAACCAACTTCATCTGAATAATTGTGTCTTTTATAGTCTATTAAAATATATTTATGACTGTTCTAGGTTTTTTACTCTCCACTACTGCCTTCATCTCTACACTTTATTGCAACATCATAATGAAGCTTTTGTGTATTTTCTGCTTTTGTCTTACAGTGTATGATGAGGTTGATGAACATCTGTCACTGCTTCAGCTGAAACAGTGCTGGGAAATTTCCTCTAAAGGACTCCTAGATGATCTTCAAGAGATGTTCAGCAAAAGTGTAAGCACACCATTTTCATCTCCACCAGCAGACCTACAGAAGACTCTTAAATTCAGTGATGCTCTCAGAGGTGTACAGGGTCAAGGGAAGGTGCTTCAGTGTGTATCTAATATTACACTAAATTATGTAAGTATTCTCTTGATGATGTTGGTGTAACGGGCCATCTGCATACTGAAGTGATTGCATTGTTTTGGAAAGTCACGTACTTACTAAACATGGACACTGTGTGGGTTCTGTGTAGTAAACTGTTGCTTCTGGTTTCTGGTAGGTGTTTTTCTTTTTAATAAGGCTGATATTCTCTTATATAAGTGGAACCTACATTACATACATTTTGCCATGTCAGGATGAAGTATGATTTTTTTTTTTTAGTTTGTATTATAAAACTTTTTTACTTAGTTTCATTGTTTTATTTGCTGTTAATGTCATATTGTAATGGTATGGGGTGCAATTTCTTTCAATTTCATCTCCATAAACATTGTTAATTTTATTTCTTGCTGTTGCTCTTTCAGTTAATGCTAAAGTTCAATATGTTTACTATTAACTTTCTATAAATAAACAGTATAGAAAGACGTTTTGATCATGAGTGGATATTTCTGCTACTCTTTAGTCACTATAGGTTCCAGAATGGCTTGTCACTGGGGTGGTACCTCTAAAAGCACATGCTGGTACCTTTTGGAGAGGGGACACAGTTGTATAGTTTAAAGGTTTATTTTAGCCTCTTGGGGAACTTAATAGTACCTTAACTGGTACAAGAAACATTTGTACAATAAAGTACTTGTGCTGAAAGGTTCTCTATAGTACCTCAATAGGGTACAGCTGCAGGGACAAGTCTTTGTACTCTCTTAAGTCCAAAATGTCCTTAGTGTGTATGTGCACTATATAAGAGAGAAGCCCTCAACTGACTACACAATAGAAACACCTATATCCGTATGCTGTTCAGCCACTTGTGCTCCGCCACCAGACCTGGATATTAACACCTGCATTTGTAATTGGGTCCTGGGACATCCTAATAAAAAAAGACCCCAGTATGTGTGGTTGTGTAGTTCTGTGTCCTCCAGGCTCTCTGTGACAGTGGAATTCGGCAGCTCCGCTGTGGCAGACTGAGGCTTTGCAAAATGCTCAGGACTTCACATCTGGCACAAGGTCTCCTTCCATGAGAGACTTTCCTCACCAGCACTGTGTGTGGAAGGAGATTGCAGCTTCATTAGGGACACCTTTCACCCCAGCCACACACTGTATAACCACCTACCATCCAGGAGGAGATGAACAAACCAGTGAGATGAGACTATCAGTGTTTGTGTTGTAATATTTCACATTAAAATATTCAAATCTAGGACCGCCTACTTAATCTGCCTCGGCACTTGTAAAGCCATCACTAGACAATATGACAGGAACGACATTCTCTCATTTCTTGAAAAAGTTGTCAGTAGTTTAGTGTTCTGATGGATTTTAGTTCAGTTCATGAGGTAATGTGAAGGAAAGGACACTCTCCCTCTCTATGGAGTTCACTTTTATAAAGCAAAAACACACAACAACAGCTTCTGCTCTCGAGAGTCTAATACAGTGTCTTTAATATTCTCTAATTCACTCACTATTAAGGGCACAGAAGCCGTTCACTCGAATAGAAGAGTACACTTCTATATAGTGAGGAGGAATCCCTTTGGAATTGACCTCATGGATGGAGCTTGGATGTCACCGTGTGGTCAAACTGATAAACTGCAAGCGTTATAAATCGATGCACATATTGACAAAATCTGAATAAATGGAAAACATTAAAAATCTGTTTTAACAGCTTTTAGCTGTTGAGTTTTTTTAACAAAACTAACTGTAAAATAAAGTAATCTTTACTGACAAAAATAGCAGAATCTTATGCAATTTAACAAAAAGACTAGTTATGCTGATCTATCTCTGCCAAATACATCAAATACTGTCAATAATGCATTTAAAAATTAAGAACTGCTAGAAAACATGTGAGCAAAGACTGCCTACCTTATGAGACGGTATAAATGATATTTGAACTTTGACTTTATTGATGCATTTGATTCATTTAAAGATTGAATTCTTCATTAAGTGAATTTCTACAAACTGTGTAAAACCACAGAGTCAAATTTTAAAACGTTATTACCTGTGATTTATTCTTACATTTCTAATATTTAAATCTAGCATAAATGACCCATCCCCACATTCCCCAATACACACATTAAGGTATTACAGTCCAGCTGTGCAACATGTTGAGTGCAGATTCCTACCAGAGCCCCACAGACAGAAAATGATGACCCACCAGTCACAGCAGACATATGACTCTCCCATCATAAAGCTATGAACTCTGCAAGTGTTTCTGGTTCTGGTGGACAGGTCGTACGCTCGCTCACCTGCTGTTTGTTTATTTGCTCTCTTATTACTTGAAAACATGACTTGTTACTCCTCGTCCTCAGTTGATATTCCTTCATCTTTGCTTTTGCTTATTTCTCTTAGTTTTTATTGTAATCTTTGTGCCAACTGCGACCTCTTGCTTCACATTCCTTCATCTCACTATCCATCGATTGTGTTTCTGTGTGTTTGTTTACCTCGAGGAACATGGTGACCGTGGAGGAACGTGCTCTTCGGACGCTCAGCAAGGAGCTTGCCCTGCTGGACCGGCAGATCCAGTGGCTGTTGGAGAATCGGGGCCGAGCTCCACCAACAGAAGACGAGGCTGGAGGCCGTTGGCACCGTGGTTCTCCACGTTGGAACAAACAACCTCTCTGCAGCGAGGTTCTAAAGTAGCACTTCCGCACGCTTCTGGACACCGTCCAGAAGAAGATAGACGCCAGGATCATCGTCTACGGCCCCATGCCCACGTACGGTCGAGGGAGTGAGCCGTTCAGCCGACTCTCCACTGCTGGCTTTGGGATTGGTGCGGCAGCGTTGGAGCGGACTTCTTAGACATCTGGAAGAGGTTTCGGGAGCATCCAGCCGTCTACTGTAGAGATGGGCTTCACCTGAGCCGCCTGTGGTCTGACGTTCTCTCTGGGAACATCAGGAAGGGGGTACACCACGACTGACTGGCTCTACCCAGTCATACCACTCAGGTAGGTGAATTAGAGAGTGGCCAGGTAAGTGTTTCACTCATTTCTTGGATGGTGTGGGAAATAGTAATTTACCAGTATCACTCTCACATAGCTTATCAGAGAAACCCTGCAGTATTGAGACTGTGTCTGTCCCTCATATAGTCCGCAATTGTAGACGTTCAAAAATCAATTTTAACAACCTGATTAGAATCAACATTAGCGCTTCGTGATGTCTGAGTACTAGTAACTCCCGCATTAAGTTTGGGCTGTTAAACGTACGGTCTCTAGCACGTAAAGCTGTCATTGTAAATGAAATTATCAATGTAAACCCCCTCAGTTCACTGTGTCTTTGTGAAACGTGGGTTAAACCTAATAAATTATTGCTGTGAATGAATCAACTCCCCCAGCCTTTAACTACTGCAGGTCTGGTCGTGGCGGCGGCGTAGCCTCAATCTATGATTCAGTTCTAGGTATAATCCTAAACTCAGGTTATGAATCTAAATCGTTTGAATTGCTTAGTCTTAAAGTGGCAGGCTTTTCTCCAGCTTCTAGAAAGCAGCACCCTTTTCTGCTTATTACAGTCCATCGTCCTCCTGGACCTTATACAGATTTTCTTAGTGAAATTGCTGACTTCTTTTCAGAAGTAGCTGTCTCTACTGATAAGGCTTTGATTGTTTGAGATTTTGTTATTCACTTTGAAAAGACTCAGGACCCCCTTAGAACTGGGTTTAAATCAATCCTAGATGCTTTGGGATTTATTCAAAATGTTATAGGTCCAACTCATAGATATAGGTCCAACCATACACTAGACCTAGTTCTGACCCTGGGTATTGAAACAGAACATTTAGTAAGCATTTCTCAGCCTGACTCTGACATTTCTGACCATTACCTAATCATGTTTGTGGTCTTAAACCAGGATATCCGCCTGCCGCCTCCCTTTATGAGCAAACGTACCGTAACAATGTCTACAGCTAGTGTGTTTATTAATAACCTTCCAAATTTAACCATCTCCAGCCCATCTCATCTTATAGATCTTGAGCATGAAACAGATGATGTCTGTGCTGTCTGTGCTCCGCTCTAATCTTGACAATGTTGTGCCAATTAAGATTAAACAAATTAGGGAGAGAAAGCTAGCGTCTTGGTATAATGACCATACGCATACTCTCTACAGCTTGAATGGCATCATAGTCATGTGGAATCCAAAAAAGCTTTCATTAAAGCCAAATCGTCATACATCGCACCACTAATAGACAATAACAAACACAACCCCAGATTCCTTTTTAATACTGTGAATAAACTCACCAGCAGTCACAGACAAACTAACTCAGCCATTCCTGCTGACATTAGCAGGATAAAATTGAAAACATTGGACTAAAAATTCATAGTCAGTCCCTGACCACTGCAGTGAATGTTGATGAATGGTGCACCAGCTGTAATGCACACTCTGAATATTTCTGGCCACAGTTAACTCTTCCCTCAACATTGGCTACATACCTAAATGTAATATCAAGCCTATTCTCAACAAACCTAACCTTGACCCCAATGAGCTTGGTAATTATAGACCAGTCTCAAATCTCCCCTTTATAGCCAAGGTCCTAGAAAACCAGTGTTTCAGCTGCTGTGCACCTCTCTCCACAACAGTAGCATTTACAAGGCCTTTCAGTCTGATTTAGACCCGACCACAGCATTGAAACAGTGTTACTAAGAGCCACAAATGACCTCCTCATTTCATTTGATAGGGGCTGCACTACTATTGTGCTGCTTGACCTTAGTGCTGCCTTTGACACAGAAGATCATGCAGTTCTGCTTGACAGGCTTGAAAATACTGTAGAAATTGAAGGATCTGCCCTCGCTTATCTAACAGATCGCCACCAATGTGTTTACTTAAATAATGAATATTTATTTAATTTAAATTGAATATTTATTTACTCAAGCTTTCGGATAATCCATCAATGCACTGTACAGTTCTGCCTTGCTGATGTAGCTTTTATGAACACTAACAGGTTTGGGCTGTACTGCTCTCTGTTCACAGGTTCCTGATCAGTACTGCAGTCTGTCTAATCTACTTCCTTTACAGGCCGGACATCAGTCTATTCAGACTCCTAAACGCATCATCATTTTCTCCTTTCTTTTCTCTCTCCTATGTGCTGAGCTGCCCCCTTTTTTCTGAGATACTGAATTTTGGGTTCCATTAGTTGTCAGTTATAACCATCAAAATTAAAAGAAATAAAACTTGAAATATATCAGTCTTTGTGTAATGAATGAATATAATATACAAGTTTCACTTTTTAAATGGAATTACTGAAATAAATCAACTTTTTCATGATATTCTAATTTTATGACCAGCACCTGTACATGACTCAACTGAAGATGTTCAGAAATCAGGTTCTGAATCTTCTTGTTGTGCTTCTTGATTCAGACTGCCTTCGAACACCCACTGCTCCTGATTCAGTCCCAGAGAGGAGCTTCATTGGTGGAGAGACCTCCCTGCTGTTCCATGGCCTCAGTATGGATCACTCTCCAGTCCTCCGGTCCTAGGCTGCTAAATCAAGCAGTGTCTATGGGAGGAGATCCGCTGCCCAATAGAGTGTGGGAGTTCAGGTCCGTATCACTGAGGCCACCGGGACAAGCTTCACTCTCCATATTGAACTGGACACCAGTGGAGAGCCGATGCCTGAGGTAAAGAACATTCAACCACTGCACTTTAATGATCACTTCTCTTGTAAATAAATGTAAGTTTTCTCTCAGAACAGATGTTTAATCATGAGCTGCATGAAGAATTGTACAATGAAATGCAGATAATGTTACATTTTACTGTAAAAAGTTCTTTTTCAAATTTCAGATTTTCAGGGTTGTCTAAAACTTCTACTTTCAAATCTACCAAGCGTTTCACTTAACTTACACTATAAGTCCAAATATTTGTGGACACCCCTGCTAAACAATGCTTTCAGCTGCTTTATGTTGCACCCATTGCTGACACAGATGTGCAAATGCACACACACAGCTTGTCTAGCCCCTGTAGGTTAGACTGAGCTGTGGAGCAGTGGAACTGTGTTTTCTGAAATGATGGATGGTGCTCCATCCAAAACTTTAGAGACACACACATTTTTCACATCCCAAAAAGAGAACACCCTGGTCATCCTGCTTAACGAACTTCTACTTAGTCATTGCTGGGGTATAATTTTGATATGAAGGGCAAATTAAACAGTCAGTTTGGTTAGTGTCCACTGACCAAATAAACCCATCAACTCTAATCAGGATTTCTACTGGAGCTTTCCAGCTGCTGGTCTTTTAACACAGGTTTAACTCAGTCTGATATTAAACGGTATATTTGCGCCATCTGCTGTTCACTTCACCACATTACATCAGCGCAGTATTTTCCTTTTACAACGTTTATCATTTTTAACATTTTAAATGATACTGATATTGTATTATTCAACCAATCATTTTAAATGCTTTTAAATGTATTAATAGTGGTGACTTTTTAACAGATGTTTTTTTAATTAAATTAAACTGGTGATTCTTTTGTTGATAGTTGTATAATTGTTATTATGAGAAAAGTGCTGGACACCATCAGGGCACCAGATAAATTATTAAATGCTGGCACTGAATATACAGTTATAAATA
The DNA here is from genome assembly GCF_030463535.1 of Salminus brasiliensis. Taxonomy (NCBI): domain Eukaryota; kingdom Metazoa; phylum Chordata; class Actinopteri; order Characiformes; family Bryconidae; genus Salminus; species Salminus brasiliensis. The sequence goes on along the minus strand of NC_132898.1, from coordinate 20,793,186 downwards.
ACACGTTTACCAGAAACAGAGACGCTACGACAAACATATGTCTGCCCTTACTGGAGTAACACTGGTGTAATTGGCGCTTTGTCGCCGTCTAGCGGCCAGAATCCGTAACTGACTGTAACTATCATTAAAGAAATGACGAGGCTCGTTTCGTTTGACCCAGTGACTCTGCTGCTGCTGGAGGAACAAGAATAACCCTCTCGTATTGCAGATATTAGATCTATTATTTGATATTATAATAGTGGGATAAAATCCATATTAGAGAATATTGTAACCTACAACTCAATGTCTTTTGTTCAGACGCTAGAGGGACCCCAGAGTGAGTCCAAAACAATGGGTCTATATGAAGCTGTTCAAAATAGTAATTTATAAATGATTCATCATTTTTATACAGATAACAGCTCTCACTGTAACACTGAACAGAGGAAAACAACTCAACACACTTTTAATCAACAATTATAGGACTTCAGTGGTTAAAAATGTTTGAATGTTTTTTTCTGGTCTTTCAGGCAGGAATTATCTTTAATTACTAAAGCAGAAGAAATCCTTACATAATTTAATAAGAAAAAAATGTAACAGCGTACACATCCTGCCCTACAGGAAACAGATGTAGAGCAGAAACCGCTTCCATTCTGGTTACTGAGTGCTGATTGACTGGTGAACTGATCTGCTTATCGGCTGGTCAGACTCACTGACGTCTTGAATTATGTCTCATAATTGATTAAAATGTGTGTTGAGTTGTTTTATGATGTACTGTGTCGAGAACGTGAGCAGTTATCTATATCAAAATGTAGGAGCATTATTATTTTTGCACAAAAGCTCCGTATGGACCCATTCATTTTAGACTTGCGGTTGAGCGTCCTCTAGTGTCCGAACAAAACGGAGGGCATAATCAAGTGCTTTATCCATTTAGAATAATGTCTAATAGTGTTGGTCATATAAAGTCCACAATAGTGGAGCTACAAGTTCTCTGGAACAGCAGCAGCAGAGTCACTGGACCTCCTCATTTATTTCATGATTAGCGTTGGTCAGTTACAGATGCCGGCTGCTAGACGGAGAGAAAGCAACAATTACACTGACCGTACTCTAACAGACATACTGGGGTTGCGGCCCCCAAATCGTTAGCTAATTAGGCCACTGTCGCACCGGTGTCACATCCTCTGACGTCATCTTACAGAAGGACCATTTAGGACACAATACGTTAACCAGCTGATGTAGCTAACATGCTACTCGTTAGCCAGCCGAGCTAATCAACCACCTTGCCTGTATTAGCTATCATGCTACTGGTTAGCCAGCCGCCAAGTTGCACCCCCCACCCCCCCCCCACACACACACACACACAGTGTGTTTAATCTAGTAATAGTTGTTTTTTTTATTGCTTTATTATTTTATTTGGATCCCAGTTATCTGCTGATCTTGCACAAGGTTAGCTCGATAGCGGATAGCAAGTGAACGATAACTAGCTTTACCTGTTAGAATCAGCTTTAAATGCCAGAGTAGCAACAACAATATTACATCAGTTTAACTTGCTAATGTTTAACATTTGATTAATAAAGATAAATAGCAACGCTTTATTCAGATAAAAACGTCTCAGTAATGATCAGTAAATATCTTTCTATAAATTTTAATCTGGCATATAAGTCTGACAGCTGTGTGAAGATGGGCAGTTAATCACGTGCGTGATTTTAATCAATGGAACAGTCGGGGGATAGGATGTGTCACAGCACCGGCCGGTCTGACTTATTTACACCTTATCATAAAGCTAACACTAACAAGTGAACTTCATTCTTTATTTTAGTTCATTTATTTAGATTTTCATTTACTGTATTTATTAATTATGAATGTATTTGGAGTATTGTTAGAATGTACTGCTTGTTTTCTAGAATGAATTCATCCTGTGTGAATAATTCATAAGAATATTTTATGGACAATCAATCCTTCAACAGGTTTATTTACTATTTAAGTGGTGAAAAATCCACACAGACAGATCAGTGGAACGCACCTCGCACCAGCAGGTGTTACAGTATAAGAGCATCACTAAGACCAGAAACCTTTGAGAAACTGACAAAGAACACAAAGAAGTTCAAACGCATTGGTTACACCTAATTGTGATATGAATAAACAAAAGGGCATTAACGTACATGCATAATTAATGAAGAGGAAGGAAGCTCAAATATGTTTTTTAGAAGCCCCTCACACCTGGAGATACCCAAACAAGTTGGTATGCAACTTCGAGGTCACTTGAACAATAACTGACTGTGGCCAGCATAGGGGAAAACAGATAAGGCTTACACTTAGGACCGGAGGAGTAGCTAGTTTGTTCCACTCCGGACGAAGGGGAGTAACTGATTTGTGGACTCCTTCATATGGAGCAGTAAAATTATATCCACCCGAAAGTTATGATTAAGTGCCCAAGTCTATTAGTATGTTAGCCTGGATATAATATACTAAGAGAATGAAGCTAATGGAATACATATGGTATATGTGAGAGATAATAATCATCTGACTATGTACTACTATAATCTCGAAACCACATTTCCTCCCTTTAGACATAAAATGTCCATAACACAAAGAAGAGATTCGTCAACAAAATACTCAACGTCAACAAACTGTCAGAAACAAGCAACCAAAACCTCAAACCATAGAAAAATGTAAAACAAAGATTCTAACTGTTCAGAACTAGCTGATCTGAATTTAGATCTATGTACACCATTCCGATTACCTTTATGTGGCATAAAATCTAATACAATTGTATATAAACATAGGAGAGAGCGAAGTATACAAATACAAAGTAAGAACAAATATAATACAAAAGTCAAAGTCCTGTCTTTTTCCCAAAAGAAAATTTGAACACACTAGTCGGAAAACAGTGGAAACAATTCTCTGGATGCAGTTTATTCATCAGGAAACTTGTCGACAAGCATCTTGGCATGGAAACAACCGTCTTCTGCCTAGTGTAGTTTTGTACTACATAGGACACGTTGGGCAAAACAGGGAGAGGTTACTAGCACGTCACCTGATCGCCTGGATCCTCAGTTGTAGACACAAAGTTGTCTGGAACAGTCACTCTCTTGCAATGTGAGCAGTGGGTCCAGGTGTCTCTCTCAGCAACTCGAACAGCGGATGGGGTGGTCAGCATAACTTGCCATTCCAACGAGGCTTGTCCCACGCCTTCACTTTTACAGAGTGTAGAGGACCCTCAGCACTCACTGGCAACGCCTCTTTCACCTGCAAACGATTAGACTGAAGAGTTTTGCACAGTGCACTCATATAATCAATCATGTGATCATCGACCTGCTGTAGAAAGCCTTCAACTTGCCTGTAAGGAGAAAGGTTAGGAGTGGAAAACCACATAATACTTCCATTGGGCTCAGTCCTGTTTGGCGGTTTTGCCGTCCTCTAATGTACATCAGTACTATTGGTAGAGCTTGTACAATTTAGACCTGTCTCGGCCGGTACCTTCGACAGTTTCTGTTTGATGGTCTGGTTTAGACATTCCACCGCACCAGCCGACTGCGGATGATAAGCGCAGTGTGTGTTCAAATTAGTTTCAAAGCATCAGAAAGATGTTGGACCAGTTTGTTCACAAAGTGCGTGCCATTGTCTGATGAAATTTTTACTGGTACTCCAAACCTAGGAATTACTTCCCCAGTTTGTGAGTTTCAATCACCTCAAAGTCATTTACAATGGCATAGGCCGTGGAAGGAGAACCATCAACATACAAGACCAGCATTTAAGTCAGGTATGTCAGTCAAGTCTGCGCGAGGTTTAGAAATGATGTCCAGTACAGTCAGACAGTCATGAGGTACACCTTTAAGTTCATTGGGAAGGAGTGTGGCAGGATTCAAAGAATTACAAGGGTGTATCGTAACATGCCAGAGTGAACAAAATGTTCTGTAACGACAGAATTCGCGCATTGGACAAATGTGTCGTTTGAGCCGATGTCAAAATTTGATGAACCTGATGTGGCACATGAACATATGTAGCAGCTATTGAGCGCACACACGGTGGATGTCCGCGAATGACCGGATCCAACCGTTTCGAATAAAAACACAATAGGCCTATTTCTGTTCCCATGGGGTTGAGTCAAGACTCTGCTGTCCATGTCACATGATCATTTAGCATGAGTTCATGGCCATGAGCAATGTCCTGCAAAGGCTGAGAAATTTCTGCAAAATCAATGATCCATGGTCTGCAGTAGTTCAACATTCTGAGCCAGCTCATCATTTGCTTTTTGGTTAAGGGCTTCGGAGACTGGAGGATGCCAACAATTCGTCCAGAATCAATGTTGCACCCTGCAGAGGTCAAGATGTATCCCAAATATTTGACCTTAGGCTGCACTAATTGAAGGTTTGATTTAGAACACGTATGGCCATTGTTTGCTAAAAATATTAGCAGTGCTTTTGTGAAAATTTTACAATGTTCCTTAGACTCTGAACATAACAAAAAGATCTACAAATTGGATCAGAGTGCTGCCCCCGGGTGGCAGGAATGATTCTAGATTCCGTTTCAATTCTTGTGAAAAGAAAGTTGGTGAATCACAACATCCCTGTGGCATAACACACCACTGATAACGTTTCCCCTTAAAAGTGAAAGCAAACCAGAATCTGCTATCCTCCTGCACAGGGATACTGAAGAATACATTAGCCAAGTCAATCACTGAGTAGAATTTCGAATTGGGAGGGATACCTGACAACACAGTGGATGGATTAGTGGAACAAATGGAATTGAATTGTTGTTCAGTCGAAGGAGTTACTGCGGAAGGCAAACAATGCTTTGATGCAGAGCAGAGAGTATTCCCCTGATCGGAATTTAGAACTCGGAATTTGGAACACAGAATTCAGAACTCGGAACTCAGAATTTAGAACTCGGAACGTGGAATTCGAAATTTAAAATTTGGAACTCGAAATGTAGAATTCGGAATTCAGAAGTTGGAATTTGGAATTCCGAACTTGGAATTTGGAACTTGGAACTCAGAACGTGGAATTCTGAATTTAGAATTTGGAATGTGGAATTTAGAATTCATAACTTGGAATTTGGAATTTAGAGCTCGGAACGTGGAATTCAAAATTGAAAAATTTGGAACTCGGAACTCAGAACTTAAAATTCGGAATTCTGAAGTTGGAATTTGGAATTCAGAACTTAGAATTTGGAACTCGGAACGTGGAATTCGTAATTTAAAATTTGGAACTCGGAATTAGGAATGTGGAATTCAGAATTTAGAACTTGGAATTCGAAACTCAGAATTTAGAACTCGGATTTGGAATTTGTAAAGCAGAATGAACCTGTATCAATTCTAATAAAGTTGATAAAGACGATTTTCTGACTTTACGATTATAAATCATGCGGGGACACAGACACAGTCTCGATACTGCAGGGTTTGTCTGAAACACTATGAGTGACACTGATCTCTTACTTTTTAATACAAGCAGAGAAATCACAGAATTAATGCTTATAAAATCGAGGAAATCCTCTTAAACTAACCTGACTGGTGGGACTGGGAAGGGCCATTCAGTCCTGGCGTGGCAGCTTCTCGATGTTCCCGGAGAGAACGTCGGACCCCAGGCAGCTCGGGTGAGGCCTCTCTGTGGAAGAGGACCTGCCGCAAAGATCTCCCAGAAAAATCAGCAGCCAGCAGTGGAGCGAAGAGCCGGTAAACTTCTCTCTTACTCGTCGGTAGGTGAGCAGGGGGCCGAAGACACGACGCTGCTGCTAAGGGAAGCCGCCTGCCGAACACGGGCACATGGAAAACAGGAGACAGTGGGAGCAGGTGAAGACAAAGTCGAAGAGCTGTGGTGGTGGCAAAGCTGATATTAAAGACTATAAAGTAGGGACGGTCGCTTGACGCTCTCAGACTCACGTCTCAAACAGCAGTTCAGAGTCTAACCAAAAGTACCGGAGATCACGTGATCGGTGGAACCGAAGCTTTGTTGCGTCACTGAAACGCAATTACATGCCAAGCGCAACGAGCTGAATAAAAAATAAATATGTACTTAACTGGGAAAACTTGCTTCTAGTCACAGAGAAGGAGTGACTAAAGCTCAGCTCTCTGGAGTCATTTAAACCTTTCAAGTCAAGTTAAGTCAAATTTCCTTGTATAGCACTTTTTACAACTCTTGTTGTCACAAAGCAGCTTTACATAATTAGTAATTAGTAAAAGATAACATAAAAAGACCTGAATGATCCAAGACCCCCAGTGAGCAAGCCAACAGTGACAGTGGCAAGGAAACACTCCCTCAGAGCTGGAGGAAGAAACCTTGGGAGGAACCAAGACTCACAAAGGGGACCCATCCTCTTCTGGTCAGAACTATTTATAAATTATTGGTAAAAGTTACCAAACCATCTATACTGTTAAACTGCTCTGATCATAATCATAATATAATAATCGTGGTGTAGTAGAACTTAATATTGTCATGGCAGTGATGGTCAGATTAATGATAGTTAATAGTGGTGATATTAATAGTGGCAGATAGTTAAGAGTCCATTTAGGTTTTAACATGGTCATTAGAAAATACACTAGGATCAAGATTTGGTTTCTTGATTAAAGGTTTTATGACTGCTCATTTAAGGGTTTTTGGTACATGCCCTAAGCTAAGGGATGAGTTTACAATAGTTAAAAGAGGTCTGATTATAATTGGGAGTATTTCTTTTAGTATTTTAGAGGGAATTGGGTCAAGTGTACAGGTTGTATAATTTGCTGAGGAAATCATTTTTTCTAGTTCTGGCTGTGGAAGTGGGTTGAAGGCTTCCAGCCTTTGTTCTACAACTGAGTTATGTTCTAAAGCAGACGGTCATGTTTGATTTAATAAGCAGGGTTGGATTTGTTGTCTAATATTTTCTATTTTATTAATAAAATAATCCACAAAAGCATTACTGGTTAAAGATGTTGGAATCTGGGGTTGAGAATCTGTCTGGCTTTTAGTAAGTTTAGAGATCTCTCTAAAAAGGTTGTTTTTGTTTTTCTCGATCAGCGAGGCCAAACACGCTGAGCGAGCTTTAATGAGTGTCTTTCTATATTGACTAAGGCTGTCCTTCCAGGCAGGGTGGAACCCCTCTACTTGGACATCCAGCGATTTAGCGATGTGGGTGGGCTGTAAGACTCAGCGCCACTGGTGTTCGGGTGGGCTAGATTCGGCCTTAGCGCTAGCATTAGCCTTAGCTTTCCGGCTATGCCGCCGAGACGTCACCCATTCGCCCCGCTGTGAGGGCTCTAACGTCGGAGTGGGGGGTGCTAGCTCTCCCTGAGGCATCCGGGGCTGCTACCAGTGACTCTGTATCCTTTAGTAAAGCCATGATGCTCACCTCCAACTGCTCCACTTTCTCCTCCACAGAGCTAACTAGCTCACATTTAGTACAAACACTATCATTATCACTAGTGGAGGAAAAAGGGTCTAGACTAAACATGCCACACTTCTCACACTCAAAAAGTCCAGAAACAGCCTTAATAAAGTAGAAACTTACCGCCTGCAGTTGATTTGGGCACTGAAATAAACGCCGTTGTAGGTAAAACTGCTGCTCCGCTTTTTGTTGAGTCTTTTGATAAACCTGTGGCTGTAAACACGATCTAACAGCAGTTAGTAAACGTACGACGCAGTAGATCACTAAACAGATCTATAAAAAATAAGCGCTAGAAAGTGACAGAAAGAGGAAAAACCAGCTAAACACGGAGACAGTGATTCCTCCAAGCTCCAGGTCAGGAGTCAGGATTTCCCACAAGGGTTAGCGGCAAGCGGCGAGCTACAGAGACCCGATTCAGATCTAGAGGAGAGACAGTTCCTCCAGAAAAGCAGACAAGTGGTTGCTATGGACACTGAATTATTTCATTTCTAACCAAATAATGTATTAGTTTATTTATTTTAGTTATTATATTTTATTCATTTATTTCATTTATTTAGATGTTACTTTGATCTACTTTATTTTTAAATGTTATTTTTTTAAAGTTGACTTGTACTGTCATATTTTATATTTTATCTCCATATTCTGGTTTTATTTGTGTCAGTTTTGTTTATTAATCTTTTCTTAATATTGTTTTTCTTAATATCTTAATATTAAATCATATTTGTATACTTTACTAATTAAATATTAGTTTATTTATTTTATCATATCATTTATTCTTAATCTTCTATTATCTTGAATTTATTTTTTAATGTTTTTAATTTATTAATTTACCTTCGTTCATTTTAGATAAAATATATCAAATAAAATAGATTTTTCTCTTTCAATCCTCATCTATTGTAAAAACTGTATTTTTCAAGGGAAATAAAGGTTGGTTGATTGATTGTTTAGTTGATTGTATTTTGTTTTAACGGCCACCCAGAATGTAACAGCTGAATCAAGAATGGCTAATCGTTCAAATTACAGCAGACTTTGAGTTTGCACAATTTAAGTGTTCATCAACTGAACAAGCACATAGTGAACGTTGGCTCAGTTTGAGCTAGATCTCATTTTTCTTTCCTGTTAGAATTTCTGTTAAAGTTACTAAAGTTACCAGTTTTTTTTTTAGAAGTTATTAGTGGGGTCAGTTGGTTAAAACATACTAGCTTGTTCAGTAAAATAAAGTTTTAGTCACCAGCAGAACTTATCAGTTACTTATTGAATTGAGAAGATTGATGAAGGCTGGATCTACGGTCAGCGAGGGAGGGGCTCAGAAGGTCCTAAACCTGTAAGACAAAAAAAAGTCAATACATATATAGAAACTGAATGATGAACTAACTCTTACACACTTGCAGTCAGATAAATATCGAGTCACACAAATAGTTGCAATGGACAGACACTTGTTTGATGGATCCACCATTAGGAAGGAGGGGGGGGGGGGGTCCTGGAGTCCTGAAAGCCTGTAAGACAACAAAGAAAATCAATACATGTATAGAAACTGAATGATCACCTACCTGTTAGACAGTAGAAAACAGATAGACAGCGAGCTGTACACAGTGACAGATGGATGGACCCTTGATGGACAGATGCACCATCAGGGAGGGAAGGGGTACTGGCATCCTTGGAACCTGAAACACAACAACGACAGTCAATACAGGTTTTGAAACTGAAAGATCACCTACCTTTTACACAGTTGCAGAACAATACACAGTGAGCCAGACACAGCTGCAGACGGACAGATTGATGGAGGCTGGATCTACGGTCAGCGAGGGAGGGGCTCTGAAGGTCCTAAACCTGTAAGACAAAAAAAAGTCAACACATATATAGAAACTGAATGATGAACTAACTCTTCCACACTTGCAGTCAGATAAATATTGAGTCACACAAATAGTTGCAATGGACAGACCATTAGGAAGGAGGGGAGTCCTGAAAGCCTGTAAGACAACAAAGAAAGTCAATACATGTATAGAAACTGAATGATCACCTACCTGTGTTACAGGAAACCTTATTACTTTGTGTGTGATTCTTAATCTAGTAGTATGCAAGTATACTTCAATGTATTGTAATCAAGTTATGCTGTTTCTCTCCTATGCAGTATGCAAGACTATGGCACATGTATAGAACATGTACTCTGTGAGTCATCATAAAGCTTAAGTTAGGAGTAGTTACACTCTGATGTGCTGGTTGCTCATGTTTATGCCCCTATATGGTAGAATAAGTCTGTGAGTGTTTCTAATATGTGTATGTACACTTGCAGAATTTAAATATGCAGTCTGTTGTACCACAATGTGGTGGGGAGTAGATGTTTTTGTGTACCAGACACTGTCGACAGGAACTGAAACTGGCTGTGACTGTTTCAACTTCCTCATTTCCTATGTATATAAGAAAGCCATGCATACTTGTTAAGCAGCGACTATATTCTGTTGCTCGAATAAAGTTATTACTCACTGCAATACAAGACAGGGTTGTGTTGTTTCTCAACTTCCACCACACCTGTTAGACAGTAGCAAACAGATAGACAACGAGCCGTACACAGTGACAGATGGATGGACCCTTGATGGACAGATGCACCATTAGGGAGGGAAGGGGTAATGGCATCCTCAGAACCTGTAAGACAACAAAGAAAATCAATACATGTAAAGAAACTGAATGATCACCTACCTGTTAGACAGAAGCAAACAGATAGACAGGGAGCCGGACACAGTGGCAGATGGATGGAACCTTGATGGACAGATGCACCATCAGGGAGGGAAGGGGTAACGGCATCCTCTAAACCTGTAAGAGAACAAAGAAAATCAATACATGTATAGAATCTGAATGATCACCTACCTGTTAGTCAGTAGCAAACAGATAGACAGCGAGCCATACACAGTTGCAGATGGATGGACCCTTGATGCACAGATGCAGCATCAGGGAGGAAAGGGGTATTGGCATCCTCAGAACCTAAAGGATAACAAAGACAATCAATACAGGTTTTGAAACTGAAAGATCACTTACCTTTTACACAGTTGCAGAACAATAGACAGTGAGGCAGACACAGCTGCAGACGGACAGATTGATGGAGGCTGGATCTACGGTCAGCGAGGGAGTGGCTCAGAAGGTCCTAAAACTGTAAGACAAAAAAAGTCAATACATATATAGAAACTGAATGATGACCTTACTCTTACATACTTGCAGTCAGATAAATATCGAGTCACACAAATAGTTGCAATAGACAGACACTTGTTTGATGGATCCACCATTAGGAAGGAGGGGGGGGGGGGTCCTGGAGTCCTGAAAGCCTGTAAGGCAACAAAGAAAATCAATGCATCTATAGAAACTGAATGATCACTTACCTGTTAGACAGTCGAAAACAGATAGACAGCGAGCCATACACAGTGACACATGGATGGACCCTTGATGGACAGATGCACCATCACGGAGGGAATGGGTAATGGCATCCTCGGAACCTGAAAGACAACAAAGACAGTCAATACAGGTTTTGAAACTGAAAGATCACTTACCTTTAACACAGTTGCGGAACAATAGACAGCGAGCCGGACACAGTGGCAGATGGATGGACACTCTTGATGGACAGATGCACCATCAGGGAGGAAAGGGGTAATGGCATCCTCTAAACCTGTAAGACAACAAAGAAAATCAATACAATACCTACCTGTTAGACAGTAGCAAACAGATAGACAACGAGCCATACACAGTGACAGATGGATGGTCCCTTGATGGACAGATGCACCATCAGGGAGGGAAAGGGTAATGGCATCCTCTAAATGTGTAAGACAAAAAAAACCTGTAAGACATAAATGTATAGAAACTGAATGATCACCTACCTGTTAGTCAGTAGCAAACAGATAGACAGCGAGCCGTACACAGTGGCAGATGGATGGAACTTTGATGGACAGATGCATCATCAGGGAGGGAAGGGATAATGGCATCCTCTAAACCTGTAAGACAAAGAAAATCAATAAATGTATAGAAACTGAATGATCACCTACCTGTTAGTCAGTAGCAAACAGATAGACAGCAAGCCGTAAACAGTTGCAGATGGATGGACCCTTGATGGACAGATGCACCATCAGGGAGGGTGTTTTGAAACTGAAAGATCACTTACCTTTTACACAGTTGCAGAACAATAGACAGTGAGCCAGACACAGCTGCAGATGGACAGATGGATGGTGGCTGGATCTACAGTCAGGGAGGGAGGGGTTCTGAAGGTCCTATACCTGTAAGACAACAAAGAAAGTCAATACATGTATAGAAACTGAATGATCACCTACCTGTTAGACAGTAGCAAACAGATAGACAGCGAGCCATACACAGTGACAGATGGATGGACCATTGATTGACAGATGCACCATCAGGGAGGGAAGGGGTAATGGCATCCTCTAAACCTGTAAGACAACAAAGAAAATCAATACATGTATAGAAACTGAATGATGAACTAACTCTTACACACTGGCAGTCAGAAAGATAGAGTCATACAAATAGTTGCAATGGACAGACACTTGTTTAATGGATCCACCATTAGGAAGGAGGGGGGGGTCCTGGAGTCCTGAAAGCCTGTAAGACAACAAAGAAAGTCAATACATGTATAGAAAATGAATGATCACCTACCTGTTAGACAGTAGCAAACAGATAGACAGCGAGCCGTACACAGTGACAGATGGATGGACCCTTGATGGACAGATGCACCATCAGGGAGGGAATGGGTAATGGCATCCTCTAAAACTATAAGACAACAAAGAAAATCAATACATGTATAGAAACTGAATGATCACCTACCTGTTAGACAGTAGCAAACAGATAGACAGCGAGCTGTACACAGTGGCAGATGGATGCACCATCAGGGTGGGAAAAGGTAATGGCATCCTCTGAACCTGCATGACAACAAAGAAAATCAATACATGTATAGAAACTGAATGATCACCTACCTGTTACACAGTAGCAAACAGATAGATAGAGAGCCGTACACAGTTGCAGATGGATGGACCCTTGACGGACAGATGCACCATCAGGGTCGGAAGGGGTAATGGCATCCTCGGAACCTGAAAGACAACAAAGTCAGTCAATACAGGTTTTGAAACTGAAAGATCACTTACGTTTTACACAGTTGCAGAACAATACACAGTGAGGCAGACAAAGCCTGTAAGACAACAAAGAAAGTCAATACATGTATAGAAACTGAATGATCACCTACCTGTTAGACAGTAGCAAACAGATAGACAACGAGCCGTACACAGTGACAGATGGATGGACCCTTGATGGACAGATGCACCATCAGGGAGGGAAGGGGTAATGGCATCCTCTAAACCTGTAAGACAACAAAGAAAACCAATACATGTATAGAAACTGAATGATCACCTACCTGTTAGACAGTAGCAAACAGATTGACAGCGAGCCGTACACAGTGGCAGATGGACTAAACCTTGATGGACAGATGCACCATCAGGGAGGAAAGGGGTAATGGCATCCTCTAAACCTGTAAGACAAAAAAAACCTGTAAGACATAAATGTATAGAAACTGAATGATCACCTACCTGTTAGTCAGTAGCAAACAGATAGACAGCAAACCGTACACAGTGGCAGATGGATGGAACCTTGATGGACAGATGCACCATCAGGGAGGGAAGGGATAATGGCATCCTCTGAACCTGTAAGACAAAGAAAACCAATACATGTATAGAAACTGAATGATCACCTACCTGTTAGTCAGTAGCAAACAGATAGACAGCGAGCCGTACACAGTGGCAGATGGATGGAACTTTGATGGACAGATGCACCATCAGGGAGGGAAGGGATAATGGCATCCTCTAAACCTGTAAGACAAAGAAAATCAATAAATGTATAGAAACTGAATGATCACCTACCTGTTAGTCAGTAGCAAACAGATAGACAGCAAGCCGTAAACAGTTGCAGATGGATGGACCCTTGATGGACAGATGCACCATCAGGGAGGGTGTTTTGAAACTGAAAGATCACTTACCTTTTACACAGTTGCAGAACAATAGACAGTGAGCCAGACACAGCTGCAGATGGACAGATGGATGGTGGCTGGATCTACAGTCAGGGAGGGAGGGGTTCTGAAGGTCCTATACCTGTAAGACAACAAAGAAAGTCAATACATGTATAGAAACTGAATGATCACCTACCTGTTAGACAGTAGCAAACAGATAGACAGCGAGCCATACACAGTGACAGATGGATGGACCATTGATTGACAGATGCACCATCAGGGAGGGAAGGGGTAATGGCATCCTCTAAACCTGTAAGACAACAAAGAAAATCAATACATGTTTAGAAACTGAATGATGACCTACCTTTTAGACAGTAACAAACAGATTGACAGCGAGTTGTACACAGTGACAGATCTATGGAGCCTTGATGGACAGATGCACAATCAGGGAGGGAAGGGGTAATGGCATCCTCTAAACCTGTAAGACAACAAAGAAAATCAATACATGTATAGAAACTGAATGATGAACTAACTCTTACACACTGGCAGTCAGAAAGATAGAGTCATACAAATAGTTGCAATGGACAGACACTTGTTTAATGGATCCACCATTAGGAAGGAGGGGGGGGTCCTGGAGTCCTGAAAGCCTGTAAGACAACAAAGAAAGTCAATACATGTATAGAAAATGAATGATCACCTACCTGTTAGACAGTAGCAAACAGATAGACAGCGAGCCGTACACAGTGACAGATGGATGGACCCTTGATGGACAGATGCACCATCAGGGAGGGAATGGGTAATGGCATCCTCTAAAACTATAAGACAACAAAGAAAATCAATACATGTATAGAAACTGAATGATCACCTACCTGTTAGACAGTAGCAAACAGATAGACAGCGAGCTGTACACAGTGGCAGATGGATGCACCATCAGGGTGGGAAAAGGTAATGGCATCCTCTGAACCTGCATGACAACAAAGAAAATCAATACATGTATAGAAACTGAATGATCACCTACCTGTTACACAGTAGCAAACAGATAGATAGAGAGCCGTACACAGTTGCAGATGGATGGACCCTTGACGGACAGATGCACCATCAGGGTCGGAAGGGGTAATGGCATCCTCGGAACCTGAAAGACAACAAAGTCAGTCAATACAGGTTTTGAAACTGAAAGATCACTTACGTTTTACACAGTTGCAGAACAATACACAGAGAGGCAGACAAAGCCTGTAAGACAACAAAGAAAGTCAATACATGTATAGAAACTGAATGATCACCTACCTGTTAGACAGTAGCAAACAGATAGACAACGAGCCGTACACAGTGACAGATGGATGGACCCTTGATGGACAGATGCACCATCAGGGAGGGAAGGGGTAATGGCATCCTCTAAACCTGTAAGACAACAAAGAAAACCAATACATGTATAGAAACTGAATGATCACCTACCTGTTAGACAGTAGCAAACAGATAGACAGCGAGCCGTACACAGTGGCAGATGGACTAAACCTTGATGGACAGATGCACCATCAGGGAGGAAAGGGGTAATGGCATCCTCTAAACCTGTAAGACAAAAAAAACCTGTAAGACATAAATGTATAGAAACTGAATGATCACCTACCTGTTAGTCAGTAGCAAACAGATAGACAGCAAACCGTACACAGTGGCAGATGGATGGAACCTTGATGGACAGATGCACCATCAGGGAGGGAAGGGATAATGGCATCCTCTGAACCTGTAAGACAAAGAAAACCAATACATGTATAGAAACTGAATGATCACCTACCTGTTAGACAGTAGCAAACAGATTGACAGCGAGCCGTACACAGTGGCAGATGGACTAAACCTTGATGGACAGATGCACCATCAGGGAGGAAAGGGGTAATGGCATCCTCTAAACCTGTAAGACAAAAAAAACCTGTAAGACATAAATGTATAGAAACTGAATGATCACCTACCTGTTAGTCAGTAGCAAACAGATAGACAGCAAACCGTACACAGTGGCAGATGGATGGAACCTTGATGGACAGATGCACCATCAGGGAGGGAAGGGATAATGGCATCCTCTGAACCTGTAAGACAAAGAAAACCAATACATGTATAGAAACTGAATGATCACCTACCTGTTAGACAGTAGCAAACAGATTGACAGCGAGCCGTACACAGTGGCAGATGGACTAAACCTTGATGGACAGATGCACCATCAGGGAGGAAAGGGGTAATGGCATCCTCTAAACCTGTAAGACAAAAAAAACCTGTAAGACATAAATGTATAGAAACTGAATGATCACCTACCTGTTAGTCAGTAGCAAACAGATAGACAGCAAACCGTACACAGTGGCAGATGGATGGAACCTTGATGGACAGATGCACCAGCAGGGAGGGAAGGGGTATTGGCATCCTCAGAACCTAAATGATAACAACGACAATCAATACAGGTTTTGAAACTGAAAGATCACTTACCTTTTACACAGTTGCAGAACAATAGACAGTGAGCCAGACACAGCTGCAGATGGACAGATTGATGGTGGCTGGATCTACGGTCAAGGAGGTAGGGGCTCTGAACGTCCTGAACCTGAAAGACAACAAAGAAAGTCAATACATGTATAGAAACTGAATGATCACCTACCTGTTAGACAGTAGCAGACAGATAGACAGCAAACCGTACACAGTGACAGATAGATGGACCATTGATTGACATATGCACCATCAGGGAGGGAAGGGGTAATGGCATCCTCTAAACCTGTAAGACAACAAAGAAAATCAATACATGTATAGAAACTAAATGATCACCTACCTGTTAGACAGAAGAAAACAGATTGACAGCGAGTTGGACACAGTGACAGATCTATGGAGCCTAGATGGACAGATGCACCATCAGGAAAGGAAGGGGTAATTGCATCCTCTAAACCTGTAAGACAACAAAGAAAATAAATACATGTATAGAAACTGAATGATCACCTACCTGTTAGAGAGGTGCAGACAGATACACAGCGAGTTGCACACAGTGACAGATGAATCGACCATTGATGGACAGATGCACCATCAGGGAGGGAAGGGGTATTGGCATCCTCAGAACCTGAAAGACAACAAAGAAAATCAATACATGTATAGAAACTGAATGATCACCTACCTGTTAGACAGTGGCAAACAGATAGAAAGCGAGCCGTACACAGTTGCAGATGGATGGACCCTTGATGGACAGATGAACCATCAGGGAGGGAAGGGGTATTGGCATCCTCAGAACCTGAAAGATAACAAAGACAATCAATACAGGTTTTGAAACTGAAAGATCACTTACCTTTTACACAGTAACAAACAGATTGACAGCGAGTTGTACACAGTGACAGATCTATGGAGCCTTGATGGACAGATGCACAATCAGGGAGGGAAGGGGTAATGGCATCCTCTAAACCTGTAAGACAACAAAGAAAATCAATACATGTATAGAAACTGAATGATGAACTAACTCTTACACACTGGCAGTCAGAAAGATCGAGTCATACAAATAGTTGCAATGGACAGACACTTGTTTAATGGATCCACCATTAGGAATGAGGGGGGGTCCTGGAGTCCTGAAAGCCAGTAAGACAACAAAGAAAGTCAATACATGTATAGAAACTGAATGATCACCTACCTGTTAGACAGTAGCAAACAAATAGACAGCGAGCCGTACACAGTGACAGATGGATGGACCCTTGTTGGACAGATGCACCATCAGGGAGGGAATGGGTAATGGCATCCTCTAAAACTATAAGACAACAAAGAAAATCAACACATGTATAGAAACTGAATGATCACCTACCTGTTAGACAGTAGCAAACAGATAGACAGCGAGCCGTACACAGTGGCAGATGGATGCACCATCAGGGTGGGAAAGGGTAATGGCATCCTCTGAACCTGTATGACAACAAAGAAAATCAATACATGTATAGAAACTGAATGATCACCTACATGTTAGACAGTAGCAAACAGAAAGACAGCGAGCCGTACAAAGTGGCAGATGGATGCACCATCAGAGTGGGAAGGGGTAATGGCATCCTCTGAACCTGTATGACAACAAAGAAAATCAATACATGTATAGAAACTGAATGATCACCTACCTGTTAGACAGTAGCAAACAGATAGACAGCGAGCCGTACACAGTGGCAGATAGATGCACCATCAGGGTGGGAAAGGGTAATGGCATCCTCTAAACCTGTAAGACAACAAACAGTGTCAATACATGTATAGAAACTGAATGATCACCTACCTGTTAGACAGTAGCAAACAGACAGATAGCGAGCCGTACACAGTGACAGATGGATGGACCCTTGATGGACAGATGCACCATCAGGGAGGGAAGGGGTAAATTTTGGCATCCTCAGAACCTAAATGATAACAACGACAATCAATACAGGGTTTGAAACTGAAAGATCACTTACCTTTTACACAGTTGCAGAACAATAGGGAGTGAGGCAGACACAGCTGCAGATGGACAGATTGATGGTGGCTGAATCTACGGTCAGGGAGGGAGGGGCTCTGAAAGTCCTAAACCGTTTAGACAAAAAAAACAAAAAAAAAACGTCAATACATGTATAGAAACTGAATGATGACCTAACTCTTACACACTTGCAGTCAGATAGATATCGAGTCACACAAATAGTTGGAATGGACAGACCCTTGTTTGATGGATCCACCATTAGGGAGGAGGGGGGAGGGGGGTCCTGGAGACCTGAAAGCCTGTAAGACAACAAAGAAAGTCAATACATGTATAGAAACTGAATGATCACCTACCTGTTAGACAGTAGCAAACAGATAGATAGCGAGCCGTACACAGTGACAGATGGATGGACCCTTGATGGACAGATGCACCATCAGTGAGGGAAGGGGTAATGGCATCCTCTAAACCTGTAAGACAACAAACAGTGTCAATACATGTATATAAACTGAATGATCACCTACCTGTTAGTCAGTAGCAAACAGATAGACAGCAAGCCGTACACAGTTGCAGATGGATGGACTCTAGATGGACAGATGCACCATCAGGGAGGGAAGGGATATTGGCATCCTCAGAACCTAAATGATAACAACGACAATCAATACAGGTTTTGAAACTGAAAGATCACTTACCTTTTACACAGTTGCAGAACAATAGACAGTGAGCCAGACACAGCTGCAGATGGACAGATTGATGGTGGCTGGATCTACGGTCAAGGAGGTAGGGGCTCTGAACGTCCTGAACCTGAAATACAACAAAGAAAGTCAATACATGTATAGAAACTGAATGATCACCTACCTGTTAGACAGTAGCAGACAGATAGACAGCAAACCGTACACAGTGACAGATGGATGGACCATTGATTGAAAGATGCACCATCAGGGAGGGAAGGGGTAATGGCATCCTCTAAACCTGTAAGACAAAAAAAAAAATCAATACATGTTTAGAAACTGAATGATCACCTACCTTTTAGACAGTAGCAAACAGATTGACAGCGAGTTGTACACAGTGACAGATCTATGGAGCCTTGATGGACAGATGCACCATCAGGGAGGGAAGGGGATATGGCATTCTCTAAACCTGTAAGACAACAAAGAAAATCAATACATGTAAAGAAACCGAATGATCACCCACCTGTTAGACAGAAGAAAACAGATTGACAGCGAGCCGTACACAGTGACAGATGGATGGACCGTTGATGGACAGATGCACCATCAGGGAGGGAAGGGGTAATGGCATCCTCTAAACCTGTAAGACAACAAAGAAAATCAATACATGTATAGAAACTGAATGATCACCTACCTGTTAGACAGTAGCAAACAGATAGACAGCGAGCCGTACACAGTGGCAGATGGATGCCCCGTCAGGGTGGGAAATGGTTATGGCATCCTCTAAACCTGTAAGACAACAAACAGTGTCAATACATGTATAGAAACTGAATGATCACCTACATGTTAGACAGTAGCAAACAGACAGATAGCGAGCCATACACAGTGACAGATGTATGGACCCTTGATGGACAGATGCACCATCAGGGAAGGAAGGGGTATTGGCATCCTCAGGACCTAAATGATAACAACGACAATCAATACAGGTTTTGAAACTGAAAGATCACTTACCTTTTACACAGTTGCAGAACAATAGGGAGTGAGGCAGACACAGCTGCAGATGGACAGATTGATGGTGGCTGAATCTACGGTCAGGGAGGGAGGGGCTCTGAAAGTCCTAAACCTTTTAGACAAAAAAAAAAAAAAAAAACGTCAATACATGTATAGAAACTGAATGATGACCTAACTCTTACACACTTGCAGTCAGATAGATATCGAGTCACACAAATAGTTGGAATGGACAGACCCTTGTTTGATGGATCCACCATTAGGGAGGAGGGGGGGGTTCTGGAGTCCTGAAAGCCTGTAAGACAACAAAGAAAGTCAATACATGTATAGAAACTGAATGATCACCTACCTGTTAGACAGTAGCAAACAGATAGATAGCGAGCCGTAAACAGTGACAGATGGATGGACCCTTGATGGACAGATGCACCATCAGGGAGGGAAGGGGTAATGGCATCCTCTAAACCTGTAAGACAACAAACAGTGTCAATACATGTATAGAAACTGAATGATCACCTACCTGTTAGTCAGTAGCTAACAGATAGACAGCAAGCTGTACACAGTTGCAGATGGATGGACTCTTGATGGACAGATGCACCAGCAGGGAGGGAAGGGGTATTGGCATCCTCAGAACCTAAAAGATAACAACGACAATCAATACAGGTTTTGAAACTGAAAGATCACTTACCTTTTACACAGTTGCAGAACATTAGACAGTGAGCCAGACACAGCTGCAGATAGACAGATGGATGGTGGCTGGATCTACGGTAAGTGAGGGACGGGCTCAGAAGGTCCTAAACCTGTAAGACAAATAAAAAAGTCAAAACATGTATAGAAACTGAATAATGAACTAACTCTTACACACTTGCAGTACAATAGATATCGAGTCACACAAATAGTTGCAATGGACAGATCCTTGTTTGATGGATCCACCATTAGGAAGGGGGGGGCGGAGTCCTGAAAGCCTGTTAGACATCAAAGAAAATCAATACATGCATAGAAACTGAATGATCACCTACCTTTTAGAATGTAACAAACAGATAGACAGCGAACCGTACACAGTGACAGATGGATGGACCCTTAATGGACAGATGCACCATCAGGGAGGGAAGGGGTAATGGCATCCTCTAAACCTGTAAGACAACAAAGAAAATAAATACATGTATAGAAACTGAATGATCACCTACCTGTTAGACAGTAGCAAACAGATAGACAACGAGCCGGACACAGTGGCAGATGGATGGAACCTTGATGGACAGATGCACCATCAGGGAGGGAAGGGGTAATGGCATCCTCTAAACCTGTAAGACAACAAACAGTGTCAATACATGTATAGAAACTGAATGATCACCTACCTGTTAGACAGTAGCAAACAGACAGATAGCAAGCCGTACACAGTGACAGATGTATGGAGCTTTGATGGACAGATGCACCATCAGGGAGGGAAGGGGTATTGGCATCCTCAGAACCTAAATGATAACAACAACAATCAATACAGGTTTTAAAACTGAAAGATCACTTACCTTTTACACAGTTGCAGAACAATACGGAGTGAGGTAGACACAGCTGCAGATGGACAGATTCATGGTGGCTGAATCTACGGTCAGGGAGGGAGGGGCTCTGAAAGTCCTAAACCTTTTAGACAAAAAAAACAAAAAAAAACGTCAGTACATGTATAGAAACTGAATGATGACCTAACTCTTACACACTTGCAGTCAGATAGATATCGAATCACACAAATAGTTGGAATGGACAGACCCTTGTTTGATGGATCCACCATTAGGAAGGAGGGGGGGTCCTGGAGTCCTGAAAGCCTGTAAAACAACAAAGAAAGTCAATACATGTATAGAAACTGAATGATCACCTACCTGTTAGACAGTAGCAAACAGCTAGATAGCGAGCCGTACACAGTGACAGATGGATGGACCCTTGATGGACAGATGCACCATCAGGGAGGGAAGGGGTAATGGCATCCTCTAAACCTGTAAGACAACAAACAGTGTCAATACATGTATAGAAACTGAATGATTACCTACCTGTTAGACAGTAGCAAACAGATAGACAGCGAGCCGTACAGTGACAGATGGATGGACCCTTGATGGACAGATGCACCATCAGGGAGGGAATGGGTAATGGCATCCTCTAAAACTATAAGACAACAAAGAAAATTAATGCATGTATAGAAACTGAATAATCACCTACCTGTTAGACAGTAGCAAACAGATAGACAGCGAGCTGTACACAGTGGCAGATGGATGCACCATCAGGGTGGGAAGGGGTAATGGCATCCTCTGAACCTGTATGACAACAAAGAAAATCAATACATGTATAGAAACTGAATAATCACCTACCTGTTAGACAGTAGCAAACAGATAGACAGCGAGCCGTACACAGTGGCAGATGGATGCACCATCAGGGTGGGAATGGCTAATGGCATCCTCTGAACCTGTATGACAACAAAGAAAATCAATACATGTATAGAAACTGAATGATGAACTAACTCTTACACACTGGCAGTCAGAAAGATCGAGTCATACAAATAGTTGCAATGGACAGACACTTGTTAAATGGATCCACCATTAAGAAGGAGGGGGGGTCCTGGAGTCCTGAAAGCCTGTAAGACAACAAAGAAAGTCAATACATGTATAGAAACTGAATGATCACCTACCTGTTAGACAGTAGCAGACACATAGACAGCAAACCGTACACAGTTGCAGATGGATGGAACCTTGATGGACAGATGCACCATCAGGGAGGGAAGGGATAATGGCATCCTAAAAACCTGTAAGACAAAGAAAATCAATAAATGTATAGAAACTGAATGATCACCTACCTGTTAGTCAGTAGCAAACAGAAAGACAGCAAGCCGTACACAGTTGCAGATGGATGGACCCTTGATGGACAGATGCACCATCAGGGAGGGAAGGGGTAATGGCATCCTCTAAACCTGTAAGACAACAAAAAAAAAAATAAATACATGTATAGAAACTGAATGATCACCTACCTGTTAGACAGTAGAAAACAGATTAACAGTGAGCCGTACACAGTGACAGATGGATGGACCGTTGATGGACAGACGCACCATCAGAGAGGGAAGGGGTAATGGCATCCTCTACACCTGTAGGACAACAAAGAAAATCAATACATGTATAGAAACTGAATGATCACCTACCTGTTAGACAGTAGCAAACAGATAGACAGCGAGCCATACAACAGTGGCAGATGGATGGGACCTTGATGGACAGATGCACCATGAGGAAGGGAAGGGGTATTGGCATCCTCAGAACCTAAAAGATAACAAAGACAATCAATACAGGTTTTGAAACTGAAATATCACTTACCTTTTACACAGTTGCAGAACAATAGACAGTGAGCCAGACACAGCTGCAGATGGACAGATTGATGGTGGCTGAATCTACGGTCAGGGAGGGAGGGGCTCTGAAGGTCCTAAACATGTAAGACCAAAAAAAAAAAAAAAAAAAACGTCAATACATGTATAGAAACTGAATGATAAACTAACTCTAACACACTTGCAGTCAGAAAGATCGAGTCACACAAATAGTTGCAATGGACAGACACTTGTTTGATGGATCCACCATTAGGAAGGAGGGGGAGGGGGGGGTCCTGGAGTCCTGAAAGTCTGTAAGACAACAAACAACGTCAATACATGTATCGAAACTGAATGATCACCTACCTGTTAGACAGCAGCAAACAGATAGACAACGAGCCGTACACAGTGACAGATTGATGGACCCTTGACGGACAGATGCACCATCAGGGAGGGAAGGGGTAATGGCATCCTCTAAACCTGCAAGACGACAAAGAAAATCAATACATGTATAGAAACTGAATGATCACCTACCTGTTAGACAGGTGCAGACAGAAAGACAGCGAGCCGTACACAGTGGCAGATGGATGGAACCTTGATCGACAGATGCACCATCAGGGAGGGAAGGGGTAATGGCAACCTTGGAAAATGAAAGACAACAAAGATAGTCAATACAGGTTTTGAAACTTAAAGATCACTTACCTTTTACACAGTTGCAGAACAATACACAATGAGCCAGAAAGAGTTGCAGATGGACAGATTGATGGAGGCTGGATTTACGGTCAGCGAGGAAGGGGCTCAGAAGGTCCTAAACCTGTAAGACAAAAAAAAGTCAATACATATATAGAAATTGAATGATGAACTCTCTCTTACACACTTGCAGTAGGATAAATATCGAGTCACACAAATAGTTGCAATGGACAGACAATTCTTTCATGGATCCACCATTAGGAAGGAGGGGGGGGGTCCTGGAGTCCTAAAAGCCTGTAAGACAACAAAGAAAGTCAAAACATGTTTAGAAACTGAATGATCACCTACCTGTTAGTCAGTAGCAAACAGATAGACAGCGAGCCGTACACAGTGACAGATGGATGGACCCTTGTTGGACAGATGCACCATCAGGGAGGGAAGGGGTAATGGCATTCTCTAAAACTGTAAGACAACAAACAGTGTCAATACATGTATAGAAACTGAATGATTACCTACCTGTTAGTCAGTAGCAAACAGATAGACAGCGAGCCGTACAGTGACAGATGGATGGACCCTTGATGGACAGATGCACCATCAGGGAGGGAATGGGTAATGGCATCCTCTAAAACTATAAGACAACAAAGAAAATTAATGCATGTATAGAAACTGAATAATCACCTACCTGTTAGACAGTAGCAAACAGATAGACAGCGAGCTGTACACAGTGGCAGATGGATGCACCATCAGGGTGGGAAGGGGTAATGGCATCCTCTGAACCTGTATGACAACAAAGAAAATCAATACATGTATAGAAACTGAATAATCACCTACCTGTTAGACAGTAGCAAACAGATAGACAGCGAGCCGTACACAGTGGCAGATGGATGCACCATCAGGGTGGGAAGGGCTAATGGCATCCTCTGAACCTGTATGACAACAAAGAAAATCAATACATGTATAGAAACTGAATGATGAACTAACTCTTACACACTGGCAGTCAGAAAGATCGAGTCATACAAATAGTTGCAATGGACAGACACTTGTTAAATGGATCCACCATTAAGAAGGAGGGGGGGTCCTGGAGTCCTGAAAGCCTGTAAGACAACAAAGAAAGTCAATACATGTATAGAAACTGAATGATCACCTACCTGTTAGTCAGTAGCAAACAGATAGACAGCGAGCCGTACACAGTGACAGATGGATGGACCCTTGTTGGACAGATGCACCATCAGGGAGGGAAGGGGTAATGGCATTCTCTAAAACTGTAAGACAACAAACAGTGTCAATACATGTATAGAAACTGAATGATTACCTACCTGTTAGTCAGTAGCAAACAGATAGACAGCGAGCCGTACAGTGACAGATGGATGGACCCTTGATGGACAGATGCACCATCAGGGAGGGAATGGGTAATGGCATCCTCTAAAACTATAAGACAACAAAGAAAATTAATGCATGTATAGAAACTGAATAATCACCTACCTGTTAGACAGTAGCAAACAGATAGACAGCGAGCTGTACACAGTGGCAGATGGATGCACCATCAGGGTGGGAAGGGGTAATGGCATCCTCTGAACCTGTATGACAACAAAGAAAATCAATACATGTATAGAAACTGAATAATCACCTACCTGTTAGACAGTAGCAAACAGATAGACAGCGAGCCGTACACAGTGGCAGATGGATGCACCATCAGGGTGGGAAGGGCTAATGGCATCCTCTGAACCTGTATGACAACAAAGAAAATCAATACATGTATAGAAACTGAATGATGAACTAACTCTTACACACTGGCAGTCAGAAAGATCGAGTCATACAAATAGTTGCAATGGACAGACACTTGTTAAATGGATCCACCATTAAGAAGGAGGGGGGGTCCTGGAGTCCTGAAAGCCTGTAAGACAACAAAGAAAGTCAATACATGTATAGAAACTGAATGATCACCTACCTGTTAGACAGTAGCAGACACATAGACAGCAAACCGTACACAGTTGCAGATGGATGGAACCTTGATGGACAGATGCACCATCAGGGAGGGAAGGGATAATGGCATCCTAAAAACCTGTAAGACAAAGAAAATCAATAAATGTATAGAAACTGAATGATCACCTACCTGTTAGTCAGTAGCAAACAGATAGACAGCAAGCCGTACACAGTTGCAGATGGATGGACTCTTGATGGACAGATGCACCATCAGGGAGGGAAGGGGTATTGGCATCCTCAGAACCTAAATGATAACAACGACAATCAATACAGGTTTTGAAACTGAAAGATCACTTACCTTTTACACAGTTGCAGAACAATAGACAGTGAGCCAGACACAGCTGCAGATGGACAGATTGATGGCGGCTGGATCTACGGTCAAGGAGGTAGGGGCTCTGAACGTCCTGAACCTGTAAGACAACAAAGAAAGTCAATACATGTATAGAAACTGAATGATCACCTACCTGTTAGACAGTAGCAGACACATAGACAGCAAACCGTACACAGTGACAGATGGATGGACCATTGATTGACAGATGCACCATCAGGGAGGGAAGGGGTAATGGCATCCTCTAAACCTGTAAGACAACAAAGAAAATCAATACATGTTTAGAAACTGAATGATCACCTACCTTTTAGACAGTAGCAAACAGATTGACAGCGAGTTGTACACAGTGACAGATCTATGGAGCCTTGATGGACAGATGCACCATCAGGAAAGGAAGGGGCAATGGTATCCTCTAAACCTGTTAGACAACAAAGAAAATCAATACAAGTAAAGAAACCGAATGATCACCTACCTGATAGACAGAAGAAAACAGATTGACAGCGAGCCATACACAGTGACAGATGGATGGACCGTTGATGGACAGATGCACCATCAGGAAGGGAATGGGTAATGGCATCCTCTAAACCTGTAAGACAACAAAAAAAAAAATAAATACATGTATAGAAACTGAATGATCACCTACCTGTTAGACAGTAGAAAACAGATTAACAGTGAGCCGTACACAGTGACAGATGGATGGACCGTTGATGGACAGACGCACCATCAGAGAGGGAAGGGGTAATGGCATCCTCTACACCTGTAGGACAACAAAGAAAATCAATACATGTATAGAAACTGAATGATCACCTACCTGTTAGACAGTAGCAAACAGATAGACAGCGAGCCATACAACAGTGGCAGATGGATGGGACCTTGATGGACAGATGCACCATCAGGAAGGGAAGGGGTATTGGCATCCTCAGAACCTAAAAGATAACAAAAACAATCAATACAGGTTTTGAAACTGAAATATCACTTACCTTTTACACAGTTGCAGAACAATAGACAGTGAGCCAGACACAGCTGCAGATGGACAGATTGATGGTGGCTGAATCTACGGTCAGGGAGGGAGGGGCTCTGAAGGTCCTAAACATGTAAGACCAAAAAAAAAAAAAAAAAAAAACGTCAATACATGTATAGAAACTGAATGATAAACTAACTCTAACACACTTGCAGTCAGAAAGATCGAGTCACACAAATAGTTGCAATGGACAGACACTTGTTTGATGGATCCACCATTAGGAAGGAGGGGGAGGGGGGGGTCCTGGAGTCCTGAAAGTCTGTAAGACAACAAACAACGTCAATACATGTATCGAAACTGAATGATCACCTACCTGTTAGACAGCAGCAAACAGATAGACAACGAGCCGTACACAGTGACAGATTGATGGACCCTTGACGGACAGATGCACCATCAGGGAGGGAAGGGGTAATGGCATCCTCTAAACCTGCAAGACGACAAAGAAAATCAATACATGTATAGAAACTGAAAGATCACCTACCTGTTAGACAGGTGCAGACAGAAAGACAGCGAGCCGTACACAGTGGCAGATGGATGGAACCTTGATCGACAGATGCACCATCAGGGAGGGAAGGGGTAATGGCAACCTTGGAAAATGAAAGACAACAAAGATAGTCAATACAGGTTTTGAAACTGAAAGATCACTTACCTTTTACACAGTTGCAGAACAATACACAATGAGCCAGAAAGAGTTGCAGATGGACAGATTGATGGAGGCTGGATATACGGTCAGCGAGGAAGGGGCTCAGAAGGTCCTAAACCTATAAGACAAAAAAAGTCAATACATATATAGAAATTGAATGATGAACTCTCTCTTACACACTCGATGTAGGAAAAATATCGAGTCACACAAATAGTTGCAATGGACAGACACTTCTTTCATGGATCCACCATTAGGAAGGAGGGGGGGTCCTGGAGTCCTGAAAGCCTATAAGACAACAAAGAAAATCAATACATGTATAGAAACTGAATGATCACCTACCTGTTAGACTGTAGAAAACAGATAGACAGCGAGCCGTACACATTGACAGATGGATGGACCCTTGATGGACAGATGCACCATCAGGGAGGGAATGGGTAATGGCATCCTCTAAACCTGTAAGACAACAAAAAAAATAAATACATGTATAGAAACTGAATGATCACCTACCTGTTAGACAGGTGCAGACAGACAGACAGCGAGCCGTACACAGTGGCAGATGGATGGAACCTTGATGGACAGATACACCATCAGGGAGGGAAGGGGTAATGGCATCCTCTAAACCTGTAAGACAACAAAGAAAATCAATACATGTATAGAAACTGAATGATCACCTACCTGTTAGTCAGTAGCAAACAGATCGACAGCGAGCCATACACAGTTGCAGATGGATGGACCCTTGATGGACAGATGCACCATCAGGGAGGGAAGGGGTAATGGCATCCTCTAAACCTGTAAGACAAGAAAAAAAAATAAATGCATGTATAGAAACTGAATGATCACCTACCTGTTAGACAGTAGCAAACAGATTGACAACGAGCCGTACACAGTGGCAGATGGATTAAACCTTGATGGACAGATGCACCATCAGGGAGGGAAGGGGTAATGGCATCTTCGGAACCTAAAAGATAACAAAGAAAATTAATACAGGGTTTGAAACTGAAAGATCACTTTCCTTTTACACAGTTGCAGAACAATAGACAGTGAGGCATGGGGAATGGGGGGGGTCCTGGAGTCCAGAAAGCCTGTAAGACAAAAAAGAAAGTCAATACATGTTTAGAAACTGAATGATCACCTACCTGTTAGACAGCAGCAAACAGATAGACAGCGAGCCGTACACAGTGACAGATGGATGGACCCTTGACGGACAGATGCACCATCAGGGAGGGAAGGGGTAATGGCATCCTCTAAACCTGTAAGACAACAAAGAAAATCAATACATGTATAGAAACTGAATGATCACCTACCTGTTAGACAGTAGCAAACAGATTGACAGCGAGCCGTACACAGTGGCAGATGGATTAAACCTTGATGGACAGATGCACCATCAGGGAGGGAAGGGGTAATGGCATCCTCTAAACCTGTAAGACAACAAAGAAAATCAATACATGTATAGAAACTGAATGATCACCTACCTATTAGACAGTAGTAAACAGATAGACAGCGAGCCATACACAGTGGCAGATGGATGGAACCTTGATGGACAGATGCACCATGAGGGAGGGAAGGGGTAATGGCATCCTCTAAACCTGTAAGACAACAAAGAAAATCAATACATGTATTGAAACTGAATGATCACCTACCCGTTACACAGTAGCAAACAGATAGACAGCGAGTCATACACAGTGGCAGATGGATGGAACCTTGATGGACAGCTGCACCATCAGGGAGGGAAAGGGTAATGGCATCCTCTAAACCTGTAAGACAACAAAGAAAATCAATACATGTATAGAAACTGAATGATCACCTACCTGTTGGACAGCAGCAAACAGATTGACAGCGAGCCGTACAAAGTGGTAGATGGATTAAACCTTGATGGACAGATGCACCATCAGGGAGGGAAGGGGTGATGGCATCCTCGGAACCTGAAAGACAACAAAGACAGTCAATACAGGTTTTAAATCTGAAAGATCACTTACCTTTTACACAGTTGCAGAACAATACACAGTGAGCCAGACACAGCTGCAGGCGGACAGATTGATGGAAGCTGGATTTCTGGTCAGCGAGGGAGGGGCTCAGAAGGTCCTAAACCTGTAAGACAAAAAAAGTCAATACATATATAGAAATTGAATGATGAACTCTCTCTTACACACTCGATGTAGGAAAAATATCGAGTCACACAAATAGTTGCAATGGACAGACACTTCTTTCATGGATCCACCATTAGGAAGGAGGGTCCTGGAGTCCTGAAAGCCTATAAGACAACAAAGAAAATCAATACATGTATAGAAACTGAATGATCACCTACCTGTTAGACTGTAGAAAACAGATAGACAGCGAGCCGTACACATTGACAGATGGATGGACCCTTGATGGACAGATGCACCATCAGGGAGGGAATGGGTAATGGCATCCTCTAAACCTGTAAGACAACAAAAAAAATAAATACATGTATAGAAACTGAATGATCACCTACCTGTTAGACAGGTGCAGACAGACAGACAGCGAGCCGTACACAGTGGCAGATGGATGGAACCTTGATGGACAGATACACCATCAGGGAGGGAAGGGGTAATGGCATCCTCTAAAACTGTAAGACAACAAAGAAAATCAATACATGTATAGAAACTGAATGATCACCTACCTGTTAGTCAGTAGCAAACAGATCGACAGCGAGCCATACACAGTTGCAGATGGATGGACCCTTGATGGACAGATGCACCATTAGGGAGGGAAAGGGGTAATGGCATCCTCTAAACCTGTAAGACAACAAAGAAAATCAATACATGTATAGAAACTGAATGATCACCTACCTGTTACACAGTAGAAAACAGATAGACAGCGAGCCATACAGAGTGGCAGATGGAGGAACCTTGATGGACAGATGCACCATCAGGGAGGGAAGGGGTAATGGCATCCTCTAAACCTGGAAGAGGACAAAGAAAATAAATACCTGTATAGAAACTGAATGATCACCTACCTGTTAGTCAGTAGCAAACAGATAGACAGCGAGCCGTACACAGTTGCAGATGGATGGACCCTTGATGGACAGATACACCATCAGGGAGGGAAGGGGTATTGGCATCCTCAGAACCTAAAAGATAACAAAGAAAATTAATACAGGGTTTGAAACTGAAAGATCACTTTCCTTTTACACAGTTGCAGAACAATAGACAGTGAGCCAGACACAGCTGCAGATGGACAGATTGATGGTGGCTGAATCTACGGTCAGGGAGGGAGGGGCTCTGAAGGTCCTAAACCTGTAAGAAAAAAAAAAAAAAAATGTCAATACATGTATAGAAACTGAATGATAAACTAACTCTAACACACTTCTAGTCCGAAAGATCGAGTCACACAAATAGTTGCAATTGACAGACACTTGTTTGATGGATCCACCATTAGGAAGGAGGGGGGGGGTCTTGGAGTCCTGAAAGTCTGTAAGACAACAAAGAAAGTCAATACATGTATAGAAACTGAATGATCACCTACCTGTTAGACAGTAGCAAACAGACTGACAGCGAGCCGTACAAAGTGGTAGATGGATTAAACCTTGATGGACAGATGGACCATCAGGGAGGGAAAGGGTAATGGCATCCTCGGAACCTGAAAGACAACGAAGAAAATCAATACATGTATAGAAACTGAATGATCACCTACCTGTTAGACAGTAGCAAACAGACAGACAGAGAGCCGTACAAAGTGGTAGATGGATTAAACCTTGATGGACAGATGTACCATCAGGGAGGGAAGGGGTAATGGCATCCTCGGAACCTGAAAGACAACAAAAAAAA
Source organism: Salminus brasiliensis (assembly GCF_030463535.1). Lineage (NCBI taxonomy): Eukaryota > Metazoa > Chordata > Actinopteri > Characiformes > Bryconidae > Salminus > Salminus brasiliensis. Next base: position 20,761,988 of record NC_132898.1, on the reverse strand, counting down.
TCAATACATGTATAGAAATTGAATGATCACATACCTGTTAGACAGTAGGAAACAGATAGACAACGAGCCGTACACAGTGACAGATGGATGGACCCTTGATGGACAGATGCACCATCAGGGAGGGAAGGGGTAATGGCATCCTCTAAACCTGTAAGACAACAAAGAAAATCATTACATGTATAGAAACTGAATGATCACCTACCTGTTAGACAGTAGCAAACAGATTGACAGCGAGCCGTACACAGTGGCAGATGGATTAAACCTTGATGGACAGATGCACCATCAGGAAGGGAAGGGGTAATGGCATCCTCTATACCTGTAAGACAAAAAAAACCTGTAAGACATAAATGTATAGAAACTGAATGATCACCTACCTGTTAGTCAGTAGCAAACAGACAGACAGCAAGCCGTACACAGTGGCAGATGGATGGAACCTTGATGGACAGATGCACCATCAGGGAGGGAAGGGATAATGGCATCCTCTAAACCTGTAAGACAAAGAAAATCAATACATGTATAGAAACTGAATTATCACCTACCTGTTAGACAGTAGCAAACAGATAGACAGCGAGCCGTACACAGTGGCAGATGGATGCACCATCAGGGTGGGAAGGGGTAATGGCATCCTCTGAACCTGTAAGACAACAAAGAAAATCAATACATGTATAGAAACTGAATGATCACCTACCTGTTAGACAGTAGCAAACAGATAGACAGCGAGCCGGACACAGTGGCAGATGGATGGAACCTTGATGGACAGATGCACCATCAGGGACGGAAGGGGTATTGGCATCCTCAGAACCTAAATGATAACAACGACAATCAATACAGGTTTTGAAACTGAAAGATCACTTACCTTTTACACAGTTGCAGAACAATAGGGAGTGAGGCAGACACAGCTGCAGATGGACAGATTGATGGTGGCTGAATCTACGGTCAGGGAGGGAGGGGCTCTGAAAGTCCTAAACCTTTTAGACAAAAAAAACAAAAAAAAAAACGTCAATACATGTATAGAAACTGAATGATGACCTAAATCTTACTCACTTGCAGTCAGATAGATATCGAGTCACACAAATAGTTGGGATGGACAGACCCTTGTTTGATGGATCCACCATTAGGAAGGAGGGGGGGTCCTGGAGTCCTGAAAGCCTGTAAGACAACAAAGAAAGTCAATACATGTATAGAAACTGAATGATCACCTACCTGTTAGACAGTAGCAAACAGATAGACAGCGAGCCGGACACAGTGGCAGATGGATGGAACCTTGATGGACAGATGCACCATCAGGGAGGGAAGGGGTAATGGCATCCTATAAACCTGTAAGACAACAAACAGTGTCAATACATGTATAGAAACTGAATGATCACCTACCTGTTAGACAGTAGCAAACAGACAGATAGCGAGCCATACACAGTGACAGATGTATGGACCCTTGATGGACAGATGCACCATCAGGGAGGGAAGGGGTATTGGCATCCTCAGAACCTAAATGATAACAACGACAATCAATACAGGTTTTGAAACTGAAAGATCACTTACCTTTTACACAGTTGCAGAAAAATAGACAGTGAGCCAGACACAGCTGCAGATGGACAGATTGATGGTGGCTGAATCTACGGTCAGGGAGGGAGGGGCTCTGAAAGTCCTAAACCTTTTAGACAAAAAAAACAAAATAAAAAAGGCCAATACATGTATAGAAACTGAATGATGACCTAAATCTTACTCACTTGCAGTCAGAAAGATATCGAGTCACACAAATAGTTGGGATGGACAGACCCTTGTTTGATGGATCCACCATTAGGAAGGAGGGGGGGTCCTGGAGTCCTGAAAGCCTGTAAGACAACAAAGAAAGTCAATACATGTATAGAAACTGAATGATCACCTACCTGTTAGACAGTAGCAAACAGATAGATAGCGAGCCGTACACAGTGACAGATGGATGGACCCTTGATGGACAGATGCACCATCAGGGAGGGAAGGGGTAATGGCATCCTCTAAACCTGTAAGACAACAAACAGTGTCAATACATGTACAGAAACTGAATGATTACCTACCTGTTAGACAGTAGCAAACAGATAGACAGCGAGCCGTACACAGTGACAGATGGATGGACCCTTGATGGAAAGATGCACCATCAGGGAGAGAAGGGGTAATGGCATCCTCTAAACCTGTAAGACAACAAAGAAAATCAATACATGTATAGAAACTGAATGATCACCTACCTGTTAGACAGTAGCAAACAGATTGACAGCGAGCCGTACACAGTGGCAGATGGATTAAACCTTGATGGACAGATGAACCATCAGGGAGGGAAGGGGTAATGGCATCCTCTACACCTGTAAGACAACAAAGAAAATCAATACATGTAAAGAAACTGAATGATCACCTACCTGTTAGACAGTAGCAAACAGATTGACAGCGAGCCGTACACAGTGGCAGATGGATTAAACCTTGATGGACAGATGCACCAAAAGGGAGGGAAGGGGTAATGGCATCCTCTAAACCTGTAAGACAAAAAAAATCTGTAAGACATAAATGTATAGAAACTGAATGATCACCTACCTGTTAGTCAGTAGCAAACAGACAGACAGCAAGCCGAACACAGTGGCAGATGGATGGAACCTTGATGGACAGATGCACCATCAGGGAGGGAAGGGATAATGGCATCCTCTAAACCTGTAAGACAAAGAAAATCAATACATGTATAGAAACTGAATTATCACCTACCTGTTAGACAGTAGCAAACAGATAGACAGCGAGCCGTACACAGTTGCAGATGGATGGACCCTTGATGGACAGATGAACCATGAGGGAGGGAAGGGGTATTGGCATCCTCAGAACCTGAAAGATAACAAAGACAATCAATACAGGTTTTGAAACTGAAAGATCACTTACCTTTTACACAGTTGTAGAACAATAGACAGTGAGCCACACACAGCTGCAGATAGACAGATTGATGGTGGCTGGATCTACAGTCAGGGAGGGAGGGGTTCTGAAGGTCCTGAACCTGTAAGACAAAGAAAATCAATACATGTAAAGAAACCGAATGATCACCTACCTGTTAGACAGAAGAAAACAGATTGACAGCGAGCCATACACAGTGACAGATGGATGGACCGTTGATGGACAGATGCACCATCAGGGAGGGAAGGGGTAATGGCATCCTCTAAACCTGTAAGACAACAAAAAAAATCAATACATGTTTAGAAACTGAATGATCACCTACCTTATAGACAGTAGCAAACAGATTGACAGCGAGATGTACACAGTGACAGATCTATGGAGCCTTGATGGACAGATGCACCATCAGGGAGGGAAGGGGTAATGGCATCCTCTAAACCTGTAAGACAACAAAGAAAATCAATACATGTAAAGAAACCGAATGATCACCTACCTGTTAGACAGAAGAAAACAGATTGACAGCGAGCCGTACACAGTGACAGATGGATGGACCGTTGATGGACAGATGCACCATCAGGGAGGGAAGGGGTAATGGCATCCTCTAAACCTGTAAGACAACAAAGAAAATCAATACATGTATAGAAACTGAATGATCACCTACCTGTTAGACAGTAGCAAACAGATAGACAGCGAGCCATACACAGTGGCAGATGGATGGAACCTTGATGGACAGATGCACCATCAGGGAGGGAAGGGGTAATGGCATCCTCTAAACCTGTAAGACAACAAACAGTGTCAATACATGTATAGAAACTGAATGATCACCTACCTGTTAGACAGTAGCAAACAGATAGACAGCGAGCCGGACACAGTGGCAGATGGATGGAACCTTGATGGACAGATGCACCATCAGGGAGGGAAGGGGTAATGGCATCCTCTAAACCTGTAAGACAACAAACAGTGTCAATACATGTATAGAAACTGAATGATCACCTACCTGTTAGACAGTAGCAAACAGACAGATAGCGAGCCATACACAGTGACAGATGTATGGACCCTTGATGGACAGATGCACCATCAGGGAGGGAAGGGGTATTGGCATCCTCAGAACCTAAATGATAACAACGACAATCAATACAGGTTTTGAAACTGAAAGATCACTTACCTTTTACACAGTTGCAGAACAATAGGGAGTGAGGCAGACACAGCTGCAGATGGACAGATTGATGGTGGCTGAATCTACGGTCAGGGAGGGAGGGGCTCTGAAAGTCCTAAACCTTTTAGACAAAAAAAACAAAATAAAAAAGGCCAATACATGTATAGAAACTGAATGATGACCTAAATCTTACTCACTTGCAGTCAGAAAGATATCGAGTCACACAAATAGTTGGGATGGACAGACCCTTGTTTGATGGATCCACCATTAGGAAGGAGGGGGGGTCCTGGAGTCCTGAAAGCCTGTAAGACAACAAAGAAAGTCAATACATGTATAGAAACTGAATGATCACCTACCTGTTAGACAGTAGCAAACAGATAGATAGCGAGCCGTACACAGTGACAGATGGATGGACCCTTGATGGACAGATGCACCATCAGGGAGGGAAGGGGTAATGGCATCCTCTAAACCTGTAAGACAACAAACAGTGTCAATACATGTACAGAAACTGAATGATTACCTACCTGTTAGACAGTAGCAAACAGATAGACAGCGAGCCGTACACAGTGACAGATGGATGGACCCTTGATGGAAAGATGCACCATTAGGGAGAGAAGGGGTAATGGCATCCTCTAAACCTGTAAGATAACAAAGAAAATCAATACATGTATAGAAACTGAATGATCACCTACCTGTTAGACAGTAGCAAACAGATTGACAGCGAGCCGTACACAGTGGCAGATGGATTAAACCTTGATGGACAGATGAACCATCAGGGAGGGAAGGGGTAATGGCATCCTCTACACCTGTAAGACAACAAAGAAAATCAATAAATGTAAAGAAACTGAATGATCACCTACCTGTTAGACAGTTGCAAACAGATTGACAGCGAGCCGTACACAGTGGCAGATGGATTAAACCTTGATGGACAGATGCACCAAAAGGGAGGGAAGGGGTAATGGCATCCTCTAAACCTGTAAGACAAAGAAAATCAATACATGTATAGAAACTGAATTATCACCTACCTGTTAGACAGTAGCAAACAGATAGACAGCGAGCCGTACACAGTTGCAGATGGATGGACCCTTGATGGACAGATGAACCATGAGGGAGGGAAGGGGTATTGGCATCCTCAGAACCTGAAAGATAACAAAGACAATCAATACAGGTTTTGAAACTGAAAGATCACTTACCTTTTACACAGTTGTAGAACAATAGACAGTGAGCCACACACAGCTGCAGATAGACAGATTGATGGTGGCTGGATCTACAGTCAGGGAGGGAGGGGTTCTGAAGGTCCTGAACCTGTAAGACAAAGAAAATCAATACATGTAAAGAAACCGAATGATCACCTACCTGTTAGACAGAAGAAAACAGATTGACAGCGAGCCATACACAGTGACAGATGGATGGACCGTTGATGGACAGATGCACCATCAGGGAGGGAAGGGGTAATGGCATCCTCTAAACCTGTAAGACAACAAAAAAAATCAATACATGTTTAGAAACTGAATGATCACCTACCTTTTAGACAGTAGCAAACAGATTGACAGCGAGATGTACACAGTGACAGATCTATGGAGCCTTGATGGACAGATGCACCATCAGGGAGGGAAGGGGTAATGGCATCCTCTAAACCTGTAAGACAACAAAGAAAATCAATACATGTAAAGAAACCGAATGATCACCTACCGGTTAGACAGAAGAAAACAGATTGACAGCGAGCCGTACACAGTGACAGATGGATGGACCGTTGATGGACAGATGCACCATCAGGGAGGGAAGGGGTAATGGCATCCTCTAAACCTGTAAGACAACAAAGAAAATCAATACATGTATAGAAACTGAATGATCACCTACCTGTTAGACAGTAGCAAACAGATAGACAGCGAGCCATACACAGTGGCAGATGGATGGAACCTTGATGGACAGATGCACCATCAGGGAGGGAAGGGGTAATGGCATCCTCTAAACCTGTAAGACAACAAACAGTGTCAATACATGTATAGAAACTGAATGATCACCTACCTGTTAGACAGTAGCAAACAGACAGACAGCGAGCCGTACACAGTGACAGATGTATGGACCCTTGATGGACAGATGCACCATCAGGGAGGGAAGGGGTATTGGCATCCTCAGAACCTGAAAGATAACAAAGAAAATCAATACAGGTTTTGAAACTGAAAGATCACTTACCTTTTACACAGTTGCAGAACATTAGACAGTGAGCCAGACACAGCTGCAGATACACAGATTGATGGTAGCTGGATCTACGGTAAGTGAGGGTCGGGCTCAGAAGGTCCTAAACCTGTAAGACAAATAAAAAAGTCAAAACATGTATAGAAACTGAATAATGAACTAACTCTTACACACTTGCAGTACAATAGATATCGAGTCACACAAATAGTTGCAATGGACAGATCCTTGTTTGATGGATCCACCATTAGGAAGGGGGGGGGGCGGAGTCCTGAAAGCCTGTTAGACATCAAAGAAAATCAATACATGCATAGAAACTGAATGATCACCTACCTTTTAGAATGTAGCAAACAGATAGACAGCGAGCCGTACACAGTGACAGATGGATGGACCCTTAATGGACAGATGCACCATCAGGGAGGAATGGGGTAATGGCATCCTCTAAACCTGTAAGACAACAAAGAAAATAAATACATGTATAGAAACTGAATGATCACCTACCTGTTAGAGAGGTGCAGACAGATAGACAGGGAGCTGCACACAGTAACAGATGAATCGACCATTGATGGACAGATGCACCATCAAGGAGGGAAGGGGTATTGGCATCCTCAGAACCTGAAAGACAACAAACAGTGTCAATACATGTATAGAAACTGAATGATTACCTACCTGTTAGACAGTAGCAAACAGATAGACAGCGAGCCGTACACAGTGACAGATGGATGGACCCTTGATGGACAGATGCACCATCAGGGAGGGAATGGGTAATGGCATCCTCTAAAACTACAACACAACAAAGAAAATCAATACATGTATAGAAACTGAATGATCACCTACCTGTTAGACAGTAGCAAACAGATAGACAGCGAGCTGTACACAGTGGCAGATGGATGCACCATCAGGGTGGGAAGGGGTAATGGCATCCTCTGAACCTGTATGACAACAAAGAAAATCAATACATGTATAGAAACTGAATGATCACCTACCTGTTAGACAGTAGCAAACAGATAGACAGCGAGCCGTACACAGTGGCAGATGGATGCACCATCAGGGTGGGAAGGGGTAATGGCATCCTCAGAACCTAAATGATAACAACGACAATCAATACAGGTTTTGAAACTGAAAGATCACTTACCTTTTACACAGTTGCAGAAAAATAGACAGTGAGCCAGACACAGCTGCAGATGGACAGATTGATGGTGGCTGGATCTACGGTCAAGGAGATAGGGGCTCTGAACGTCCTGAACCTGTAAGACAACAAAGAAAGTCAATACATGTATAGAAACTGAATGATCACCTACCTGTTAGACAGTAGCAGACAGATAGACAGCAAACCGTACACAGTGACAGATGGATGGACCATTGATTGACAGATGCACCATCAGGGAGGGAAGGGGTAATGGCATCCTCTAAACCTGTAAGACAACAAAGAAAATCAATACATATTTAGAAACTGAATGATCACCTACCTTTTAGACAGTAGCAAACAGATTGACAGCGAGTTGTACACAGTGACAGATCTATGGAGCCTTGATGGACAGATGCACCATCAGGGAGGGAAGGGGTATTGGCATCCTCAGAACCTAAATGATAACAACGACAATCAATACAGGTTTTGAAACTGAAAGATCACTTACCTTTTACACAGTTGCAGAAAAATAGACAGTGAGCCAGACACAGCTGCAGATGGACAGATTGATGGTGGCTGGATCTACGGTCAAGGAGATAGGGGCTCTGAACGTCCTGAACCTGTAAGACAACAAAGAAAGTCAATACATGTATAGAAACTGAATGATCACCTACCTGTTAGACAGTAGCAAACAGATAGATAGCGAGCCGTACACAGTGACAGATGGATGGACCCTTGATGGACAGATGCACCATCAGGGAGGGAAGGGGTAATGGCATCCTCTGAACCTGTAAGACAACAAACAGTGTCAATACATGTACAGAAACTGAATGATTACCTACCTGTTAGACAGTAGCAAACAGATAGACAGCGAGCCGTACACAGTGGCAGATGGATTAAACCTTGATGGACAGATGAACCATCAGGGAGGGAAGGGGTAATGGCATCCTCTACACCTGTAAGACAACAAAGAAAATCAATACATGTAAAGAAACTGAATAATCACCTACCTGTTAGACAGTAGCAAACAGATTGACAGCGAGCCGTACACAGTGGCAGATGGATTAAACCTTGATGGACAGATGCACCAAAAGGGAGGGAAGGGGTAATGGCATCCTCTAAACCTGTAAGACAAAAAAAATCTGTAAGACATAAATGTATAGAAACTGAATGATCACCTACCTGTTAGTCAGTAGCAAACAGACAGACAGCAAGCCGAACACAGTGGCAGATGGATGGAACCTTGATGGACAGATGCACCATCAGGGAGGGAAGGGATAATGGCATCCTCTAAACCTGTAAGACAAAGAAAATCAATACATGTATAGAAACTGAATTATCACCTACCTGTTAGACAGTAGCAAACAGATAGACAGCGAGCCGTACACAGTTGCAGATGGATGGACCCTTGATGGACAGATGAACCATGAGGGAGGGAAGGGGTATTGGCATCCTCAGAACCTGAAAGATAACAAAGACAATCAATACAGGTTTTGAAACTGAAAGATCACTTACCTTTTACACAGTTGTAGAACAATAGACAGTGAGCCACACACAGCTGCAGATAGACAGATTGATGGTGGCTGGATCTACAGTCAGGGAGGGAGGGGTTCTGAAGGTCCTGAACCTGTAAGACAAAGAAAATCAATACATGTAAAGAAACCGAATGATCACCTACCTGTTAGACAGAAGAAAACAGATTGACAGCGAGCCATACACAGTGACAGATGGATGGACCGTTGATGGACAGATGCACCATCAGGGAGGGAAGGGGTAATGGCATCCTCTAAACCTGTAAGACAACAAAAAAAATCAATACATGTTTAGAAACTGAATGATCACCTACCTTTTAGACAGTAGCAAACAGATTGACAGCGAGATGTACACAGTGAAAGATCTATGGAGCCTTGATGGACAGATGCACCATCAGGGAGGGAAGGGGTAATGGCATCCTCTAAACCTGTAAGACAACAAAGAAAATCAATACATGTAAAGAAACCGAATGATCACCTACCTGTTAGACAGAAGAAAACAGATTGACAGCGAGCCGTACACAGTGACAGATGGATGGACCGTTGATGGACAGATGCACCATCAGGGAGGGAAGGGGTAATGGCATCCTCTAAACCTGTAAGACAACAAAGAAAATCATTACATGTATAGAAACTGAATGATCACCTACCTGTTAGACAGTAGCAAACAGATAGACAGCGAGCCATACACAGTGGCAGATGGATGGAAACTTGATGGACAGATGCACCATCAGGGAGGGAAGGGGTAATGGCATCCTCTAAACCTGTAAGACAACAAACAGTGTCAATACATGTATAGAAACTGAATGATCACCTACCTGTTAGACAGTAGCAAACAGACAGACAGCGAGCCGTACACAGTGACAGATGTATGGACCCTTGATGGACAGATGCACCATCAGGGAGGGAAGGGGTATTGGCATCCTCAGAACCTGAAAGATAACAAAGAAAATCAATACAGGTTTTGAAACTGAAAGATCACTTACCTTTTACACAGTTGCAGAACATTAGACAGTGAGCCAGACACAGCTGCAGATAGACAGATTGATGGTGGCTGGATCTACGGTAAGTGAGGGTCGGGCTCAGAAGGTCCTAAACCTGTAAGACAAATAAAAAAGTCAAAACATGTATAGAAACTGAATAATGAACTAACTCTTACACACTTGCAGTACAATAGATATCGAGTCACACAAATAGTTGCAATGGACAGATCCTTGTTTGATGGATCCACCATTAGGAAGGGGGGGGGGGGCGGAGTCCTGAAAGCCTGTTAGACATCAAAGAAAATCAATACATGCATAGAAACTGAATGATCACCTACCTTTTAGAATGTAGCAAACAGATAGACAGCGAGCCGTACACAGTGACAGATGGATGGACCCTTAATGGACAGATGCACCATCAGGGAGGAATGGGGTAATGGCATCCTCTAAACCTGTAAGACAACAAAGAAAATAAATACATGTATAGAAACTGAATGATCACCTACCTGTTAGAGAGGTGCAGACAGATAGACAGGGAGCTGCACACAGTAACAGATGAATCGACCATTGATGGACAGATGCACCATCAGGGAGGGAAGGGGTATTGGCATCCTCAGAACCTGAAAGACAACAAACAGTGTCAATACATGTATAGAAACTGAATGATTACCTACCTGTTAGACAGTAGCAAACAGATAGACAGCGAGCCGTACACAGTGACAGATGGATGGACCCTTGATGGACAGATGCACCATCAGGGAGGGAATGGGTAATGGCATCCTCTAAAACTACAACACAACAAAGAAAATCAATACATGTATAGAAACTGAATGATCACCTACCTGTTAGACAGTAGCAAACAGATAGACAGCGAGCCGTACACAGTGGCAGATGGATGCACCATCAGGGTGGGAAGGGGTAATGGCATCCTCAGAACCTAAATGATAACAACGACAATCAATACAGGTTTTGAAACTGAAAGATCACTTACCTTTTACACAGTTGCAGAAAAATAGACAGTGAGCCAGACACAGCTGCAGATGGACAGATTGATGGTGGCTGGATCTACGGTCAAGGAGATAGGGGCTCTGAACGTCCTGAACCTGTAAGACAACAAAGAAAGTCAATACATGTATAGAAACTGAATGATCACCTACCTGTTAGACAGTAGCAGACAGATAGACAGCAAACCGTACACAGTGACAGATGGATGGACCATTGATTGACAGATGCACCATCAGGGAGGGAAGGGGTAATGGCATCCTCTAAACCTGTAAGACAACAAAGAAAATCAATACATATTTAGAAACTGAATGATCACCTACCTTTTAGACAGTAGCAAACAGATTGACAGCGAGTTGTACACAGTGACAGATCTATGGACCCTTGATGGACAGATGCACCATCAGGGAGGGAAGGGGTATTGGCATCCTCAGAACCTAAATGATAACAACGACAATCAATACAGGTTTTGAAACTGAAAGATCACTTACCTTTTACACAGTTGCAGAAAAATAGACAGTGAGCCAGACACAGCTGCAGATGGACAGATTGATGGTGGCTGGATCTACGGTCAAGGAGATAGGGGCTCTGAACGTCCTGAACCTGTAAGACAACAAAGAAAGTCAATACATGTATAGAAACTGAATGATCACCTACCTGTTAGACAGTAGCAAACAGATAGATAGCGAGCCGTACACAGTGACAGATGGATGGACCCTTGATGGACAGATGCACCATCAGGGAGGGAAGGGGTAATGGCATCCTCTAAACCTGTAAGACAACAAACAGTGTCAATACATGTACAGAAACTGAATGATTACCTACCTGTTAGACAGTAGCAAACAGATAGACAGCGAGCCGTACACAGTGACAGATGGATGGACCCTTGATGGAAAGATGCACCATCAGGGAGAGAAGGGGTAATGGCATCCTCTAAACCTGTAAGACAACAAAGAAAATCAATACATGTATAGAAACTGAATGATCACCTACCTGTTAGACAGTAGCAAACAGATTGACAGCGAGCCGTACACAGTGGCAGATGGATTAAACCTTGATGGACAGATGAACCATCAGGGAGGGAAGGGGTAATGGCATCCTCTACACCTGTAAGACAACAAAGAAAATCAATACATGTAAAGAAACTGAATGATCACCTACCTGTTAGACAGTAGCAAACAGATTGACAGCGAGCCGTACACAGTGGCAGATGGATTAAACCTTGATGGACAGATGCACCAAAAGGGAGGGAAGGGGTAATGGCATCCTCTAAACCTGTAAGACAAAAAAAATCTGTAAAACATAAATGTATAGAAACTGAATGATCACCTACCTGTTAGTCAGTAGCAAACAGACAGACAGCAAGCCGAACACAGTGGCAGATGGATGGAACCTTGATGGACAGATGCACCATCAGGGAGGGAAGGGATAATGGCATCCTCTAAACCTGTAAGACAAAGAAAATCAATACATGTAAAGAAACTGAATTATCACCTACCTGTTAGACAGTAGCAAACAGATAGACAGCGAGCCGTACACAGTGACAGATGGATGGACCCTTGATGGACAGATGCACCATCAGGGAGGGAATGGGTAATGGCATCCTCTAAAACTACAACACAACAAAGAAAATCAATACATGTATAGAAACTGAATGATCACCTACCTGTTAGACAGTAGCAAACAGATAGACAGCGAGCCGTACACAGTGGCAGATGGATGCACCATCAGGGTGGGAAGGGGTAATGGCATCCTCAGAACCTAAATGATAACAACGACAATCAATACAGGTTTTGAAACTGAAAGATCACTTACCTTTTACACAGTTGCAGAAAAATAGACAGTGAGCCAGACACAGCTGCAGATGGACAGATTGATGGTGGCTGGATCTACGGTCAAGGAGATAGGGGCTCTGAACGTCCTGAACCTGTAAGACAACAAAGAAAGTCAATACATGTATAGAAACTGAATGATCACCTACCTGTTAGACAGTAGCAGACAGATAGACAGCAAACCGTACACAGTGACAGATGGATGGACCATTGATTGACAGATGCACCATCAGGGAGGGAAGGGGTAATGGCATCCTCTAAACCTGTAAGACAACAAAGAAAATCAATACATATTTAGAAACTGAATGATCACCTACCTTTTAGACAGTAGCAAACAGATTGACAGCGAGTTGTACACAGTGACAGATCTATGGAGCCTTGATGGACAGATGCACCATCAGGGAGGGAAGGGGTATTGGCATCCTCAGAACCTAAATGATAACAACGACAATCAATACAGGTTTTGAAACTGAAAGATCACTTACCTTTTACACAGTTGCAGAAAAATAGACAGTGAGCCAGACACAGCTGCAGATGGACAGATTGATGGTGGCTGGATCTACGGTCAAGGAGATAGGGGCTCTGAACGTCCTGAACCTGTAAGACAACAAAGAAAGTCAATACATGTATAGAAACTGAATGATCACCTACCTGTTAGACAGTAGCAAACAGATAGATAGCGAGCCGTACACAGTGACAGATGGATGGACCCTTGATGGACAGATGCACCATCAGGGAGGGAAGGGGTAATGGCATCCTCTAAACCTGTAAGACAACAAACAGTGTCAATACATGTACAGAAACTGAATGATTACCTACCTGTTAGACAGTAGCAAACAGATAGACAGCGAGCCGTACACAGTGACAGATGGATGGACCCTTGATGGAAAGATGCACCATCAGGGAGAGAAGGGGTAATGGCATCCTCTAAACCTGTAAGACAACAAAGAAAATCAATACATGTATAGAAACTGAATGATCACCTACCTGTTAGACAGTAGCAAACAGATTGACAGCGAGCCGTACACAGTGGCAGATGGATAAACCTTGATGGACAGATGAACCATCAGGGAGGGAAGGGGTAATGGCATCCTCTACACCTGTAAGACAACAAAGAAAATCAATACATGTAAAGAAACTGAATGATCACCTACCTGTTAGACAGTAGCAAACAGATTGACAGCGAGCCGTACACAGTGGCAGATGGATTAAACCTTGATGGACAGATGCACCAAAAGGGAGGGAAGGGGTAATGGCATCCTCTAAACCTGTAAGACAAAAAAAATCTGTAAAACATAAATGTATAGAAACTGAATGATCACCTACCTGTTAGTCAGTAGCAAACAGACAGACAGCAAGCCGAACACAGTGGCAGATGGATGGAACCTTGATGGACAGATGCACCATCAGGGAGGGAAGGGATAATGGCATCCTCTAAACCTGTAAGACAAAGAAAATCAATACATGTATAGAAACTGAATTATCACCTACCTGTTAGACAGTAGCAAACAGATAGACAGCGAGCCGTACACAGTTGCAGATGGATGGACCCTTGATGGACAGATGAACCATGAGGGAGGGAAGGGGTATTGGCATCCTCAGAACCTGAAAGATAACAAAGACAATCAATACAGGTTTTGAAACTGAAAGATCACTTACCTTTTACACAGTTGTAGAACAATAGACAGTGAGCCACACACAGCTGCAGATAGACAGATTGATGGTGGCTGGATCTACAGTCAGGGAGGGAGGGGTTCTGAAGGTCCTGAACCTGTAAGACAAAGAAAATCAATACATGTAAAGAAACCGAATGATCACCTACCTGTTAGACAGAAGAAAACAGATTGACAGCGAGCCATACACAGTGACAGATGGATGGACCGTTGATGGACAGATGCACCATCAGGGAGGGAAGGGGTAATGGCATCCTCTAAACCTGTAAGACAACAAAGAAAATCAATACATGCAAAGAAACCGAATGATCACCTACCTGTTAGACAGAAGAAAACAGATTGACAGCGAGCCGTACACAGTGACAGATGGATGGACCGTTGATGGACAGATGCACCATCAGGGAGGGAAGGGGTAATGGCATCCTCTAAACCTGTAAGACAACAAAGAAAATCAATACATGTATAGAAACTGAATGATCACCTACCTGTTAGACAGTAGCAAACAGATAGACAGCGAGCCATACACAGTGGCAGATGGATGGAACCTTGATGGACAGATGCACCATCAGGGAGGGAAGGGGTAATGGCATCCTCTAAACCTGTAAGACAACAAACAGTGTCAATACATGTATAGAAACTGAATGATCACCTACCTGTTAGACAGTAGCAAACAGACAGACAGCGAGCCGTACACAGTGACAGATGTATGGACCCTTGATGGACAGATGCACCATCAGGGAGGGAAGGGGTATTGGCATCCTCAGAACCTGAAAGATAACAAAGAAAATCAATACAGGTTTTGAAACTGAAAGATCACTTACCTTTTACACAGTTGCAGAACATTAGACAGTGAGCCAGACACAGCTGCAGATACACAGATTGATGGTGGCTGGATCTACGGTAAGTGAGGGTCGGGCTCAGAAGGTCCTAAACCTGTAAGACAAATAAAAAAGTCAAAACATGTATAGAAACTGAATAATGAACTAACTCTTACACACTTGCAGTACAATAGATATCGAGTCACACAAATAGTTGCAATGGACAGATCCTTGTTTGATGGATCCACCATTAGGAAGGGGGGGGGGCGGAGTCCTGAAAGCCTGTTAGACATCAAAGAAAATCAATACATGCATAGAAACTGAATGATCACCTACCTTTTAGAATGTAGCAAACAGATAGACAGCGAGCCGTACACAGTGACAGATGGATGGACCCTTAATGGACAGATGCACCATCAGGGAGGAATGGGGTAATGGCATCCTCTAAACCTGTAAGACAACAAAGAAAATAAATACATGTATAGAAACTGAATGATCACCTACCTGTTAGAGAGGTGCAGACAGATAGACAGGGAGCTGCACACAGTAACAGATGAATCGACCATTGATGGACAGATGCACCATCAGGGAGGGAAGGGGTATTGGCATCCTCAGAACCTGAAAGACAACAAACATTTTCAATACATGTATAGAAACTGAATGATTACCTACCTGTTAGACAGTAGCAAACAGATAGACAGCGAGCCGTACACAGTGACAGATGGATGGACCCTTGATGGACAGATGCACCATCAGGGAGGGAATGGGTAATGGCATCCTCTAAAACTACAACACAACAAAGAAAATCAATATATGTATAGAAACTGAATGATCACCTACCTGTTAGACAGTAGCAAACAGATAGACAGCGAGCCATACACAGTGGCAGATGGATGGAACCTTGATGGACAGATGCACCATCAGGGAGGGAAGGGGTAATGGCATCCTCTAAACCTGTAAGACAACAAACAGTGTCAATACATGTATAGAAACTGAATGATCACCTACCTGTTAGACAGTAGCAAACAGACAGACAGCGAGCCGTACACAGTGACAGATGTATGGACCCTTGATGGACAGATGCACCATCAGGGAGGGAAGGGGTATTGGCATCCTCAGAACCTGAAAGATAACAAAGAAAATCAATACAGGTTTTGAAACTGAAAGATCACTTACCTTTTACACAGTTGCAGAACATTAGACAGTGAGCCAGACACAGCTGCAGATAGACAGATTGATGGTGGCTGGATCTACGGTAAGTGAGGGTCGGGCTCAGAAGGTCCTAAACCTGTAAGACAAATAAAAAAGTCAAAACATGTATAGAAACTGAATAATGAACTAACTCTTACACACTTGCAGTACAATAGATATCGAGTCACACAAATAGTTGCAATGGACAGATCCTTGTTTGATGGATCCACCATTAGGAAGGGGGGGGGGCGGAGTCCTGAAAGCCTGTTAGACATCAAAGAAAATCAATACATGCATAGAAACTGAATGATCACCTACCTTTTAGAATGTAGCAAACAGATAGACAGCGAGCCGTACACAGTGACAGATGGATGGACCCTTAATGGACAGATGCACCATCAGGGAGGAATGGGGTAATGGCATCCTCTAAACCTGTAAGACAACAAAGAAAATAAATACATGTATAGAAACTGAATGATCACCTACCTGTTAGAGAGGTGCAGACAGATAGACAGGGAGCTGCACACAGTAACAGATGAATCGACCATTGATGGACAGATGCACCATCAGGGAGGGAAGGGGTATTGGCATCCTCAGAACCTGAAAGACAACAAACATTTTCAATACATGTATAGAAACTGAATGATTACCTACCTGTTAGACAGTAGCAAACAGATAGACAGCGAGCCGTACACAGTGACAGATGGATGGACCCTTGATGGACAGATGCACCATCAGGGAGGGAATGGGTAATGGCATCCTCTAAAACTACAACACAACAAAGAAAATCAATACATGTATAGAAACTGAATGATCACCTACCTGTTAGACAGTAGCAAACAGATAGACAGCGAGCTGTACACAGTGGCAGATGGATGCACCATCAGGGTGGGAAGGGGTAATGGCATCCTCTGAACCTGTATGACAACAAAGAAAATCAATACATGTATAGAAACTGAATGATCACCTACCTGTTAGACAGTAGCAAACAGATAGACAGCGAGCCGTACACAGTGGCAGATGGATGCACCATCAGGGTGGGAAGGGGTAATGGCATCCTCAGAACCTAAATGATAACAACGACAATCAATACAGGTTTTGAAACTGAAAGATCACTTACCTTTTACACAGTTGCAGAAAAATAGACAGTGAGCCAGACACAGCTGCAGATGGACAGATTGATGGTGGCTGGATCTACGGTCAAGGAGATAGGGGCTCTGAACGTCCTGAACCTGTAAGACAACAAAGAAAGTCAATACATGTATAGAAACTGAATGATCACCTACCTGTTAGACAGTAGCAGACAGATAGACAGCAAACCGTACACAGTGACAGATGGATGGACCATTGATTGACAGATGCACCATCAGGGAGGGAAGGGGTAATGGCATCCTCTAAACCTGTAAGACAACAAAGAAAATCAATACATATTTAGAAACTGAATGATCACCTACCTTTTAGACAGTAGCAAACAGATTGACAGCGAGTTGTACACAGTGACAGATCTATGGAGCCTTGATGGACAGATGCACCATCAGGGAGGGAAGGGGTATTGGCATCCTCAGAACCTAAATGATAACAACGACAATCAATACAGGTTTTGAAACTGAAAGATCACTTACCTTTTACACAGTTGCAGAAAAATAGACAGTGAGCCAGACACAGCTGCAGATGGACAGATTGATGGTGGCTGGATCTACGGTCAAGGAGATAGGGGCTCTGAACGTCCTGAACCTGTAAGACAACAAAGAAAGTCAATACATGTATAGAAACTGAATGATCACCTACCTGTTAGACAGTAGCAAACAGATAGATAGCGAGCCGTACACAGTGACAGATGGATGGACCCTTGATGGACAGATGCACCATCAGGGAGGGAAGGGGTAATGGCATCCTCTAAACCTGTAAGACAACAAACAGTGTCAATACATGTACAGAAACTGAATGATTACCTACCTGTTAGACAGTAGCAAACAGATAGACAGCGAGCCGTACACAGTGACAGATGGATGGACCCTTGATGGAAAGATGCACCATCAGGGAGAGAAGGGGTAATGGCATCCTCTAAACCTGTAAGACAACAAAGAAAATCAATACATGTATAGAAACTGAATGATCACCTACCTGTTAGACAGTAGCAAACAGATTGACAGCGAGCCGTACACAGTGGCAGATGGATTAAACCTTGATGGACAGATGCACCAAAAGGGAGGGAAGGGGTAATGGCATCCTCTAAACCTGTAAGACAAAAAAAATCTGTAAGACATAAATGTATAGAAACTGAATGATCACCTACCTGTTAGTCAGTAGCAAACAGACAGACAGCGAGCCGTACACAGTGACAGATGGATGGACCCTTGATGGAAAGATGCACCATCAGGGAGAGAAGGGGTAATGGCATCCTCTAAACCTGTAAGACAACAAAGAAAATCAATACATGTATAGAAACTGAATGATCACCTACCTGTTAGACAGTAGCAAACAGATTGACAGCGAGCCGTACACAGTGGCAGATGGATTAAACCTTGATGGACAGATGAACCATCAGGGAGGGAAGGGGTAATGGCATCCTCTACACCTGTAAGACAACAAAGAAAATCAATACATGTAAAGAAACTGAATGATCACCTACCTGTTAGACAGTAGCAAACAGATTGACAGCGAGCCGTACACAGTGGCAGATGGATTAAACCTTGATGGACAGATGCACCAAAAGGGAGGGAAGGGGTAATGGCATCCTCTAAACCTGTAAGACAAAAAAAATCTGTAAAACATAAATGTATAGAAACTGAATGATCACCTACCTGTTAGTCAGTAGCAAACAGACAGACAGCAAGCCGAACACAGTGGCAGATGGATGGAACCTTGATGGACAGATGCACCATCAGGGAGGGAAGGGATAATGGCATCCTCTAAACCTGTAAGACAAAGAAAATCAATACATGTAAAGAAACTGAATTATCACCTACCTGTTAGACAGTAGCAAACAGATAGACAGCGAGCCGTACACAGTGACAGATGGATGGACCCTTGATGGACAGATGCACCATCAGGGAGGGAATGGGTAATGGCATCCTCTAAAACTACAACACAACAAAGAAAATCAATACATGTATAGAAACTGAATGATCACCTACCTGTTAGACAGTAGCAAACAGATAGACAGCGAGCCGTACACAGTGGCAGATGGATGCACCATCAGGGTGGGAAGGGGTAATGGCATCCTCAGAACCTAAATGATAACAACGACAATCAATACAGGTTTTGAAACTGAAAGATCACTTACCTTTTACACAGTTGCAGAAAAATAGACAGTGAGCCAGACACAGCTGCAGATGGACAGATTGATGGTGGCTGGATCTACGGTCAAGGAGATAGGGGCTCTGAACGTCCTGAACCTGTAAGACAACAAAGAAAGTCAATACATGTATAGAAACTGAATGATCACCTACCTGTTAGACAGTAGCAGACAGATAGACAGCAAACCGTACACAGTGACAGATGGATGGACCATTGATTGACAGATGCACCATCAGGGAGGGAAGGGGTAATGGCATCCTCTAAACCTGTAAGACAACAAAGAAAATCAATACATATTTAGAAACTGAATGATCACCTACCTTTTAGACAGTAGCAAACAGATTGACAGCGAGTTGTACACAGTGACAGATCTATGGAGCCTTGATGGACAGATGCACCATCAGGGAGGGAAGGGGTATTGGCATCCTCAGAACCTAAATGATAACAACGACAATCAATACAGGTTTTGAAACTGAAAGATCACTTACCTTTTACACAGTTGCAGAAAAATAGACAGTGAGCCAGACACAGCTGCAGATGGACAGATTGATGGTGGCTGGATCTACGGTCAAGGAGATAGGGGCTCTGAACGTCCTGAACCTGTAAGACAACAAAGAAAGTCAATACATGTATAGAAACTGAATGATCACCTACCTGTTAGACAGTAGCAAACAGATAGATAGCGAGCCGTACACAGTGACAGATGGATGGACCCTTGATGGACAGATGCACCATCAGGGAGGGAAGGGGTAATGGCATCCTCTAAACCTGTAAGACAACAAACAGTGTCAATACATGTACAGAAACTGAATGATTACCTACCTGTTAGACAGTAGCAAACAGATAGACAGCGAGCCGTACACAGTGACAGATGGATGGACCCTTGATGGAAAGATGCACCATCAGGGAGAGAAGGGGTAATGGCATCCTCTAAACCTGTAAGACAACAAAGAAAATCAATACATGTATAGAAACTGAATGATCACCTACCTGTTAGACAGTAGCAAACAGATTGACAGCGAGCCGTACACAGTGGCAGATGGATAAACCTTGATGGACAGATGAACCATCAGGGAGGGAAGGGGTAATGGCATCCTCTACACCTGCAAGACAACAAAGAAAATCAATACATGTAAAGAAACTGAATGATCACCTACCTGTTAGACAGTAGCAAACAGATTGACAGCGAGCCGTACACAGTGGCAGATGGATTAAACCTTGATGGACAGATGCACTAAAAGGGAGGGAAGGGGTAATGGCATCCTCTAAACCTGTAAGACAAAAAAAATCTGTAAAACATAAATGTATAGAAACTGAATGATCACCTACCTGTTAGTCAGTAGCAAACAGACAGACAGCAAGCCGAACACAGTGGCAGATGGATGGAACCTTGATGGACAGATGCACCATCAGGGAGGGAAGGGATAATGGCATCCTCTAAACCTGTAAGACAAAGAAAATCAATACATGTATAGAAACTGAATTATCACCTACCTGTTAGACAGTAGCAAACAGATAGACAGCGAGCCGTACACAGTTGCAGATGGATGAAACCTTGATGGACAGATACACCATCAGGGAGGGAAGGGGTAATGGCATCCTCTAAACCTGTAAGACAACAAAGAAAATCAACACATATTTAGAAACTGAATGATCACCTACCTTTTAGACAGTAGCAAACAGATTGACAGCGAGTTGTACACAGTGACAGATCTATGGAGCCTTGATGGACAGATGCACCATCAGGGAGGGAAGGGGTAATGGCATCCTCTAAACCTGTAAGACAACAAAGAAAATCAATACATGTAAAGAAACCGAATGATCACCTACCTGTTAGACAGTAGCAAACAGATAGACAGCGAGCCGGACACAGTGACAGATGGATGGACTGTTGATGGACAGATGCACCATCAGGGAGGGAATGGGTAATGGCATCCTCTAAAACTATAAGACAACAAAGAAAATCAATACATGCATAGAAACTGAATGATGACCTACCTGTTAGACAGTAGCAAACAGATAGACAGCGAGCCGGACACAGTGGCAGATGGATGGAACCTTGATGGACAGATGCACCATCAGGGAGGGAAGGGATAATGGCATCCTAAAAACCTGTAAAACAAAGAAAATCAATAAATGTATAGAAACTGAATGATCACCTACCTGTTAGTCAGTAGCAAACAGATAGACAGCAAGCCGTACACAGTTGCAGATGGATGGACCCTTGATGGACAGATGCACCATCAGGGACGGAAGGGGTATTGGCATCCTCAGAACCTAAATGATAACAACGACAATCAATA
The DNA here is from genome assembly GCF_030463535.1 of Salminus brasiliensis. Lineage (NCBI taxonomy): Eukaryota > Metazoa > Chordata > Actinopteri > Characiformes > Bryconidae > Salminus > Salminus brasiliensis. The sequence goes on along the minus strand of NC_132898.1, from coordinate 20,739,972 downwards.
CAGGTTTTGAAACTGAAAGATCACTTACCTTTTACACAGTTGCAGAACAATAGGGAGTGAGGCAGACACAGCTGCAGATGGACAGATTGATGGTGGCTGAATCTACGGTCAGGGAGGGAGGGGCTCTGAAAGTCCTAAACCTTTAAGACAAAAAAGAAAAAAAAAAACGTCAATACATATATAGAAACTGAATGATGACCTAACTCTTACACACTTGCAGTCAGATAGATGTCGAGTCACACAAATAGTTGCAATTGACAGACACTTGTTTGATGGATCCACCATTAGGAAGGAGGGGGAGGGTCTTGGAGTCCTGAAAGCCTGTAAGACAAAAAAGAAAGTCAATACATGTAAAGAAACTGAATGATCACCTACCTGTTAGACAGTAGAAAACAGATAGACAGCGAGCCGTACACAGTGACAGATGGTAGGACCCTTGATGGACAGATGCACCATCAGGGAGGGAATGGGTAATGGCATCCTCTAAACCTGTAAGACAACAAAGAAAATCAATACATCTATAGAAACTGAATGATCACCTACCTGTTTGACAGGTGCAGACAGACAGACAGCGAGCCGTACACAGTGGCAGATGGATGGAACCTTGATGGACAGATGCACCATCAGGGAGGGAAGGGGTAATGGCATCCTCTAAACCTGTAAGACAACAAAGAAAATCAATACATGTATAGAAACTGAATGATCACCTACCTGTTAGTCAGTAGCAAACAGATAGACAGCAAGCCGTACACAGTTGCAGATGGATGGACCCTTGATGGACAGATGCACCATCAGGGAGGGAAGGGGTAATGGCATCCTCTAAACCTGTAAGACAACAAAGAAAATCAATACATGTATAGAAACTGAATGATCACCTACCTGTTAGACAGTAGCAAACAGATTGACAGCGAGCCGTACACAGTGGCAGATGGATTAAACCTTGATGGACAGATGCACCATCAGGGAGGGAAGGGGTAATGGCATCCTCTAAACCTGTAAGACAAAAAAAAACCTGTAAGACATAAATGTATAGAAACTGAATGATCACCTACCTGTTAGTCAGTAGCAAACAGACAGACAGCAAGCCGTACACAGTGGCAGATGGATGGAACCTTGATGGACAGATGCACCATCAGGGAGGGAAGGGATAATGGCATCCTCTAAACCTGTAAGACAAAGAAAATCAATACATGTATAGAAACTGAATTATCACCTACCTGTTAGACAGTAGCAAACAGATAGACAGCGAGCCTTACACAGTTGCAGATGGATGGACCCTTGATGGACAGATAAACCATGAGGGAGGGAAGGGGTATTGGCATCCTCAGAACCTGAAAGATAACAAAGACAATCAATACAGGTTTTGAAACTGAAAGATCACTTACCTTTTACACAGTTGCAGAACAATAGACAGTGAGCCAGACACAGCTGTAGATAGACAGATTGATGGTGGCTGGATCTACAGTCAGGGAGGGGGGGTTCTGAAGGTCCTGAACCTGTAAGACAACAAAGAAAGTCAATACATGTATAGAAACTGAATGATCACCTACCTGTTAGACAGTAGCAAACAGATAGACAGCGAGCCGTACACAGTGGCAGATGGATGCACCATCAGGGTGGGAAGGGGTAATGGCATCCTCTGAACCTGTATGACAACAAAGAAAATCAATACATGTATAGAAACTGAATGATCACCTACCTGTTAGACAGTAGCAAACAGATTGACAGCGAGCCGTACACAGTGGCAGATGGATTAAACCTTGATGGACAGATGCACCATCAGGGAGGGAAGGGGTAATGGCATCCTCTAAACCTGTAAGACAACAAAGAAAATCAATACATGTATAGAAACTGAATGATCACTTACTTGTTAGACAGTCGAAAACAGATAGACAGCGAGCCGTACACAGTGACACATGGATGGACCCTTGATGGACAGATGCACCATCAGGGAGGGAAGGGGTAATGGCATCCTCTAAAACTACAACACAACAAAGAAAATCAATACATATATAGAAACTGAATGGTCACCTAACTGTTAGACAGTAGCAAACAGATTGACAGCGAGCCGTACACAGTGGCAGATGGATTATACCTTGATTGACAGATGCACCATCAGGGAGGGAAGGGGTATTGGCATCCTCAGAACCTAAATGATAAAGACAATCAATACAGGTTTTGAAACTGAAAGATCACTTACGTTTTACACAGTTGCAGAACAATACACAGTGAGGCAGACAAAGGCTGTAAGACAACAAAGAAAGTCAATACATGTATAGAAACTGAATGATCACCTACCTGTTAGACAGTAGCAAACAGATAGACAACGAGCCGTACACAGTGACAGATGGATGGACCCTTGATGGACAGATGCACCATCAGGGAGGGAAGGGGTAATGGCATCCTCTAAACCTGTAAGACAACAAAGAAAATCAATACATGTATAGAAACTGAATGATCACCTACCTGTTAGACAGTAGCAAACAGATTGACAGCGAGCCGTACACAGTGGCAGATGGATTAAACCTTGATGGACAGATGCACCATCAGGGAGTGAAGGGGTAATGGCATCCTCTATACCTGTAAGACAAAAAAAACCTGTAAGACATAAATGTATAGAAACTGAATGATCACCTACATGTTAGTCAGTAGCAAACAGACAGACAGCAAGCCGTACACAGTGGCAGATGGATGGAACCTTGATGGACAGATGCACCATCAGGGAGGGAAGGGATAATGGCATCCTCTAAACCTGTAAGACAAAGAAAATCAATACATGTATAGAAACTGAATTATCACCTACCTGTTAGACAGTCGAAAACAGATAGACAGCGAGCCGTACACAGTGACACATGGATGGACCCTTGATGGACAGATGCACCATCAGGGAGGGAAGGGGTAATGGCATCCTCTAAACCTGTAAGACAACAAAGAAAATCAATACATATATAGAAACTGAATGGTCACCTACCTGTTAGACAGTAGCAAACAGATTGACAGCGAGCCGTACACAGTGGCAGATGGATTATACCTTGATGGACAGATGCACCATCAGGGAGGGAAGGGGTATTGGCATCCTCAGAACCTAAATGATAAAGACAATCAATACAGGTTTTGAAACTGAAAGATCACTTACGTTTTACACAGTTGCAGAACAATACACAGTGAGGCAGATAAAGCCTGTAAGACAACAAAGAAAGTCAATACATGTATAGAAACTGAATGATCACCTACCTGTTAGACAGTAGCAAACAGATAGACAACGAGCCGTACACAGTGACAGATGGATGGACCCTTGATGGACAGATGCACCATCAGGGAGGGAAGGGGTAATGGCATCCTCTAAACCTGTAAGACAACAAAGAAAATCAATACATGTATAGAAACTGAATGATCACCTACCTGTTAGTCAGTAGCAAACAGACAGACAGCAAGCCGTACACAGTGGCAGATGGATGGAACCTTGATGGACAGATGCACCATCAGGGAGGGAAGGGATAATGGCATCCTCTAAACCTGTAAGACAAAGAAAATCAATACATGTATAGAAACTGAATTATCACCTACCTGTTAGACAGTAGCAAACAGATAGACAGCGAGCCGTACACAGTTGCAGATGGATGGACCCTTGATGGACAGATGAACCATGAGGGAGGGAAGGGGTATTGGCATCCTCAGAACCTGAAAGATAACAAAGACAATCAATACAGGTTTTGAAACTGAAAGATCACTTACCTTTTACACAGTTGTAGAACAATAGACAGTGAGCCAGACACAGCTGCAGATAGACAGATTGATGGTGGCTGGATCTACAGTCAGGGAGGGAGGGGTTCTGAAGGTCCTGAACCTGTAACACAACAAAGAAAGTCAATACATGTATACAAACTGAATGATCACCTACCTGTTAGACAGTAGCAAACAGATAGACAGCGAGCCGTACACAGTGACAGATGGATGGACCCTTGATGGACAGATGCACCATCAGGGAGGGAATGGGTAATGGCATCCTCTAAAACTATAAGACAACAAAGAAAATCAATACATGTATAGAAACTGAATGATCACCTACCTGTTAGACAGTATCAAACAGATAGACAGCGAGCCGGACACAGTGGCAGATGGATGGAACCTTGATGGACAGATGCACCATCAGGGAGGGAAGGGGTAATGGCATCCTCTAAACCTGTAAGACAACAAACAGTGTCAATACATGTATAGAAACTGAATGATCACCTACCTGTTAGACAGTAGCAAACAGACAGATAGCGAGCCATACACAGTGACAGATGTATGGACCCTTGATGGACAGATGCACCATCAGGGAGGGAAGGGGTATTGGCATCCTCAGAACCTAAATGATAACAACGACAATCAATACAGGTTTTGAAACTGAAAGATCACTTACCTTTTACACAGTTGCAGAACAATAGGGAGTGAGGCAGACACAGCTGCAGATGGACAGATTGATGGTGGCTGAATCTACGGTCAGGGAGGGAGGGGCTCTGAAAGTCCTAAACCTTTTAGACAAAAAAAACAAAAAAAAAACGTCAATACATGTATAGAAACTGAATGATGACCTAAATCTTACTCACTTGCAGTCAGATAGATATCGAGTCACACAAATAGTTGGGATGGACAGACCCTTGTTTGATGGATCCACCATTAGGAAGGAGGGGGGGTCCTGGAGTCCTGAAAGCCTGTAAGACAACAAAGAAAGTCAATACATGTATAGAAACTGAATGATCACCTACCTGTTAGACAGTAGCAAACAGATAGATAGCGAGCCGTACACAGTGACAGATGGATGGACCCTTGATGGACAGATGCACCATCAGGGAGGGAAGGGGTAATGGCATCCTCTAAACCTGTAAGACAACAAACAAAATCAATACATGTATAGAAACTGAATGATCACCTACCTGTTAGACAGTAGCAAACAGATTGACAGCGAGCCGTACACAGTGGCAGATGGATTAAACCTTGATGGACAGATGAACCATCAGGGAGGGAAGGGGTAATGGCATCCTCTACACCTGTAAGACAACAAAGAAAATCAATACATGTAAAGAAACCGAATGATCACCTACCTGTTAGACAGTAGCAAACAGATTGACAGCGAGCCATACACAGTGGCAGATGGATTAAACCTTGATGGACAGATGCACCAAAAGGGAGGGAAGGGATAATGGCATCCTCTAAACCTGTAAGACAAAGAAAATCAATACATGTATAGAAACTGAATTATCACCTACCTGTTAGACAGTCGAAAACAGATAGACAGCGAGCCGTACACAGTGACACATGGATGGACCCTTGATGGACAGATGCACCATCAGGGAGGGAAGGGATAAAGGCATCCTCTAAACCTGTAAGACAAAGAAAATCAATACATGTATAGAAACTGAATGGTCACCTACCTGTTAGACAGTAGCAAACAGATTGACAGCGAGCCGTACACAGTGGCAGATGGATTATACCTTGATGGACAGATGAACCATGAGGGAGGGAAGGGGTATTGGCATCCTCAGAACCTGAAAGATAACAAAGACAATCAATACAGGTTTTGAAACTGAAAGATCACTTACCTTTTACACAGTTGTAGAACAATAGACAGTGAGCCACACACAGCTGCAGATAGACAGATTGATGGTGGCTGGATCTACAGTCAGGGAGGGAGGGGTTCTGAAGGTCCTGAACCTGTAAGACAAAGAAAATCAATACATGTAAAGAAACCGAATGATCACCTACCTGTTAGACAGAAGAAAACAGATTGACAGCGAACCATGCACAGTGACAGATGGATGGACCGTTGATGGACAGATGCACCATCAGGGAGGGAAGGGGTAATGGCATCCTCTAAACCTGTAAGACAACAAAAAAAATCAATACATGTTTAGAAACTGAATGATCACCTACCTTTTAGACAGTAGCAAACAGATTGACAGCGAGATGTACACAGTGACAGATGGATGGACCGTTGATGGACAGATGCACCATCAGGGAGGGAAGGGGTAATGGCATCCTCTAAACCTGTAAGACAACAAAGAAAATCAATACATGTATAGAAACTGAATGATCACCTACCTGTTAGACAGTAGGAAACAGATAGACAGCGAGCCATACACAGTGGCAGATGGAAGGAACCTTGATGGACAGATGCACCATCAGGGAGGGAAGGGGTAATGGCATCCTCTAAACCTGTAAGACAACAAACAGTGTCAATACATGTATAGAAACTGAATGATCACCTACCTGTTAGACAGTAGCAAACAGATAGACAGCGAGCCGTACACAGTGACAGATGTATGGACCCTTGATGGACAGATGCACCATCAGGGAGGGAAGGGGTATTGGCATCCTCAGAACCTGAAAGATAACAAAGAAAATCAATACAGGTTTTGAAACTGAAAGATCACTTACCTTTTACACAGTTGCAGAACATTAGACAGTGAGCCAGACACAGCTGCAGATAGACAGATTGATGGTGGCTGGATCTACGGTAAGTGAGGGTCGGGCTCAGAAGGTCCTAAACCTGTAAGACAAATAAAAAAGTCAAAACATGTATAGAAACTGAATAATGAACTAACTCTTACACACTTGCAGTACAATAGATATCGAGTCACACAAATAGTTGCAATGGACAGATCCTTGTTTGATGGATCCACCATTAGGAAGGGGGGGGCGGAGTCCTGAAAGCCTGTTAGACATCAAAGAAAATTAATACATGCATAGAAACTGAATGATCACCTACCTTTTAGAATGTAGCAAACAGATAGACAGCGAGCCGTACACAGTGACAGATGGATGGACCCTTAATGGACAGATGCACCATCAGGGAGGAATGGGGTAATGGCATCCTCTAAACCTGTAAGACAACAAAGAAAATAAATACATGTATAGAAACTGAATGATCACCTACCTGTTAGAGAGGTGCAGACAGATAGACAGGGAGCTGCACACAGTAACAGATGAATCGACCATTGATGGACAGATGCACCATCAGGGAGGGAAGGGGTATTGGCATCCTCAGAACCTGAAAGACAACAAACAGTGTCAATACATGTATAGAAACTGAATGATCACCTACCTGTTAGAAGGGTGCAGACAGATAGACAGTGAGCCATACACAGTGACAGATGGATGGACACTTGATGGACAGATGCACCATCAGGGAGGGAATGGGTAATGGCATCCTCTAAACCTGTAAGACAACAAAGAAAATAAATACATGTATAGAAACTGAATGATCACCTACCTGTTAGACAGTAGCAAACAGATAGACAGCGAGCCGTACACAGTGGCAGATGGATGCACCATCAGGGTGGGAAGGGGTAATGGCATCCTCTGAACCTGTATGACAACAAAGAAAATCAATACATGTATAGAAACTGAATGATCACCTACCTGTTAGACAGTAGCAAACAGATTGACAGCGAGCCGTACACAGTAACAGATGGATGGACCGTTGATGGACAGATGCACCATCAGAGAGGGAAGGGGTAATGGCATCCTCTACACCTGTAAGACAACAAAGAAAATCTATACATGTATAGAAACTGAATGATGAACTAACTCTTACACACTTGCAGTCAGAAAGATCGAGTCACACAAATAGTTGCAATGGACAGAGACTTATTTAATGGATCCACCATTAGGAAGGAGGGGGGGGGGTCCTGGAGTCCTGAAAGCCTGTACAACAACAAAGAAAGTCAATACAGGTATAGAAACTGAATGATCACCTACCTGTTAGACAGTAGCAAACAAACAGACAGCGAGCCCTACACAGTTGCAGATGGATGGACCCTTGATGGACAGATGCACCATCAGGAAGGGAAGGGGTATTGGCATCCTCAGAACCTGAAAGACAAAAAAGAAAATCAATACATGTATAGAAACTGAATGATGAACTAACTCTTACACTTGCAATCAGATAGATATCGTGTCAAAAAATAGTTGCAATGGACAGACACTTGTTTGATAGATCCACCATTAGGAAGGAGGGGGGGTCCTGGAGTCCTGAAAGTCTGTAAGATAACAAAGTAAGTCAATACATATATAGAAAACGAATGATCATTTACCTGTTAGACAGTAGCAAACAAACAGACAGCGAGCCGTACAAAGTGACAGATGGACGGACTCTTGATGGACAGATGCACCATCAGGGAGGGAAGGGGTAATGGCATCCTCTAAACCTGTAAGACAACAAAGACAGTCAATACAGGTTTTGAAACTGAATGATCATCTACCTGTTAGACAGTAGAAAACAGATAGACAGCGAGCCTTACACAGTGACAGATGGATGGACCCTTGATGGACAGATGCACCATCAGGGAGGGAAGTTGCAATGGCATCCTCTAAACCTGTAAGACAACAAAGAAAATCAACACATGTTTAAAAACTGAATGATCACCTACCTGTTAGACGGTAGCAAACTGTTATACAGTAGCAAACAGATAGACACCGAGCCAAACAAAGTGGCAGATGGATGGACCCTTGGTGCACGGATGCAACATCAGAGAGGGAAGGGCTAATTGCATCTTCGGAACTTGAAAGACAACAAAGACAGTCAATACAGGTTTTGAAACTGAAAGATCACTTACCTTTACACAGTTTCAGAACAATAGACAGTGAGCCAGACACAGCTGCAAATGGACAGATTGATAGTGGCTGGATCAGGGACGGAGGGGCTCAGAAGGACCTGAACCTGTAAGACAAAAAAAAAAAACAAGTCAATACATGTATAGAAACTGAATGATGACCTAACTCTTACACACTTGCAGTCAGATAGATAGCGAGTCACACACACCATTGCAATGGACAGACCCTTGTTTGTTGGATCCACCATTAGGAAGGAGGAGGGTGGGGTCCTGGGGTCCTGAAAGCCTGTAAGACAACAAAGAAATAGAGAACTTGTAAGACAAAAAAGAAAGTCAATACATGTTTAGAAACTGGTTGATTGTTTAAATGATCATTCACCTCACGGCTTGTTGGCCGGGTTTGAACAAGTTAAAGTTTATTGAGGTTCCTGCTGGAACAGCCTGACAAACGTGTGTTGCAGTAATCTAACCGTGAGTTTAAGTGTGTACTAGCTTTTCTGCATCCTGTAGAGATAAGGAATTTCTTAGTTTGCCAATGTAGAAAATCTGTTCTATGTATTTAGCTATGTTGCTCAAATGATAGATCTGAATCAAATAAGACACCAAGATTTGTAGATGCTTAACCTGGAATAATGGAAAAAACAGCCAAGTCTAACATTTAGTATGAGTTTACTTCTAGTGTCTTTTGGACCCAAAAAGAGAACCTCTGTTTTGTTACTTTTAAGAAGAACAAAGTCATTTGGCATCCAGAGTACATCCTTCACACAGTCCTCAATTTTCTTCCAAACCATCAGGTTTGGCTGATATATAGAGCTGTGTCATCTGCATCTGAAAGTTAACATCATGTCTGCTTATAACTGCCCAGTGGTAACATCTATAATGTAAATAATATATGCCCTTAAATAGAGCATTGTGGAACTCCAAATCAGACTTCTCTGTAATTTAGAAATACTGACTGATAAGGTTCGTTTAGATATGATTTGAACCACAATAGGGCTGTTCCTGTGATTCCAACCATGTTCTCTAATCTTTCTAAGAGAATAGTGTTATCTATAGTGTCAAAGGCTAAACTGAGGGTGAGTAGGGCTACATAGCAAGAGGCAAGAAAGAGATCGTTTGTAATCTTCACTTGGGCTATCTGAATCCAGATTGCTTATACCTGAGTAAAAATGAAATGTATGAGAAATTCCAGAGTTGTTGAGCCACAGCATTTTCTAATATCTTGGACAGAAATGTTAAGCTTGAGATGGGTCTATAATTGACAGTACACTAGGATCAAGATTTAGTTTCTTAATCAAAGGTTTTATAACAGCAAATTTAAGGGATTTGGGTACATGGTCTTAGGTAAGGGATGCATTTACTATTGTTAAAGGAGGTCTGATTATAATTGGGAGTAATTCTGACAGTATTTTAGAGGGAATCTGGTCGAGTGTACAGGTTGTAAAATTTATTGAGGAAATACTTTTTTGTTAGTTCTGGCTGTGGAAGTGTGTAGAAGACATCCAGCCTTTATTCTACAACTAATTTATGTTCTAAATCAGCTACACCGGGTGACAGCCATGTTTAATTTAATAAGGAGTGTTGGATTTGTTGTCAAATATTTTCTATTTTATTATTAAAATAGTCCATAAAATATTACTGGTTAAGGTAGTAGGGATCTGGGGTTGAGAATTTGCCCAACATACCTGACTTGGGTTGTATATTTAACAGTCTAAATTTAAATTTATTTGTGGAAGTTACTTGTACTGGTAAGATTTGATACATATGGTTCCTTTTTTTCCCCCTAAGATTGTTAAAACCAATTTTCTGTTCTCTATATATGCTCGATACTGCAGGGTTTGTTTGAAATGTGAGCAAGTGATACTAATATTACTTTTTTAATACAAGAAAAAGAGAAGAAAGGGCAGAACAAATGGTTTGAATGCAGTAAATTATCACTTACCTGACAGATCTCAGGCAGCACAGGTGTAGCCTTTCTCGGTGGTAGAGGACAGAACGTCAAACCTGCAGTCAGCAGTGGAGCGTGAAGAGTCAGCTGAACGGCTTGCTTCCTCGATCCTGGCGTCTGTTTTCTTCCAAACGGTGTCTGAAATTTAGTGTACTAGAGGTCTTCCAGGCATTCCAGCATTGCCCTTAGGGCCCTATATTTAATAGGGTCTTACAATAAAATCTCCAACAATGAGAACACCGTCTGCAGTAGTTGCCCTCTCTGCTGGAGCATGCAGAGCCATAGACAAAGTCGATAAAGGCCCAGTTGCTTCAGGGTTGAACAATATCTCTCTCGGTAAATCGCTCAAAGAAAAAAAATAAAAATAAACATCAGCTCCCACCTTAGGCCTTCCACTTCCTTTTTGTTTTTCTTTTTTCTGGCCCAGGGAGAAAGGGAATTGCGCAATATGCAGAGGTGGTCAGAGTTAGGGGACCTGTCAATAATAGGTGCCTTCCTCAAACTTTTCCACATCTGTTGAAGAAAAAATGAAGAAAAACTTGTTAACTTGTTTACTGTGAATGCAGTGTCTTGTCTGCTAATGTTACTGAACATGTATACATTACTCTGTATTTAAATTAATTATTAAATTATTATTAAAAATTAATTAGAACATTTTTGTGTAGGATGTAAGCTAATTACAAATAATGCTAATGATAGTGGGTACGATACACACTCAGCACCAGATGCTTCATCATTCCGTATGCTGCACTAAGGTGGTGGTATGGGGGCCCCAAAATGAAAATCTGCTCAGAGCGCAATAAAGTCCTGGGCTGGCCCTGGTCACGCGGATGCTTCCAGGGCCTCTCCATGGCCACCATATTCCTCGAAAGTAAACACAGAAGTTAGTTAGTAAAGCAAACTAATGTAAAGTAAGACACACAGCAGACAGCACAAGATCATAGTTTTATCAAGGATAAAACTATGATAAACAAGCCAAAGCTAATATTACAGAATATAAAAGAAATGACTTGGAGGTAGTCACATGAGATTGACAAGCAGTGTGGCTGGTTGGGAGAAGTTGTCCCATTAACTTAAATCCTAACTAATCTGAATATTCATCCTTTTCAGCTATTTGTCTGTTATGTATTTCATTATCAAACTTTCTACTGTTCGAAACCGTTCATCCATAAGAACGTCTTCATCTTTAAAAAATTTTAAGCCTTCATGAGGGAAGGGGCAGTTGCTACCGAACCAGGTGATGCTAGCCCGAAATGGGACAGAATGCTAATTTGGAAAACATCCTTGACGAAGTGAGTAGAATGAGAAGATGGGAAGACTCCACTCAACAACTGGTGAATGGCCACGAGCTGCATGGCAAGTGCATAGATAATCTGTAGAGCTGTGTGGAAGATCTGGAAAATAGGAGCCACCACAATAAAGTCAGATTGTTTGGGCTTAAAAGAGGGCATTGAAGGGGAGAACTTGATTGTATGCATTGAAAAGATACTGTCAGAAGGCCTGCACATGCACATTAACAACAAATTTGAAAATGAAAGAGCACACTGCTCTCCCGGATCTCATCCGCATGAAGACCATCTTCAGAGATTCATCCTGATAAAGTTTCTGCATTCAACCGCAAGAGATAATGTCTTAAAAAGCAACCCTAAAGCATCAGCAGTTACTGATGGGGAATAAACTATAAAACATCCACTAGCACAAGGGGACTGAGAGGTAGAAGACGTCTCAGACATTCCACTGACCCAAGTTAAGTTCTCTCCTTTTTGTTCTTCCTTTTTTCTCTTTGTTGTTAGTTTTGTGGACATGAATTTAACAAGAAGAGAATCCTCAGCTGGCTGCTGGAGACATTTTTCTGTTCATGTTCTCTCCTCTGCTGTGGAGAAAAGATTTTTGTTGGCCTGTTTGGCTATGTTGGTTAATTTTAGAATTACATGTATCCTAATAATGTTCAGTGGTACAAAAGCAGTAGCCTATATTTTGAAAGTAGGAAGGTCAGATGGCATGGGACAATTGCTATGCAATCTTTTATTTCAGTTTTGTTATCTTATAATATGAATGGCAAATAGTGCTTATGTTAAGGTAGTTTCCTGGAATATTAATGGCTCTTATGGAGTTCTTATTTTGGTCCATAGGAGGTTGAACTTTTCTTTGCTGAAAGAGTATAAGGATAGTAATGGTAGATTTATTTATAAAGAAGCCAGTATAAATGGGGGGGGGGGGTAAATAACACTATGTAATATCTATTACTGTCATGGAGTTTATATATTGGTTAATGCCCAAGGACAAATGATTTTGGCAGGACTTTAATCAGGTCTTAGATGGGATATTAGATCAAAGTAAATAATCAGGTACCTCAACGCTAAAGGACAGAGCTGCCATTCACATGCTGATGGAGGACAATGACCTGCCCAATAATTGACTTTATTTTGATCTCAGAGTCTAACCAATACTATCACTGGTAGCACTATCAACGCTATTTCCGTGTCAGACCATGCATCTGTTGAGCTTTGTGTGAATATACATTCAGACAGGTTTAGAAGAGGTAGATGGAGAATGAACACATCTCTACTACAGGAGGAGTTATTTTCTTAAGAACTTGCAGAGCACCTATCCTCATTTTAATTTGGGTAGCACAGACAGCATAGCAATGGTTTGGGAGGCATCTAAAGTGTACATTGGGGTAAAAGGATTGCACAGACTTCGGAATGGGAAAAATAGCTCAATTAGAGTATTAAAACATTGGCAGCAGAACTAAATAGCATGGAAAAAAAGTTGGCCAGATATTACTCTAAAAGCATATTTAAAAACATTTGTGATCATCATTCAGCAATCATTCAGCAGGGGGTTCTCTTATAACATCTTCCAAGGGTATTAATGGGGTCTTTAAAGAATTCTATGAGAACCTGTATAGATCATCTGGTGCTTTACTAGAGCTATTAGCCCCAGATTTTTTTCTCAAACATAAATCTTCCAAAGTTATCTTCTGATCAAGCATCTATTCTTGATGCACCAATAACCTAAGAAGAGGTTAAAACAGGGGCATGAAAACAGGGAAATCACCAGGAACGAATGGGTTTCCGGTGGAGTACTATAAAGAATATATAGATATAATTACTCCAATACTGACAAATGTGTTTCAGGAGCCTTTTTAAAGAGGCTCACTTCCACCATCTCTTAAAAAACACTCCTCACTCTGATACCTTAGAAAGGAAGAGATCATATGGATCCGGCTTCAGACCAATCAGCCTCATCATTGTATATAGTAAGATACTGGCTAAGGTTCAGACTGGAAACCATCTTACCACACATTATACATTCAGACCAAGTAAGCTTTAAAAAGGGTAGGTCTTCCACTGATAATTTGAGAAGGCTCATGCACTTAATGTGGTTAAATGCCTCCTAGTCAATGTGAAATGCCAGTGGCCACTGTATCGCTTGATGCTCAGAGGGCCTTCGATATGGTCGAGTGGGACTTCTTACACTCGGCCCTGTTGAGGTTTGGTTTTGGTTCTGGTTTTGCTAAAAGGATAAAAATTATATTTGTCAAAACTGATGCTTTAGGATTGCTGTATGCCACTGCTCTTATTTACAATCGCGCTGGAACCCCTAGCAGTGGCCTTAAGAGCGAACCCTGCCATCAAAGAAGTAAACCCAGTCACTATGCACTCTCTAGAGGCCTGGGCAAAGGTTCATAAATTGCACAGGATTTCCCACTACATGTTCAACAACATTATGCATCACTCTGGTTCAACCCAGAGGTGAAGATTGGGAAGCAGAAAGTGTTTTGGAAATGGTGGCTAGACAAGGGTATACACACTGAATGATCTCTATACAGAGGAGACATTTATGTAATTTACTGAACTTGTTCAACAGTAAATGCTACACGAAAAAGGTGATTTCTGGAAATATTTACAAATTAGACATTGCATGATTAGAAAGCCTTGGTCAGTAAGATCAGCCGATCCAATGGTTAACTATCTAGATAACCATTTTAATCATAAGGCATCAATATTTTATAAAATATCAATTAAGGAAAATAAAGTAAAAAAAATTATACAATATAAAATTCTGCACTGGTATTATTGGACACATTGTAGGCTCTTTAAAATAGGACTAACAAATAGTAGTTTATGTTGGAAGTGTAAAAAAAGAAATGTGAACCTTTTTTCATTTCATATGGGAATGACACATGGTTAAACCATTTTGGCACAGTATGTTTGTGTTTTTGGACACATGGGCGAGAGTAGCCCTGCCAGTCTCTCCCCACTTATGTCTCTTGGGAGATAAAACAGAAACCTCAAATCTAACAAAAGGCGTATATTCAGTTTTGATGGTGGGGATAACCTCAGCCATCAGAGTTATGGGCATGTAGAGTTAAAGGGCCTGTAGAACTGGGGATTTGGGATTATTTCAAGGATCATCTAATTTCTAACTAACAGCATGATTATAAGACTAAAACTAAGATGTTTGTATACCTTATTATTTCACTTTATAATTATTATTGAAGGATGGGTGTTTGTACAATGTGTATCAGTATGTATATCTGTACCAAATGAGTTTTTGTTTACTGTGTTAAACTACAAAAAAAAAAAAAAAAAATGACTAGGAGTAGCAAGTAGATAGGCAAGTAAAGACCAGGATAGACAGAAAGAGCCTTGAGGATGGACGGATGGAAAAGAGCATTGTAGAGGGACAGACAGGAAAGCAACCCACAGAATCTTCCTAAACTCAGTTAACATGGCTGCGTAAATCTAACCTCCCATACCCAATCTCACCACTTTCACGGGTGGTACCATTTCCACACATTTCTAAGACAAAGATGTTGCATTTGAAAGAACAAAGATCATACAAGATAACACTCATTACAGTATAACACTTCACCGAAGTGTATCGGGTTGTCTTACTAATGAGCCAAAAACAAAAAAAACACAAACACAGACCAGGCCACAGACAGACAGGCTAAGTCTGAGCTGCTTTGAGGTGTCACCCAGGTTTCACCGCATTGAGACTGTGTCTGTGCCCCAAATTAAACCCAAACACAGAACATTTAAATCAGCTTGTTTTATTAATTTACTTAGTGTTAAATTCTCACATTCAAATGATAACAGCACCATCTCAGACCTAAAGCATGGTCTACTTAAAATTAGATCATTAACCATGAAAGCAGTCACTGTAAATGAAATTCAGTGATCAGAAATTAGATGTCTGAAACCTGTATTAGACCTGATCAATATACAGCACTAAATGAAGCCACCCCCACAGGTTATAAATATGTACATAGCACTAGATTATCAGGCAGAGGAGGTGGAGTTTGCATAATCTACCAGAATACACTTGATATTCAAAAACACTGTAACACCTTCACTTCTTTTGAGATTCTCTACATTAATATATCAAATCCAGCCACAAATAAAAATGCATTCACACTAATTAATATTTGTAGGTTTTGCTGCAGACTTGGCAGTGTGCAGTGACAAAATTAGAATAGTAGGAGACTTTAATATTCATTTTGAAAAAGCAGACAATCCATTAACAAAGGCGCCTGCGTCGATCTTAGATTCTGTCGGCATCACACAAAACATAACTGAAACCACACATTACTGTAATCATACCCTAGATTTAGTCCTGTGTGATAGCATTGATAATCTAAATATTCTACCTCAAAGCTTAGTAACATCAGACCATTACCTAATCTCCTATGAGCTACATCTTAGGCAAAATGTTAATTTGGCCCCTTGCCACTTTCTAAAGCATGCAATAATCCAATGACCACTGTACAGTTTACTGAAAATCTCCCAGACCTATCGACCTTAGCTTACAGTCCGTCAGATTAAACATAGCTAGATAGATTAACAAACGGTCTTTAACATAACCTTCAATTAACCTTAGACAAACTGGCTCTGCTCGCACAGTGGTACAGTGATCAAACTCGTACCTTAAAACAAACAGCGCAGAAACTAGAGCCAAAATGGCGGACGACCAAACTAGAGGTGTTCCACTCTGCCTGGAAGGACAGCCTTAGTCAATATAGAAAGGGACTCATTAAATCTCTCTCAGCGTATTTGGCCTCACTGATCTAAAATTACAAAAACAATCCGAGAGTATTTTTTAGTGAGATCTCTAAACTTACTAAAAGGCAGGCAGATACTCAACCTCAGATTCCAGCTTCTTTAACCAGTAATGTTTTATGGACTATTTTAATAATAAAGTAGAAAGCATTAAACAACAAATCCAACACTCCTTATTAAATCAAACATTTGACCTTAAATCTAAATTGCTTGGTGTAGCTGCTTTAGAACATAACTCAGTTGTAGAACAAAGGCTGGAAGCCTTCTACCCACTTCCACAGCCAGAACTAGAAAAAATGATTTCCTCAGCAAATTGTACAACCTGTACACTTGACCCAATTCCCTCTAAAATACTAAAAAAAATACTCCCATTATAATCAGACGTCTTTGAACAATAGTAAATTCATCCCTTAGCTTAGGGCATGTACCCAAAACCCTTAAATCAGCAGTCATAAAACCATAAAACCTAATCAAGAAACCAAATCTTCTAGTCCATCCATGAATAAGAAATTCCTATCTGGATTCAAACCCCATCGTAGCACAGAGACAGCCCTAGTGAAGATTATAAAGATCTCTTTCTTGCCTCTGCTCAAGGCTACGTATCTTTATTAGCCCTACTAGACCTCAGTGCAGCCTTTGATACAATAGTTCACACTATTCTACTAGAAAGATTAGAGAAAATGGTTGAAATCACAGGAACAGCCCTATCGTGGTTCAAATCATATCTAACTGAACACTATCAGTTTGTAAAGATAAAAGATTTATCTTCAAATTACACAAAAGTAAGATATGGAGTTCCTCTATTTTACTCTGTTTTAGGACTGCTATTATTTACATTATACATGTTACCACTGGGCAGTTATAAGCAGACATGGCAATAATTTCCATTGTTATGCAGATGACATGCAGCTCTATTGATCAGCCAAACATGTTGATATTTTAGAATTTAGAGTAAAGAAAATGGAGGACTGTGTAAAGGATATGAAACTCTAGATGTCACATAACTTGCTTCTTCTTCACAGTAACAAAACAGAACTTCTCCTTTTATGTCCAAAAGACACTAGAAATAAACTATTTTTATTTAGACTTAATGTTAGACTTGGCTGAGTTTTCCATTATTCCTGGTCCAGCAGCTAAAAATCATTTGACAGAAAAAAGATTTGAATAAAGTAAATCATCACTTACCTGACTGGTGTGATTGGGTAAGGTCTTGGTGTAGCACCTTCTCGATGTTTCCAGAGAGCACAACATATTCCAGGCAGCAGAGGTGAAGCCTTTCTCTGTGGTAGAGGACCGGACGTCATACCCAATTTCATCACTTTAACTGGTGGTACTATTTCCATATATTTCTCAGACTAGGAGAAGCTGCATTTGCAAACACTAGTAAATAAAACTTCACCGAAATTAATCTGGCTGTCTTACTAATGAGCTAAAAAATACAGTCACTTGTTTGTACATCCATTGGAAAGCTCAGTCAAGTTAGTTTGATATTGGATCATTAGATATTCACTTTGCCCCTCCTCTCACTCACAAACAATGTCCTAAAATCTCAAACATGGCTTTAAAAACAAAACAATGGAGAACAGTGAAACTACACTCATATTTCCTCAACATTTCCAGTCTTTCCACTTTGACAAGGATATTTAATCAGAATAGCCAGAATTCCTGCAACAGGTGCCGTCGATGGTAAAACGCAAAAAAATGTGCGGAAACCAAAAACTCTGAGATAAAGAGCTGCTGGTGTTACTTATAAAGATAATCAAAGAACAGAGATGAAATGAAATTCAATGACTAACCTTAACTTCTTTAACAAACTGATTTTTTTTAGCACTTTAGATGTTCTAAACATGCATGTAGCGCATTTTCATCATGAATAAATCACTACTGTGACACTGTCGTACAATATGCCTATTTTAACAATTTTTATGTAATATTGTTCCAGTGAAACATCCATAAAGCATATAAATCCAAAATCAGCTGTAGTGTACAGAGACACATCTGAAATACACTACTACCCTTAGAATAGCCAGATTACAATTTACCAAAAAGTACTTAAGAGAGCCTGCAGATTTCTTGTGGACTGCTCACTAGTGCTTGAAGGTGGGTAAAATTGTGTCTGTACTCACCCTCTTATTGACAGTACTTAGTGGGGTCCATAGAAACAATCCAAAACATAGGAGTTGGGAAGCTCTCACAAAGTGGCTTGTATTTCAGAAATCCTTCTTCCTGATAATAGTTGATAATCCTGGGTGTTTCCTTGTGAAAGGAAAGTCTGAACCATGGAAATCCCTGGTTTGAGTTGCTGAGAGTCAATTCAGGAGTGATACCTTTGTCTTCTGGGTGTAAAGTTTATCCCAGTGTCCATAAAAAGAGCAAGTCAGTTGTAAGGACTGCAAATAGAGAAACAAACAAACAAAAACAGAAAACAAGACAAAAGTGAAGCTTTCTGCAAAAGCAGAACAGCACAAAACCTCATGAATAAAACATACACAAAGCTCGAATGAATATATAAAGAATTAAATGATAGCAAACTTACAGTGAGTATTAGAACCTATAGTTCCACCAAGAAGGATCTTCATTACAGTGAGGCCTACAATGAGGCCTAAAGTGAGCCACAACTAAACCACCTTGCTGCTGCTTAGTTCCCTCCTTTTGGCCTACTTCCCCTGGCCTACTTCCAATATACTGCCACATAGTGGATGGAGTAGGAATTACCATGAAAAAAACACTGTCACAACACTGGAGTCACACGAGTGTCAGCAATCAAGTAGGCCTAAGTTTTAGGATTTTTTATACCAATATAGAAAATAGGCAAGTGGCTTAAAGTTCCAACCTCAACAGGCCCAATGAGACCTAAAGAACCAGCACAACAGGCCCAAGGATAATGATAATTACAAATCAATACACATAACTAATCATCAAAATTATTGCATTTTCAACTAAAAAAAACATTCTGTTAATAGTCATATCTCATATGAAGACTTTTGTATCCTTTGAAAAGAACTAAATCTGACATGTGTGACTGTCTCCTATAAATACTTATAAATAAATGAGTACATTGTAAGGTGAATGCTGTGCCAAGGTCCTGCACAATTGTTTCATATTTTAGTGACAAATAATTAGCAATTTAATACATTTATAACTATTTTACAAAGTTAGTGAGATAATGTTTACATCAATCCTGGTGCTTTAAATCTCTCCCACATGGTGAGGTTTATGGTTTATTTATTTAACAATGGTATCAGATCGGTACTGTGTATCAATCAATAAGTGTATGTATTGGTATTGGAACTGAAAAAGGTTGGTGCATCTGTAAATGTAACATTTAGGAAACAGCATATGACAGCATTATTGTAAGGCATTTCTGGCAACTTCACTGGTTAATAGAATATGCCTACATTAATAAATCCCCTTAGGTTTCACTCTGATTAGTGAATGTTTAGCATGTCAAATGTATGCTTGAATGTGATTGGCTAATGGCAACCACAATAATTGACATATCAAGTCCTCTGGTCAGACTATTATAGAATAGGCTAAAGATGCAGCAAGTAAAATTGTAGCTTGACTGGATGAATGGTTTCTGAGAAACAGTTATGTACTACTGGCCTCGCTTTCTTGTGACAAATGTCCACCAAACTTGACATGCCCCCTCAAAATAATGTGCTGAACAAATTTTGTTAAAATGAGCTTAAGTGTTCAAAAGGTAAAGGTTGACATTATTCATTATAATTATTATTAATCATAAATATCGCAGGTATTTTGCTACCAGATATGTGAGGATTGGTAAAAAAAAATCCTAGAAGTAGGAAGGATCAAGAAATCAGCCAAATAAAAAATATTTTTTTAGTGAATGTCATTTTTCTTGGCCGAGTTTTTCACAGCTGCTGTAACTTGTTTGGTGTTTCTGGGATTTACGGCTCTTTATTAATTAATTAACATCTCATAACATCTCATAATTAACATTATCTCATAATTAACATTAATGCTTGATATGGTTATCAGTATTATCACATGCTGTTACAATGTGCTGAACAGTTAAAAAAATACTGAATTACATACTGAAATTTCAGGCTTTTCTTACTGTAGTTGTGTCAGTAGTGGCGTGGTGGCGCTGTAACATAATCAGTACAGTGCACTGGGGAAGTCAGCGTGCTGTGAGCCACAGATAGAGGTCTTATTACACAGCAGCACTTCCACCAAACAGTGCATGATAAGTCATGTCTATTCAGCAGTAGGCTCGACAATTCCCTATTTGGGTTCAAAGAATCATTAGGGACACTTTTCACCTCAGCCACACACTTCCATTCGGGAGGAGATAAAGGACCATTCTTGCCAGAATTGCTGCCAGAAATCCACAGAGCTGCTAATCTGACCTTCCAGCTTCCAGCAGTTCTCCTCAGTGCACAAGAACATCCAGGGCTTCAAGGGCCGATCTCCACCCCTAGATCTCCGCTCCCATGGCCCTCCATTAGGCTATCGAGGGCTACTGGGTGGGTCAGTCTGAAGACCCTAACCTGTGCGCTATCCACACCAAAAGAATCACCCTCATGCCTAAACACATCCAGCTGGTCGGCGGAGAGCCCGCAAACCAGGGCACCCAAAATACCCAACAGCCCTGTTAAGACCCACCTACCCAGTGTTGCCAACTTATATTTAGTGACTTTTCAGACCCCTCTAGAGACTTTTTTTAAGCGACTAGCAACAAATCTAGCGACTTTTTCTGGTGTTATTGGAGACTTTTGGAGACTCTGAGGTGAACACATGTTCTTCAGTTACTGTCCTCAGCAGCAGGTGCTGCCGTGAGCCCCGTCCCTCACAGTCAGAGCAGACCCACACCGCTCCACGTACACACTGCAAATGAACTGCGCATACCCAAAGCCTCCGCTGACCCCCCCCCCAAAACTAAAAACTAAAAAAAGAGTAAGTAACTCTTTTAACGTAACTGCCGGTCTCAAGCCCGGATAAAGACGGAGGGTTAAATGTACAGTAGCAGTTCCACACCACATAACACACTTTTGATTCAATTTGATATGCTAACATTTAACAGGACAAAATGTATTTATTTAATTTACGTACAAATGATTTATGTAATGTGGGTCTAGACAATGCTTTAAAATAGTATGAAGTTATTTTGTGAAGTAAAAGCCTATTTCAAAGGCAAAGAAAAAAAAGAATCAACAGAAGAAGTTGATTTATTCAGAGTTCATTTGTAGCTCTAACACATTTAGGGTGTTTTTACTCACTTTTTTCTCTCCCACAACGTCATCCCTTTATTCTACAGCTTCAAACACGAGCAAATAATTAATTATGCAAATTGGGCGATGGCGTCATTTAGCGACTTCTGGCGACTTTCTGGACAGACAACAGCTCCTTTCCTTACTGAGGAGTTGGCAGCACTGCACCTACCCCTGTCAGCGCAGTCAGCGCAGTCAGCACTGCAGTGCTGTAGTCAATCAACCAATTAACCACCAAGTTCAGCTCTATTCAGGATGGGCTGGAGAATATGCTCCTCATTATGAAGACACACACACTTTTTGAAAACGTTGCTGGACACAGGCATTGATATAACCGAGGAGGAGGCACAGAAATTCAGAGGTAAGAGTTTTGTGATCTTATTAAGTGACTTTTACTTATTTTAATAGTAAAATCTCTCAGGAGCTGCTAAAGTAATGCTAATGTACCAACAGCTGTGCTAGCTAGCTAAGTTAGCAAGTGCTATCTTCTCAATAAAGCTGTACAGGAAGATCCTGCTCATCTTAGCTCTTCTGTTTGAAACAGATTTGGAAGTCATATTAATAAACAGCTGTTTTGGTGTTTAGTTCAGCAGTAGGTCTGTGGGTTGGAGTTACATGCAAGCTAAGCTGCTAACGACGGAGATTAGCTTAACACTGAAGTGCTCTCATGACTCCAGCTTTAGCAGACAGTGAGCTTTTCTCTAGTCCTACATGCTCTAAATGTATGTAGTCGAGTGAGCACTAAATGAGAGCATTGTAAGCTTTAATTTGGGTCAATTACAGCTAAGGTTACCTGAGGCTTTCTAAAAAAGTCTCTCTGTTAGCCTCGATTCTCGTCTTATAAGAGGCTGCACTGCATGCAGAGAGCAGTTTAATCAGGGGTTACTGGTCCTGCACTCCGGCGCTAGGCAGCTGCTTTGCTAGAGGAATGAATCATACAGATATATGTAGTAATGTAGCTTAGCTAGCTGGCTAACTGGGGTCAGTTAGACTTTACAGACTGGTTGGTGTGAGTGTTTAGCTGCCCCCCCTCACTAGCTGCCCCCCCTCACTAGCTGCCCCTCCTCACTAGCTGCATCGTGAATTAGCATGAGGCTGAAGGTGGTGTCTTTATTTCCAGCTTCTTATTCTGATTTTCTGCTGAATTTGCTGTTAAAAGGTAACATGGAACATTTAGTGCTTTTTTTACAGACATTTACAACAAAAGCTTTAAGAGGCTTAAACTTTCCAGACGCCTGGTTCTTATCACCACGGCTGTAAAAATGACTGTACTGTAAGAATTACTGAACACATTTGATTGATTTTGTTGCTCTGGGTGTGCAGGTATCCCACCAATGCAGAGTATCTCCAAGTTACCAAAGCTTTAATGGTGAAGAGCTCTTTCCTGAGGGATGTTGAGGAGAACGGTTATGTAAGTTTGTTTAAGAATGATTTTATTATGGTTGATCACAGAACAGTAGTAGGTGTAATATTGGTGGAGAGATTTGAGTAATTCTCTTTTTATGGTTGGGACTGATATCTTGTGTCTTTGATAAAGGAATCACGCGTTGTTGGAGAGGATACTACGTCTGAGGCCCACATTAAATGTGCATGAAAAACCTGATTTGATGATCGCGAAGGACCTCATGAAGACCTTTGCATTGGCAGCATGGAGAACTAGCTGAGGGAATGACTATTGAAAAGCTCTTGGAAGATTCTCAGGGGTAAGTGGAATAAAGAAATGGGGAAAAACAGCAGAGCCATCATGTCATGTGATGAACCAACTTCATATGAATAATTGTGTCTTTTATAGTCTATTGTAAGATATTTATGACTGTTCTAGGTTTTTTACTCTCCACTACTGCCTTCATCTCTACACTTTATTGCAACATCATAATGAAGCTTTTGTGTGTTTTCTGCTTTTGTCTTACAGTGTATGATGAGGTTGATGCCATCCATCCTGTGATGGTGAACATTTGTCACTGCTTCAGCTGAAACAGTGCTGCGAGTTTTCCTCTAAAGGACTTCTAGATGATCTTCAAGAGATGCTCAGCAAAAGTGTAAGCACACCATTTTCATCTCCACCAGCAGACCTACAGAAGACTCTTAAATTCAGTGATGCTCTCAGAGGTGTACAGGGTCAAGGGAAGGTGCTTCAGTGTGTATCTAATATTACACTAAATTATGTAAGTATTCTCTTGATGATGTTTGTATAACGGGTCGTCTGCATACTGAAGTGATTCCATTGTTTTGGAAAGTCACGTACTTACTAAACATAGACACTGTGTGGGTTCTGTGTGGTAAACTGTTGCTTCTGGTTTCTGGTGGGTGTTTTTCTTTTTAATAAGGTTGATCTTTTCCGGAGTATAAACGTAACATGGATTCTTTGAGTATGGCATAAATTTTGCCATATTGGGATAAATATGATTTTTTTTTTTTAAATAACTTTTCACCTCCATAAACCTTCTGTTGAGATGAATTTCTGTTTCTGATGCTCTTTCAATTAATGCTAAAGTTGAGTGTTTTATACTAAATAAACAGCATAGAAAGACATTGTGAACATGTGTGGATCTTTTAGGTACACTTTAGTCACACTTCTTAGGGTACTTAATAATAAAAAATACTTCTGTGTCCTCCAGACTCTCTGTGTGACCGTGGAGTATGGCAGCTCCACTGTGGCAGATGGGGGCCCTGCAATAGGTGGTGAGAAATGCCTTCCATGAGACACGTTCCTTATCGGCACTGTGTGTAAAAAGCTTGCAGCTTCATTAGGAACACCTTTCACCCCAGCCACACACTGTATAACCACCTACAATCCAGGAGGAGAGGAACAAACCAATGAGATGAGACTGTCAGTGTTTGTGTTGTAATATTTCACATCAAAATATTTATATCTAGTACAATCTACTTAATCTGTCTTGGCACGTGTAAAGCCACAATATGACAGGAATGACATTCTTTCACTTTTCTTGGCAAAGTCACCTTCATGAATACTGGCAGCCGGTTATTTATTTCAGTGGACTTTGTTTACCTTACAATTCATAAAGTAATGTGAAGGAAAGGACACTCTCCCTCTCTATGGAGTTCACTTTTTCTGCACTTGAGAGTCTAATACAGTGTCTTTAATATTCTCTAATTCACTCACTATTAAGGGCACAGAAGCCGTTCACTCGAATAGAAGAGTGCACTTCTATATAGTGAGGAGGATTACCTTTGGAATTGACCTCATGGATGGAGCTTGGATGTCACCATGTGGTCAAACTGATAAACTGCAAGAGTTATACATAGATGCACATATTGACAAATTGTATGATTGTGTCCATTATTGATACTCTGTATAAAAAAAGTGTCATTATTTATCAAAACAAATCTGTATAAATAAAATACATAAAAAATCTGTAACAGCTTTTAGCTGTTGTGCCTTTTTAACAAAACAAAAATCTGTAAAAATAAATGAATTTTAATTTTAAATAGCAGAATCTGAGGTAAATGGAGAATCAGAGGTATTGCCTACCCTATGAGACGGTACATGTTCTACATCTACAAACTGTGTAAAACCATAGAGTCACATTTTAATAAGTTATGAACTGTGATTTATTCTTACATTTCTAATATTTCAGTCAAGTGGCTTTTATTGTGACTTCAGCTCTGTACAAGTACACAGTGAAATGAAATGGTGACAACATTAAACTAAAGACACTACAATAACTACAGTAACTACGACTCCTCGCTGAGTAGAGGGGTGATTATAAGGTGTGTAACCCTGTTAAAATAAGCTCCTATTTCTGAGCTCTTCTATAGAGTCTGTGCTTTTCCCCTTCTCTCCCCTCTTCACTTCTCCTTACAGTCTTCAAGCGGGAGTCTGTCGTGTCCAGAGCTGATGCTGACTCGACATTTTTGTGAGCAGTTATGGAAGTTAAAAACGCTGCTAAACCCAAAATCTCCAAAAGGGATATAAAAGACCCCATTCAGTGTTTTTAGCTGTTCAGTTGTGAAGAGAAACTCCAGTGAGTTCAGACAGTGCAGTTTAAGGAGGGATTGTGAGTAAATAAGTGTATATTTATGTGTTGATAATGGGGGTTAAAAGGTCATTAAAACAGCCGGAGTAGAAATGAGAGATAAACCTTGGTCAAAGAGTTCGTTTCAGCTGCTAAGCTGTAGGCTAGCAGGCGGAGGCTAGCGGGATTAGCGTCTTGCTAAAGTGTAAATATACGATGTTAAGTGTAAAATCCTGCTGTTTACGGACTCAGAGACATGCTGAGATGAATATGATTGTCATGCAGTCTTGCTGAACTTAGTGCTGTATGGTACAGGTTGTTTTATTGACGGGAAAAGCGAGCGAATTTTCCTGTGTCCAAGAACCCGAGACTACACTTCCCAGAGTACTGTGCGAATGACCTCAGTAGCGCGAGCCCCCAAACAGAGCTGTAGAGAAAGATACACACACACACACACACACACACACACACACACACACACACATAAACCTCAGTCTACCCGGGTAGTGAAGTGGGGGGAGAAGAAACCAGAAAGGAACATTGATTATAACAAAAGGAAAAAACTGTTGCTTCTCTTTTCAAGGTCAAAAGACTGTTTTATTGTTGAAAGTTGAGTTAAATATCTCAGGAATACTTGATCCTGAAGTTTATTATTTTTTATTATTTTCTGTGAATAAATATATGATTGTATCTTTAACCCTGTACTCCCTGGTCTGTTGCACCTCTGTCCAAGCTCTCCTTAGTGAACCTAGTGAGATATCGACGCTGGTCCAAACCCCTGAAGAACCCAAACCTATGGTTGACCTCTCCCTCAATAGCAGTTCCTATTGTGGTGTAACGACCTGTGTAGACTGTGAGTTAGCTAACGTAGCTACTGCGTTACGTATATGTGCTACAGGTGCATAGATATTTAACAGGTAGGTAGTGAGAATAAGGAGCATAGAAATGTAACATGCCGTGACATCATATAAAACACGGCAGGTACTGAGGTAGTAAAGTATGGAATATATAAATAAGATAAATAGAATGCAGACATATTAAAATGCTATGGGTCGTGGGTGGGGTGGGGGGTCTCGTTCAGTCTCAGTCTGACTGCTTGTGGGACAAAGCAGAGCCGTGCAGTGACAGCACGGATGCTCCTGTACCTTCTACCAGACGACCAAAAAGTCCATTTGAGGGATGAGTGGGGTCCTTCACAATGCTGATGGCCTTTACGGGTGCAACGTGTGGTGTGAATGTCTGTGACAGAGGGCAGCGAGACCCCTATGATCTTCTCAGCTGTCTCACTATTCTCTGTAGGGTCTTGCAGTCTGAGGCATTGCAATTCCCAAACCGGGCGATGATGCAGCTGCTCAGGATGCTCTCCACAGTCCCCCTATAGAACATGGTGAGGACTGGAGGAGGAGTGTAAGCTTTCCTCAGTCTCTGCAGGAAGTAGGGGCGCTGCTTTCTTGGCTATGGAGCTGGTGTTGAGGGATCACGTGAGGTTCTCTGTGATGTAGACGCCGTTCACAGAGAATAATACGATCACTGTGAATAATATTTAAATCCAGCATAAATGACCCATCCCCACATTCCCCAATAAACACAGAGTGCAGCATGTGGGGTGCACATTCCTACCAGAGCACCACAGATAGAAAATGATGCTCTAACCCACCAGTTATAGTAGATATATGACTGTCATCATGAAGCTATGAACTAGCTTACATATCACTATTCCTTCCTCCACGGCCAAAATAAGGAACTCCAGATCCATGGCATTTCCAATCCAGTGTGAAAATGAATTGGATTAAAAAATGGATTAAGAGACCATGGTTTAAGGATTATTGTTGGGTGAAATTTACTCTTTCCTCTTTGTTTGCCATTTATTTGACTTAATCACGGTAACCTGTATAAAGTTCTAATTATGACTTTGTTTTACAGGTACAGATTGTCTGAATTCAAGGCTGCAACTGAGGATAAAGTGAAGTAGGTTTAGCAGTTTTGTCTCATATGATGAAAAAACTATATTAAGTAATTACTAAGACAGTCATAAGTGTAGAACACAGGGTTTAAGAAAAATTAACCCAAACTGTCTAACATCTTATTTTTTTCAATCTCATGTGGAATTTGTACAACATACGAAGAAACCCAGAAGGAGGTCCTCGAGAGCTGGTCAGCTCTGGTCACTGAGAGACAGGTAACCAGTCACACAAGTCATGTCAGATTCACTGTATATATCCTAGTGTGCTGTATTTAGCCCAGTAACACACATTACTGTAACCATACCCTAGATTTAGTCCTGACCCTGGGTGTTAGCATTGATCATCTAGATATTGTACCTCAAAGCTCAGTAATATCAGACCATTTTCTAATCTCCTTTGAGGTACATCTTAGGCAAAATGTTAATTTGTCCCCCCAACACTGTCTAAAGCGCTCAATCACCGCAATGACAGCTGTACAGTTTACTAAAAACCTCCCACCCTTATCGACCTCAGCTTACACTCCTTCAGACCAAACAGAGCTAGTTAAATTAACAAAAGATCTAGAAAAAAACCCTTCGATCAACCTTAGACAAAGTAGCACCGTTTAAAAGTAAAATGACAAGGCAAGAAAGGCTCGCACCGTGGTACAGTGATCATACTCGTACCAGTGCGGAAACTAGAGCGTAAATGGCGGACGACCAAACTAGAGGTGTTCCACTCTGCGTGGAAGGACAGCCTTAGTCAATATAGAAAGGCACTTATTAAAGCTCGCTCAAAAACAAAAACAATTCCTAGATTACTTTTAAGTGAGATTTCTAAACTTACAGCCATGCAGATTCTCAACCCCAGATTCCAACATCTTTAACCAGTCATGTTTTTATGGACTATTTTAATAATAAAATAGAAAATATTAAACAAATCCAACCCTGCTTATTAAATCAAACATGGCCGTCACTTGGTGGAGCTGCTTTAGAACATAACTTAGTTGTAGAACAAAGGCTGGAAGCCTTCTACCCACTTCCACAGCCAGAACTAGAAAAAATGATTTCCTCAGCAAATTGTACAACCTGTACACTTGACCCAATTCCCTCTAAAATACTAAAGAAATACTCCCAATTATAATCAGACCTCTTTTAACAATTGTAAATTCATCCCTTAGCCTAGGGCATGTACCCAAAACCCCTAAATTAGCAGTCTTAAAACCTTTAATCAAGAAACCAAATCTTGATCCCAGTGTATTGTCTAATTACAGACCCATCTCCAACGTAACATTTATATCCAAGATATTAGAAAAAGCTGTGGCCCAACAACTCTGCTTATACCTGAGTAAAAATGACATGTATGAGAAATTCCAATCTGGATTCAGACCCAATCACAGCACAGAGACAGCCCTAGTGAAGATTACAAATGATCTCCTTCTTGCCTCTGATCAAGGCTAGGTATCTTTATTAGCCCTACTAGACCTCAGTGCAGCCTTTGATACAATAGTTCACACTATTCTACTAGAAAGATTAGAGAAAATGGTTGGAATCACAGGAACAGCCCTATCGTGGTTCATATCTAACGGAACACTATCAGTTTGTAAAGATAAAAGATTTATCTTGAAATTACACAGAAGTAAGATATGGAGTTCCGCAAGGCTCAATTTTAGGACCGGTATTATTTACATTATACATGTTACCACTGGGCAGTTATAAGCAGACATGGCGTTAATTTCCATTTTTATGCAGATGACACACAGCTCTATATATCAGCCAAACCTGACGATAAATTTAGAATACAGAAAATGAAGGACTGTGTAAAGGATATAAAACCAAGGATATAAAAGTCCAAAAGACACTAGAAATAAACTAGCAGACTTAATGTTAGACTTGGCTGATGCTTCCATTATTGTTATTGTATTGTATTGAAAACAAAATTTTTCTATTAATATATAAAGCCCTACATGGCCTCGCTCCTGAGTACATGCGGGATCTTATTACATATTATGAACCATCAAGACTACTTAGATCTCAGGGTGCTGCCCTCTGACTCGTTCCCAAAATTCAGAAAACCTTAGCAGGGGGAAGAGCCTTTTCTTATAAAGCCCCCAACTCTGGAATAACCTTCCAGATAATGTTTGGGACTCAGACACAGTCTCAATCTTTAAATCTAAGCTGAAAACTCATCTGTTTAGTTTAGCTTTTGGTAATTAATGTTTCCCCTTGGATAAAGGTTGTAGATCCAGGGGTTCACGGACACAGGGAATTGTAGTACACTGAGATGCTGGAGCTGTCTCGCTGCTTACACGCGATCACTCAGGTTTGTTGACGGTGGAGCAGATGGATGCTAGCGTTTTCAGGGTGCTCCCGTGTCTGTGTTACCTTCTGGCTCTCTCCTTTTAATTAGGCTGTTATAGTCAGACCTGCCGGAGTCGTCAGACACACTCTGATACTGCTCAACATTCTCTGCTCTCTATAAAATTCTCTCAGTACTAACTCTCTCTTTTTACCTTCTCAGAGTAAATGGCCACCCAGCCCGACCTGCTGGAAGATTGCCCGCCGAGGTCCCCTCTACCTGCGTCAGACCAGCTGCCACCTACCAGTCCGACTATCAGGCCCCCCCACCCACCACCACCCATAGCAGAAGGGCATTAATATGTAATGTTTAATATCTCAAGCAAGTTTGTTAATAAACATTTAAAGCACATACATTTACTCATTTAACAAAACTAATAAATAGCCTTACTCTGCTTACAGGGCCAAATCTCCTTTCAGTCCAACTTGAGTGTCAAGTAAAATAATTAAAAACAAAGAGTTTTACTTTGACCACTGTTTACTTTACTAAATAAATAAATAACCCAAAAATAACTTAGATAAAATAAAAAAGTCAGATACAGACAAACTCATTTGTGTTTATTTACATTTGTGTTTTAGGCTGTGGCCAATCGACTGTGGTGAGAAGCAGTCTCACTTAAATGGCGTCTTTAAAGCTGTATAAATCCGCACACAGACTGAGTAGCGACTGTAGAAAGAGACGCAGACGTGAAATAAATGCACACACATTTTTCACATCCCAAAAAGAGAACATGTCCAGTAAAAAGAGGACGTCTGGTCACCCTGCTTAACGAACCTCCACTTAGTCATTCCTGGAGTTTTGGAATTGTTACTGCTGAATTTACCCCATTTGTTGTAGAACTACTTTTTTTGGAGGAAGAAATTGATATTATTTAAGGTTTTGAAAGAATATCAAGGCTTCTCTGCTTTATTTTGTTTGTATAAAATACTCTTAGAATGAATTATCTTTAAAGATGTCTAATAGATCCCAACTGTATTTGGCATTTTGTCTCCAAAACTGGAGGACTATCATTTATCACTTTTAAAATATACTTATTTGACAAGAAATAATACATAGGTGAAAGCTATTCCTAATGGCCTTATTCAACTTGTAAAAGTAATTTCAGACGCAGTAGCAAAATGCAACCATTATATATATTTGATAAGAAATGTAATAATAAACATATTAGAAACCTGCTTAATATCAAAAATCAAAAATGAGTGAGGAAGTAAATAACCAAATAATTGTGATATGAAGAGAAAATTAAACAGTCATGTGTCCACTGACTAAATAAACCCATCAACTCTAATCAGGATTTCTACTGGAGCTTTCCAGCTGCTGGTCTTTTAACACAGGTTTAACTCAGTCTGATATTAAACGGTATATTTGCGCCATCTGCTGTTCACTTCACCACATTACATCAGCGCAGTATTTTCCTCTTACAGCGTTTATCATTTTTAACATTTTAAATTATACTGATATTGTATTATTCAACCAATTATTTAAATGCTATTAAATGTATTACCAGATATTTTAACAGATTTTTATAATGAGATTAAATAAATTAAATTAAATTAAATGAAGTTAAACTGGTGATTTTTTTGTTGATAGTTGTATAATTGTTATAATCAGAAAAGTGCTGGACACCATCAGGGCATCAGATAAATTATTAAATGCTGGCACTGAATATACAGTTATAAATAACACGTTTACCAGAAACAGAGACGCTACGACAAACATATGTCTGCCCTTACTGGAGTAACACTGGTGTAATTGGCGCTTTGTCGCCGTCTAGCGGCCAGAATCTGTAACTGACTGTAACTATCATTAAAGAAATGACGAGGCTCGTTTCGTTTGACCCAGTGACTCTGCTGCTGCTGGAGGAACAAGAATAACCCTCTCGTATTGCAGATATTAGATCTATTATTTGATATTATAATAGTGGGATAAAATCCATATTAGAGAATATTGTAACCTACAACTCGATGTCTTTTGTTCAGACGCTAGAGGGACCCCAGAGTGAGTCCAAAACAATGGGTCTATATGAAGCTGTTCAAAATAGTAATTTCTAAATGATTCATCATTTTTATACAGATAACAGCTCTCACTGTAACACAGAACAGAGGAAAACAACTCAACACACTTTTCATCAACAATTATAAGACTTCAGTGGTTTCAGTGGTTAAAAATGTTTGAATGTTTTTTCTGGTCTTTCAGACAGGAATTATCTTTAATTACTAAAGCAGAAGAAATCCTTACATAATTTAATAAGAAAAAAATCTAACAGCGCACACTGTCCACAATAGTCTTACATTAACTTACATTAACATTTCGGACTCCAGTTATCAGACTTTAGACTGTGGTGGAAATTCTCTAAATAAGCAGAAATCAGTAAAATCACAGAGTCACATTTAATGCTCCAAAGTAATATATTTATTGAAAAACTCTCGGCCAGGGAGAAACTCCTGACAAATACCCAGAGATCTCCGAAGGTTGATCAAGTTACAAAAGGTTATATCTCTTCCCAATGGGGTGTTGTCACCTTCCATTGGTTCACAGAAGACAAATAAGTTCAAATGCATTGGTTACACCTAATTGTGATATGAATAAACAA
The DNA here is from genome assembly GCF_030463535.1 of Salminus brasiliensis. Taxonomy (NCBI): domain Eukaryota; kingdom Metazoa; phylum Chordata; class Actinopteri; order Characiformes; family Bryconidae; genus Salminus; species Salminus brasiliensis. The sequence goes on along the minus strand of NC_132898.1, from coordinate 20,707,254 downwards.
AAGGGCATTAACATACGTGCATAATTAATGAAGAGGAAGGAAGCTGAAATATGGTTTCTAGAAGCCTCTCACACCTGGAGATACACAAACAAGTTGGTATGCAACTTCGAGGTCACTAAAACAATAACTGACTGTGGCCAGCATAGGGGAAACAGATAAGGCTTACACTTAGGACCGGAGGAGTAGCTAGTTTGTTCCACTCCGGGCGAAGGGGAGTAACTGATTTGTGGACTCCTTCATATGGAGCAGTAAAAGTCCACCCGAAAGTTATGATTAAGTGCCTAAGTCTATTAGTATGTTAGTCTGGATATAATATACTAAGAGAATGAAGCTAATGGAATACATATGGTATATGTGAGAGATAATAATCATCTGACTATGTACTACTATAATATCGAAACCACATTTCCTCCCTTTAGACATAAAATGTCCACAACACAAAGAAGAGATTCGTCAACAAAATACTCACCATCAACAAACCGTCAGAAACAAGCAAACAAAACTTCAAACCATAGAAAAATGTAAAACAAAGATTCTAACTGTTCAGAACTAGCTGATCTGAATTTAGATCTATGTACACGATTCCGATGACCTTTATGTGGCATAAAATCTAATACAATTGTATATAAACATAGGAGAGAGCGAAGTATACAAATACAAAGTAAGAACAAATATAATACAAAAGTCAAAGTCCTGTCTTTTTCCCAAAAGAAAATTTGAACACACTAGTCAGAAAACAGTGGAAACAATTCTCTGGATGCAGTTTATTCATCAGCAAACTTGTCGACAAGCATCTGCTTCTGGGCCACTACTCTGGGCCAGCGTTGGTTTCCGTGGCATGGAAACAAGCGTCTTCTGCCTAGTGTAGTTTTGCACTACATAGGACACGTTGGGCAAAACAGGGAGATGTTACTAGCATGTCACCTGATCGCCTGAATTCTCAGTTGTAGACACAAAGTTGTCTGGAACAGTCACTCTCTTGCAATGTGAGCAGTGGGTCCAGGTGTCTCTCTCAGCAACTCGAACAGCGGATGGGGTGGTCAGCATAACTTGCCATGGTCCATTCCAACGAGGCTTGTGCCACGCCTTCCTTCGGTGGCTTTTCACTACCACCCAGGCACTGACTTTTACAGAGTGTAGAGGACCCTCAGCACTCACTGGCAACGCCTCTTTCACCTGCGAACGAATAGCCTGAAGAGTTTTGCACAGTGCACTCATATAATCAATCATGTGATCATCGACCTGCTGTAGAAAGTCTTCAAAGCCTGTAAGGAGAAAGGTTAGGAGTGGAAAATCACATAATACTTCCATTGGGCTCAGTCCTGTTTGGTGGTTTTGCCATCCTCTAATGTACATCAGTACTATTGGTAGAGCTTGTACAATTTAGACCTGTCTCGGCCGTTACCTTCGACAGTTTCTGTTTGATGGTCTGATTTAGACGTTCCACCGCACCAGCCGACTGCGGATGATAAGCACAGTGTGTTTTCAAATCAGTTTCAAAGCATCAGAAAGATGTTGGACAAGTTTGTTCACATAGTGTGTGCCATTGGCTGATGAAATTTTTACTGGTACTCCAAACCTAGGAATTACTTCCCTTAGCAAGCATTTTGTTACCGCGAGTGCGTCTTGTTTTCTTCATGGAAAGCACTCAGGAAATTTGCTGAACATGTCAATGATTGTCAGACAATACCGGTAATTTTGGCATAGTGTTAGCTCAATGAAGTCAATCATAATGTGTTCAAATGGAAAATTTGGAGTAGGATGTGCTGATTGAGTTGTCGGTGTCATTTTCCCTATGTTATTCTGCATACAAATGACACAGGATTTGCAAAGCTTTTCTGCAAATGTTGAAAAACCTGGCGCCAACCAGTGTTTCATGTCTTACGTTATTTCTTCTTTTTTCTTTTTGTCTCTGTCTTTTATTAATTACTAATTATGTAAAGCTTTTTGTGACGACAACAGTTGTAAAAAGCGCTATACAAATAAAACTGACTTGACTTGACTTGACATGGTTGTTCACTGTTGCTACCATCGGCCCTTTGATACATGGTGCAATCCGTCTATCAATTTTGCCAAAAAGGGAAAGCAAGAGCTTGGAAGTGCCATGCGGCCCCTTCAGAATCACACCACAATTCTGATTGTGCATCCTTAGTGCAGGAGGATTTCCACAGACAACGTTCTTTCTCAGATGCACAGTCCTGCAATTTAATCAAATCAGCTGAGTTAGAAAGAGAGAAGTCAGAACAGTCTTTGAAAAATTTGGAACTCGGAACTCAGAATTTACAGAATTAATGGTTATAAAATCGAGTAAATCCTCTTAAAACTAACCTGACTGGTGAGGCAGGTGAAGGCAAAGTTGAAGAGCTGTGATGGTGGAAGAGCTCTCGACGTCACCCGACCCTCCCAGACCCTCTCCGGTGCGGGAGTGGAGACGACGAACCTCTGTGTCTTCCGCCCTGGTAGCACTGAAACTGAGACCGCTTCGTTGGAGACGTCGCGGGCTGCCTCTGCCTCTGTCTTCGGTCGGTGGAACTCGGACTGCCGGTCCAGCTGGACGAGCTCCAAGCTGAGCATCTGGAGAGGTAATTCCTTCGCGGTCTCCATGTTCCTCCACAGTAAACAGACAGAAACACAAACGACGGTCAGTGAGACAGAGGACTGTACAGTAACACAGCCAGCTGCTGTAATCCTCAAGCTCTCTGCTCCCCAAGATCAATAAGACAAAGCTGATATTAAAGACTATAAAGTAGGGACGGTCGCTTGACGCCCTCAGACTCATGTCTCAAACAACAGTTCAGAGTCCAAAAGAGTAACCAAAAGTACCGGAGATCACGTGATCGGTGGAACCGAAGCTTCGTTGCAACGAACTGAACTTTGGCTTAGTTTGAGCTAGATCTCCTTTTTCTTTCCTGTTAGAATTTCTGTTAAAGTTACTAAAGTTACCAGTTTTTTCAGAAGTTATTAGTGGGGTCAGTTGGTTAAAACATACTAGCTTGTTCACTAAAAAAAAAAAGGTTTTAGTCACCAGCAGAACTTATCAGTTACTTTTTGAATTGAAAAGGTAAATTAATTTTACAGAATTTTAGAAGGCCTCACTCTTAGGAGTCGTTTATAATAGTCCTCTACAGTTTTCCAACTCATTCAACATTGCTCAGTTTCTGACAGGACTGCTGTCTGAACATAGATCATGCACATGAGTGTTCATGCTGGTCTATATAGCTTTTATTACCTGAACATCGAATTAGAAAAATATTGGCATGAAATGTTCATTTGTTCGTCAAACACATAAAGTTTAAAGTACTTGGTTAGAAAAAGTAAAATGTACAAATTGTCCAGGGACAGACTGGCCATCTGGCATACCAGGCGTTTTCCCTGTGGGCTGACGTGTTGTTTGGGCCGACAGTCTCAACACTTTTTATTATTTATGTATTGGTCTGACCAGCCAATAAAACCAGTAGATCTGGGGCCCGATTGACACTGGGCTGGCCGAATCACTCCTTTTGCGTTGGTCCTGCCTGCGTTATACATTCAGCAAAACAAAAAGTCAGTGCAAGAGTTTCCTAGACACCAGCCCTTAAAACACGCTTCCAAATGCAAATATTTGCAGTTATTCCAAAAGTCTTTTTACTGTTCTAATGCAGTGTTTTTTACTGTTTGTGTTTATTTTGCATTCTAATAATTAATAATAATTCTAAAGTGTTTTACTGTATTTGTGTTTACACTTATTCCAAACATTTTTTTACTGTTTAACCACAGTGTTGTAATTTTTTTACTCTATTCGTGTTTATTCTGCATTCTAATCATTTTCATCATTTTTACTGTATTTATATTTATTTTGCAATCTATTTTTATATAGCATTTTTACTCTATTTGCAGTTATTCTAAAAGTATTTTACTGTTATAATACAGTGTCCTTTTTTACTGTATTTGTGTTTATTCTGCATTCTAATAATATACAGTGTTTGTACTGTTTGTTTTTACACTTATTTTAAAAGTGGTTTTAATTGTTCTAATACAACATTTTTCCAGTGTTTTGTTATTTTGCAGTTTAATAGTACACTCATTCTAGTGCATTCTAATAATATAGTGTTTTTCCTGTATTTCTGTTTACAGTTATTCTAATAGAGTGGCTTTTTTTATACTGTATTTGTGTTTATTTTGCATTCATATATTATACACTGTTTTTACTGTATTTGTGTTTGTTTTGCATTCTAATAATGAATAATAATTCTAAATTGTTTTACTGTATTTGTGTTTACAGTTATTCCAAACATATTTTTTACTGTTTGAAAACAGTGTAGGTGGGTTTTTTTGTGTTTATTCTGCATTCTAATGACATCCAATGTTTTTACTCTATTTGCTGTTATTCTAAAAGTTTTGCATTCTAATATCATACACAGTTTATTTTAATTTATTTGTGTTTGCAAAAATAACTGTTTTTTTTTTCAGTGTATTGCTGTTTATTTTGCATTCTAAAAATGTACAGTTTTAATATACAGTAAAGTTTTATCAAAACAAGGTAAGGATGGTTTTGTTTGCCCTGGTTTGAATTTGAACCTGAGATTCGTTTGGATTGTTTGGAAGTAAGTATCGAAATGTCAGAAATTATTTGATGAAAATATGACGTTGTGTTTTGTTAATTTAATATTAATTATATTGACTGTAGCGGCCACATGGAGCCAAGTAGCCAGCTAAATAACGTAAGCTAGTAGTGGTCTGGCTTTGCTTTTATCACAGTTGCCACTTTATTCTGGGGTGTTATTTCAAATCGTATTGTTACTTGCCGTGAGTTGAGATGAGAGATACAGGAGTTCCCGTCATTCTTACTAGCAGGATTTAATGTGCTCTCTCTTTCTGCTCTCCTTTTTTGTGTCTCTCTTTAGATATGCACTGAGTTTGAAAGGATAGCAGCAGTCAAGCTGAAGAGGCAGTTTTATTGTGTATTGGACATGGCTGCACCAAAACTGCTCAAACTGTACAGGATGAGAAGGCAAGCATTTGCAGAGAATATGCAGAAGCTTCTTGATGAGCTTGATGAACAGGTGTGTGGCTTAACCTAACTTTACCTGCTTGCTGTAGACAAGTAGTTCTTTGGGCTTTGATAGCGAGTGAGACTGCCGTCATGCATATTAAGGAAATGTGTTCTTGTGTTTGTAGGGGTTTTTTGTTGTTGTTTTTTATTACACAGAGGAAATTGTGCCCCAAAACACTGCTGCACTGAAAGGTCTTCCACTATTCTTATGAGAGGTGCATGCAAACGCTGTCCTGAGGACCTGCTTGATAAATTTAAATATTTTCTTATTTTAATTATGCAGTCATTCATGTTCTTTATCACAGCTACTGATGAATGTCCAGCTGCTTCTTGTCTTTTAAAACACTGTTCTGTTCTCTACTTCAGCTTAAATGTTGCTGTGGCTCTAGTTTTACACTCACCCTATTCCCCTATGAATGACTTTGGGTGAATGTAATGAGGCATGAGTTCTTACATCTGTTACTGTGCAGTAGAACAACGTAGAACAGGACTCTGTTCAGTTTTACACCCATAGCAGAGGCAGTGAAACCCCTTGTTCATTTCCTTGACCATTTTCTTCTCTTAATGTGTCTAACAGAGCACTGAAGAACAGAAATACACGAGATGTGAAAGTGGCAATCATGACGGCCCTTGAAGATGATTGAGGTGCTCAGTGTTCTCCTCCAGGTGTGATTAGCTTCGCTATCGTGCTTGAGGAGAATGTTGTTGTGATAGGCATCAGTGATCTGCCAAATGCATTTCTTCTCTCTTTGAGCTTTTTTATGCCCTCAACATTGAGGACCCCAAAGAGATGAGATACAGTTTTGTAGGAATCCAAAGTGCCTGCTTGTTTAAAATATGACCCAATTAATAAATTAATAAAAACCAATATAAGCCAATATAAGCCAACGTTTATGCTAAAAAATGAAAGAAGTATATTAAACACTGATTACAGATACAAGTAAAATCAACCTTACTTTAAGTGCAGTTGGATTGTTTTGAAGTTTTCTTTATGAAAAAACACTTTGTGTGTTTAAGATGGTGGTAATTTGAAGTTTCTGCAGATGGAGTTTCATGAGGATGATTGGGCTATAAATACCTGGGGGTGTGCAACAGGATGATTGGCTAAAAAGAGTGATTGCATTTAGGTGTGTCGAAGGCCATAGTGTGATGGATGAAGTAAAATCTGCAGGTGTATGGAAGCAGATGGTTGTACAAGTCTACCAGCAGTGGTTAAATCCCAGTCAACAGGAAATTCTCGCCATTGTTGAGCACAAGTGAGCAAAGGTCCCCTCAGAGTGTTCTTCCAGAAGTGGGTTTTAAAGGGCCTGCGTTGACTTTAAGAAGCAATTCTTGTCTGGAAGCAAAGTGATTTTCAGTCACGAGCTGTGATAAATGCTGGCGGTCCCTGTCAGAGAATTTCCTGGGACTGGGATTTTTACCACTGCTGGTAGACCATTCGCAGATGATCATTAAATAAAATGAACAATGCAGGAAGCAGTATCACCATCTTAATGTAGTGTTCAGTGTGGCTTCATGTACTTTTTTCATTTTGTAAAGTGAATCCACATGATTGTGGATTCTCGTTGCTGTGAGTTAGCTCTGTTACAGCCTCTGTCCAGTTTGAGTTGTCAGGTTTTGATTTTGCTCTCTGGTTCTGTCCATTAGATTGCTGTTCCCCCGGTTGTGCTTTGCTTTGTTGTTTCTGTTTACTTTTGCCCAGGTTACATTAAAATCCTGCATCGTCCATCCCTGCAAGTGTTTCCTTGTGTTCACTGCCACGTCTGACCAGGCCTGACAGTAACTAATAAATTATTTATTATTATTATTATTATTATTGAAAACATCTATATCATTAAAAAGTATCACATCTGTAATACATGAAGGAAATTATTATTGATTATTAAATGCCTTAAGGTGAGACAATTAGCCTCGTTAATAAGTAAGGAAATGATCGTTGGCTTCTTCTCAGTCTGTGACTGGAGCTGCTGCTGCAGATATGATATCTGACCTGTAGGTGGCGCTGCTGTGGCGCTTTCCATCCTGAATCTGTGTAATCTCTGTGAAACTGGACTGAATTGTCTACTTGTGTCTCTTTATCCTGAACTGTCTATTAACATGAAGGAAAACACGAGAAAAAGACCATTAATATGCAACGCTATGGGCTGTTTAATTTAGAGGATCAACTCCAGCATATATTAAATATAACAGTTTTAAAATGCAATTTATTAGTTCTTATCTCCTGGTCTCATGAACCCTCGCCTCACTTGACTTTGGAGAAGCAATCTGCCTGCACCCTCCCACGAGCCTTTGCAAGGTCTAGGCCACAGAGACCAGCTACAGGTTGTTTCTTTAGTTCCAGTGCATTTAAACATACACTTCAAGTGAGGAGTCTACAGATTTATCAATTCTTCTGTTTACAGACAGTCATTCTCCCTTTTCATTTTTTTGTTTTGAGATATGGTTCTTCTCATCTCACCTTTGACCTTGGAGTCGATTTCCAAACCTTTTTAAAGCTTACTTTAGAGGTTTTCCAAAATCGGTTAATAGATGCTCTAAATTCAGTTTATATTTCTCTAAAGCAGGAAAGTACAAGCAGTTGGCGACATCACTCTGCTATATGTTCAAAGTGTCAACAAGTAATAAATAATAAAAGGGAGTGATATTGAAACACTGGCAAAAAAAAACTAAATTGATAAAAGAAAAAAAAGCCTTAAAAATTGATTCAATTTTATTTATAAAACACTTTTCACAATGAATGTAATCACAAAGTAGCTTCATAGAGAGCTGGGTATAAATACCTAGAATAAAAACAATAATAAATCAATACTGAATTAAGAGAATATGGAAATGCGCCGCCAAGCCATAAAAGATGAAAACGTGAGTGAAATGTTGAAGTCCAGGCAGGTATGCATCGTCATGCAGTGAGGTGAGGATGAATCAACATGAGGCTCCAGTACAAGGATGGAACAGCTGGAACAAGGGGAGATCCAATAGGCAGGGTGGGAGTCAGACCATCTGGAAAAAAAGAAAATGGGGGAGAAAAAACTGGAGAGAAAAAAAAAAATAAAAAAAACTTAGGAAAAAAAAAAAAAAAACAGCAAAAGGTTTCGAGCCAATTTAAAACACATCTTAGATAAAACAAGGCCTTGGTTCACAGGAAAAGTCCTGACTACATAAACATACTCAAAGGATTGGATACAATAAAAATGTCCTTCCCTAAACTCAGGCCTCTTTTGGCACAGGACTTACTGTACAAATGACACGGGTAGAATTCATCAAGGTCATTACAGTAGAGACAGAATTGTGGACAAAATACATTTGCAAAGAAACAGACATATCTACCACTCAGAGAATAAGGCCTCGAATGCAAAGAATAATACAGAACACAGAAACACAGAAACTTACAAGAGACATCGGTATGATTGACTAACTAAACATTAAGTGGTGCATTGTCCTTGTGTGTGAAAAGGATAGGAACCAGATTCCTGGGGTCCTGAAAGGAGGTCAAGGGTGCACAATGTTCTGGGCCATTTTACTCAGAAAGTGTTCTAAACAGTCCAGAGTTCAATCCTGTTCTGGGTGCATTCCCAACCTACAAATCCATTTCTGTTCCACCACAACTGAAACAAAGCGTCCTGGGTCAGATCTTGTAGGTGGTGGGAAGCGAGCAATACAATCAGTCCAATGCGGTTGTTCACAGGGCGTGGAGTCAGGAATTCTCCTGTCACAGTCTTTGTCCTTCAGAGCTAAAAGTTGTGGCGTGTCAGCGTCATCGCAGGCAGCCAAGGCGGTGCTAGGCTCACACCTTAGGCTGTGTTGTCAACGTAGGATGGAGTCAGGATGCCTGTTTGCCAGCCGTTGCCATTGACTCTTCAGATGGTCATATCTTCTCATCACATGCATCTTAAAATCCCAACAATGAAAACGTCGCTCAGGTCATTTGAAGTAAGAGAACTGTACAGAATACACTTATTCTACAGACTTATTCTACAACAGACTGAATTCTACACAATTCTACACAATGACAAAGTGAAGGCAGGGTTTTAGACATGTGGTATTTTAAAAAATAAATAAATAAAAAACAAATAATAATAAATGTAAAATCTCATGTACACAAGTTGAAGAAAAAAAAAACCCTGAGAGGAACCAAGACTCAAAAGGGTAACCCATCCTCAACACCGGATAGCACAACACGACAGAACAAGAATAAAAAAACAAAAGAAAAACTAGTGAAATTTTAAGAGCTTAAGAATTTTTAAGAGAAAGACAACAACAATAATAATAATAATAATCAGAACCTGTAATCACAGCAGTACAGAACAGTGGTAGTATGAAAACAGGCTACAGCAGCATGATTAGAATACTAAAAGTGTGTCCAGAACAGACACAGGACGTTTATTCCAGAGTTGGAGGCTTAAGAAGAGAAAGCTTGTCCCCCAGAGTTGCTTCTTCTGAAGTGGGGAAACTGATAGTAGTCCAGAATTCTGCTAAAGAAATGTACATTACTGGTTGTAAATCGAGACACTCAAGTCAGAAGGAGTATTTTATAATCAACGTGGAATTTAACTGGAATCCAGTGCAGGGATGAGAGAATAAGACAGATGTGGTCACAATTTCAAGCTCTAGTGAGCAGTCAAGCCGCTGCATTCTGAACGTATTTAATGACCCTGAGCTTATTTAATCATTTTCATAAACTTCCTACCAGAGCAGCATTACATTAATCCAATCTTGAGGTTATATATCTATATCAATTTAATAGAGTCTGCGCCTTAGCTCGTTGGTGTTCTGTTTTATTATTTTTTTATATACATTTTTCCTTTGGCAGAAATTCAATACCACTGGAACTTACCTAGAAATATTTGGCAGTGTTCTTGTGGTGAAGCGTCCTTTGCATCTGCTTGAAGCCACACTACCACATTACAGCCAGCCAGAGTTGCAGGTGGACAGACGGCGAGCTACAAACTTGTAGATGGGTAAACTAGAACGAGTTGCATATGGACAGAAAAACAACCACAGAGCTGCAGATTTAAAGACAGACACAGTTGCAGACAGTCAGAGTTGCAACCAGAGTCTAATTAGAATGAATTACAGATTTATAACCAGAGAGGTATAGATTGACAGACAGCCAGAGATGCAGAAGGACAGAAAGCCAGCCAGCCAGAGTTGCACATGGATAAACAGTCAGAGCAGAACACGAACACAGAGATGCAGACGCATAGTCAGAAAGACAACCATTATTGCACCTGACAGCCAGCCAAACACAGTTGCAGAGAGATTATCATAGTTGCAGTTGGATACAGCCATATAGTTGCAGACTGATAGGGAGTTTCACATGGATAGACAGCCAGTCAGAGTAGCTGCCAGGGACTAAACAGAATGAATTGCAGATTTATAGACAGCCAGAGAGAGTAGTGTAGATGGACAAACATCCAGAGTGTGTTGTTGATTGACAGAGTTGCAGATGGACATACAGTCAAACATGGTTGCAGATGCATAGTCCGAAAGACTGCCCGAGTTGCACATTGACAGACAGACACTGAATTGCACACACATGGCCAAGCAGACAGCCACACCGTTGCAGATGAAAAGAAAGACAACCAGAGTTTTAAATGGAGAGACAACCAAAGATGCAAAAGAACAGGCAGCCAACCAGAGATATACATGAATAGCCAGGCAGCGAGCGTTGCACATGGACATGCAGACAGCCATAGACAGTTGCAGATGGACTGACAGCCAGCCAACCAGAGTTGCAGATCCTAAGGGAATGAGGGTGCTGGTGAGTGGGTCTTCCAGGAGCCGACGGGATCGACAGTTAACCTAGAAGGGGAAAAAAAACCCACACCAACAGCATTAGGATAAGGCAATTAATTACATCTAGCTTAGCTTACCTGTACACAACAAGGCAAACAAGACATGTAAATAAGGTCGTATTGTCATTTTAGGATGTGATGACCACCCCTATAGCGAGCACTTGGTTCACTCCAGGCTAAGCAAAGGTTGAGCACCTGGCTTAGAAGGGAAAGAAATTGGGGTCAGTTTGTGCAGAATAAGCTGAAGAAGTCATGGTAGATGTGAGGCTTCGCAGCTCTCAGAGGAAGGCCGCTGAGCCCTGATCATGTAAAGAGTGTGCGACTTGGCTCATTCATGTTCCATTTTGACTTTGTCTATACTTTGCTTTGACGTTTTTGCACAAATTCAATAAACATCACTGGAATGTAACTGGACGTATTCAGCTGTGTCCTTCCGGTGAAGCCACACTACCACATCACAGAGACAGCCAGCCAGATGCAGATGGACAGACAGCAAGCTACTGTCTTGTAGACAGGTAAAACAGAACAAGATGCAGATGGACTGAAGAACAAATACAGAGCAACAGATTTATAGACAGACAGTTGCAGACGGAGACAGTTTTACATAGACAGACAGCCAGACAGTGTTGCAGCCAGTCTAAACAGAATGAATTGCAGATGAACAGGCAGGTGTACATGGACAGCCAGAGTTGCAGAGGGACATACATACAGCCAAACAGAGTTGCAGATGCATAGTCGTAAAAACAGCCATCCAGCCAACCAGAACTACACATGGAAAGACAGCCAGACACAGAGTTGCACATTGAAAAATAGTTAGCCACTGAATTGCACATGCATACAGACATGCAGACAGCCACACAGTTGCAGATGGATACAACCAGCCAGATATGCAGATAGATAGTCAGACAGTTTCACATGGATACAGCGTTTCATATGAATAGACACAGCCAGAGTTGGTGCCAGAGCCTTAGCAGGACAAATTGCAGAGTTTTAGATGGAGACAGACAGAGATGCAGAACGGTAAGCAGCCAGCGAGCCAGCCAGAGTTGCACAGGGACAGCCAGTCCAGCCACAGAATTACACATGGAAAGAAAGCCAGCCAGCCACAAACGGACAGATTTTCATACAGTTGCAGATGGATATACAGCCAGTCAAAGTTGAAGCCAGAGTCTAAACAGAATGAATTGCAGATTTATAAACAGCCAGAGTATTGTAGATGGACAGACAGACAGAGTTGCGGATCACACTGCCAAACAGTCAGAAACAGTCACACAGTCAGAAAGACAGCCAGCCATAGAGTTGCACATTGTTAGACAGCTCGCCACTGAACTGCACATGCATGGACATGCAGATAGAGGCAGACAGATTGTCAAACACAGTTGAACATGGTTGGATAGCCAGCCAAACAGAGTTGCAGACGGATTTCACATTTTACAGCCAGCCATCAGAGTTTAAACAGAACACAACAGAATTGCAGATTTATAGACAGCCAAAGAGTGTTGATGGACAGACAAACCAGAGAGTGTGGACTGACATACACACAGCCAAATATAGTTGCAGACGCACAGTCAGAAAGACAGCCACAGAGTTGCACATGAAGACAGACAGAGCCTAGGAAAAAAACAGTTTTAAAAACTGAGATGAAACCAAGCAAACAAGTCATTTTCAGTAACTAAAGCAGGTATGCTTTGGAGCTGGTGCACCATTCATTAACACAAAAGCTGTGGTTAGGGAGTGTGGCGCAGTGTAGATCATCTGTTACATGAATCAGATCTTTAGGGTGAGCTTAAGACCTGTGAAGGAAAACGTAATTAGTTGAAACCTGGGGGAGTGGATTCATTCAGGGCCATGTATTCATTAGACATGGTGAACTAAGGTGGTCGTCCCTAATAATGTCATTGATAATGCCTGGTTACAATGTGAGGGACAACACAGGTTAGATACTGCAGGGTTTGTCAGAATTATGAGCTAGAGAGCAATGGCAGAATTAATGATTGGAATAAAGTAAATCATGTAAATTACTTACCTGACTGGTGTGACTGGGTAGGGCCAGTCAGTCCTGGCATAGCACCTTCTTGATGTTCCGGAGGGATAAACAAACCACAGGGAGCACAGATGAAGCCTTACTTTGCAGAAGGGGACTGGACGTCAAACCTGCAGCCAGCAGTGGAGCATGAAGAGCTGGCTGAACGTCTTGCTCCCTCGTCAGTAGATGGGCATGGGGCTAGAGACGACGATCCTGGCAGTGGTCTTCTTCCATATGGTGTCTGGGAGTGTGCAGTAGTGGTCCTCCAGGACACTGGCACCTTGGAGTTACCCTTTGTGACATATTAATTAGTGTTTTAGAAAACAATCTCCAACAATGAGAACACCACCCTGAGTAGTTGTCCTTCGCTGAAGACAAAGTGCTAAGGACATTTTACCGGTTAGCAGAGGTGAAGGAGGCTGTGGGGGTGAGGCCTCAGCTTTTCCCTGGCCATGCTGACTCTCCCAGGGCCTCTCCACTGCCACCATATTCCTTGAGTAAACACAGGGGTTAGTAAAGCAAAATAATGTAAAGTAACACACAGATTAATACTGGCTAAGAATCAAGCCAATGCTTGAGGGGGGGGGTTAAACCCCCAAACCCAATTAAAAACCCTAACATTCAAACAAACATCCACCAGTTCTTTTAAATGGCACATACCTGAAGTCCACAGGAAGAGTCCAAAACAGTCCGGAGTCAGACAGCAAACAAACAAAAACAAACAAGAACCCCTCTGAAAAAGAACAGCACAAAACACATGAAAAACACAAACACACAAAGCTTGACTGAATATATAAACTATTAAACTTACAAGTATTAGAACCTATAGTTCCTCCAATAAGGGTCTTCATTACAGTGAGCCCTAAACATCTTTTGGCCTGTAACCTGACCTACTACTGATATACTGCCACATAGATGTCATGGTGTAGGAATCCTCTACTCCATGACATCTGTCAAAACAATGTCACATTGGTGTCAGCTATGGCTTTATGTAGACCTAGGTATTTTATTTCATAATATTTTATTTTCCTCACTTCTCTCCATTTAGGTTTAAATACACAAGGCCTGTGATTTTATGCAAGCTATGCAATTGTTAACTGTAAAGAACCTCAATGGACAATCTGTCTCAAACTAAGCAGGTGTCCTCAGAATATTATACTGAATTTAGTAAAGATTACACAAACCATGACAAAGTTTCCACTAGATCACTCAGAAAAGCCATTCCTGTACCTATTTGATCAATGTGCCACAAACGGTCAAAAAGCTAACGATGTTTTGATAACTATTTTTCTCCGGGGTCTACATGTTCGGTCAAGACCAATTTAGAGTTGATACAATTGTTAGGACTACAAAACCAGCTAATGAGACGCAATTAATTTTCAAGGGCTGATGGACTACATAAAATTGAGCCTTATTGTCTTTATAAGACTAAAACTGTTAAACCACGTTCACAATTCACAAGGTTGCTGTGTTTTAATCCTGGGCCAATAACCTTGACCACAACCCCACCCCCCTTACCAATTCAACCTTGTGGTAGCGCAGACACAGGAGAGGCAGGACTTGGTGCTAGGTTGGAGCAACATGGTCAAGGTCAGAACTGAGCACAGTGTGCAGATCATCCGTTACGTGCTCTAGATCTTTAGGGTGAAATGGGAAGAAGATGGATAAATCTGGAAGGTTATTAATGAAAACACTAGTTGTTGAGCATTAAGCTTCATAACCTGAGGTTTAGGTTGTGCATAGAACTGAACCATAAATTGCGTTAATGCCACCACCATGACCAGTCCCGCCTCAGCAACTGTAACCGCCAAAACCTTGAGCAGTCAACAAAAATGGCACAAAGTTTGCCATTAAAGAGTACAATAGGCTTTAAGACCTGAACGTCATCAACAATCACAGTGATGGTCGCAATGTGTTACGATATTCAAACATGCAGAAAAATCCTTGGTCACTGTAAGTATGATGTTTCCACATTACATGCTATAGTAGGGGGAATGACAGCAGAGTAGTAGAGAGTGAAATCTGGCGATGCCTGGCTGATTTGATCCCCATATGGAACAGTAAAAGATATTTGTTCAGATAAATGGTACACAGTCCACTGCCAGGGATTTTCAGTCATTGCTCAGTAAGAAGGGCATAAGGTGTTAGACCTCAACACCCAAGTCGCCACTGTAGGTTTGTAGGCTCTGCTTTTTTCTGACAGCAGAGAGAAACTGGAGAACCCTATTTGACATGGAAAGGTGCTTGCTAGTAGAGAGCAATTTACCTAAAGAATTCCAGCTGTGCTGTAACGACAATGAATTTACAACCGTGGCTTAAATAAACGTTTGAAACAAAAAGGTAATTGTGTTAATCCAGACTCCAGAAGAGATTCTCAAAGAGAGAGAGTCTCAAACTGATGCCCAAGATGGCGTTTAAACAGAGTGAGACATATTACACGCTATCCAAAGAGAGATAGAAAAGTACCCCAGAACTTATAATATTGAAGCCCAGACACTGACCAATACTGACTAAACTCTGTGGTACATTACAGACCCTGTAAAGAGGCAAGTTCAACAAAACCAGTTTTGGGTAGACACTATGAAAGAGGAGGGGACTGTCTCACTGAAAATGACACACTTACTCTGACCCCTCTCACAGAAGGTGAACACGCAGTTGGGGGGTGGGGGGGTATGCTCTAAAAACAGTATAGATTGATCTGAAACATACAATGTCTGATCTGTTGCTTAGGGTTACTGTTAAGTAAGAGGAGGCAGATTACAAGGAGTCATTACACCAATACACACTTTGATGCAGATGACGGCAAAGTACGACCTTGAGCTCCACCAGATGGACGTTACAACAGCCTACTTGAATGCTTTGATTGTGAGATCTGTATGAAGCAACCAGAGAGATTTAAGAGAAAATCAAACACTGGTGAAAAGGTTGTCTCTAAAATGTATAAGTCACTGTATGCTCTCAAACAGTCTGGAATTGGTCTGTATTATCTAAATGAAAATGGCTTTACAGAACCTAGATGACTATTGTGTCCAAAACAAACACACTGAAATCAGGAGGATAACATTAATAATCTGGGTTGAGGATCATTTACCAGTTTTCCTACCCCGAGGATGGCAGCAGCAACTCCAATGATCCTGGAGTCGGTCTTTTTCTTCCGAACGATGTCCAGAAGCGTGCAGCAGTGTTTGAACTGCCTCTACAACAGCAACTAGATCTGACGAGGTCCATGCAGAGGGTCTGGAAATCTAGTTCCTCCGTGGTCTCCATGTTCCTCGAAAGTAAACAGAGACAGAAATGCAAATGTCAGTTAGTGAGAAAAAGTACTGTACAGTAACACAGGTAGCAGATAGCACAAGGATTACAAGATAAATAAGACAAAGCTAATATTAAGACTATAAAGTAAGGATAGTTGCTCGACTCTCTGGGTCCAATTATGTCATGAGCTTTCAAAGCAGGACTGCATCGAAACAGCAATTTAGGGTCTCAAAATATCACCTGGTTCTATAGATCGAGTGTGCAAAAGAGGCTTGTAGATACACTCTGGTGAGAGCTATCCAGCTCCTGTTTTTCAATTGTTCCAATAGACAAAGTATGAAAGAACCATTAAGAGAACTGATGGATGTTTGTACGCTTTTCAGTGGGTTTGTGGTGCAGTAAACAAAATAACACTTAGTGAATGATTCTCTCTGCATTCCTTTCTTTTTAGTTTCAAGACTACTTACAAAAACGTAACCGTTACAACATGTACAAGACCTGATCCAAGTTGGACCATCAGTATATTGTCGCAGTTCATTTGGCTCAGACAAGTACAACACTAGACTGCAGTCAAGCATGTAATGAGGTACTTAAAGGCTTCAACTGATCATGGACTGTGTTACCAGAAGAGTGGAGAGGAACTGAAACTTGAGGCACACAGTGATGCAGATTTGGCATCAAATACAGAAGAAGCACAACAGGCTCCGGTTTTAGTCCAACTAAAGACGGTCCTCTTACTCTCTGCTCGGTCTACATGTGAAGCAGAATTAATGGTACTGGCTGCAACCATTCAGAAAAGCTTGTACCTCACACAGCTACTAAATGCCATGAACAGAGATCACCAATATGCACCTGTGAAAATACCTGAAGACAACCAAGAAGCAAATCACTCTTTCCATGAACCCTGTATGGTGACAAAGATGAAGACATGTCCACATTAGACATCACTTCATTCGATCAGCGCTCCATGAGTGTAAAATAACTGAACTCTGTACCACAGCAGACATGGTGGCAGATGTTATGACAATACCTGCAACTAAGCTGAAGCTGGAGAAAGTTAAGAGCTTTGTGTTTGGGATGTAATCGGGTGAGTGTTGTGCTGTGGAATGCCATGTACAGTGTGAGAGCAAGTGGGGCTCGAATCAACCGATTGGTTACACGCTAACCATTTTACACAGCAATTTACCCAAAGAACTCTTCACAACAGGGCCTTAAACAGCTGTTTAAAACCACCTCCCTACAACATGCTGACAGGGAGAAAGCCTAACCTAGACTCAAAGTGTTAAAAGGGAATCTTTGTAAGGAACGACAAGAACAGTCCATCATACCTAGTCTACTATCCAGACACAGGGAAAGTCCTCAAACAGTGTGTTACTGAACACCAAACCCAGTCTGACCAGACAACAGCAGCTGATTATTTCCATGAAGAGAGGCATGTACCCCCATGCTAACAGCTAACCGTGTTGATCAGACTTCAGAAGAGGTTCAAGAGTCTCAAACTGATGTTCAAGAAGGCTTTTAAACAGAAGGAAACAGACATAGCACACACCATCGAAAAATAGGAAAGCACCTCGGTATTTAGCTGACCATTTAAGAAGACCAGATAATGACCGATATTTACTACTGTTACAGGGTCTGTAATGTACCACAGAGCTTTAAAGAGGCAAGGAGTTCAACAAAATCAGTTTTGGGTTGATGCAGATGACGGCACAGTATGACCTTCAGCTCCACCAGATGGACGTTACAACAGTGTGCTTGCATAGATTAATCACGAGATGTATATGGAGAGTACTCAAACACAGGCTTGTGAAATTTCTTACAGAGAGTGTCACTGAACACCAAACCCAGACTGACCAGTCAATAGCAGATTATTATTTCCATGAGGAGAGATGTGTACCCCCATGCCAACAGCTGACCATGTTAACCCACCCAAAAAGAAGTTCAAGAGTTTCAACCTCATGCTCAGGGATGGCGCTTAAACAGAGGGAGACAGACAAAGCACACACCATCCAAAGAGAGATAGGAAAGCACCTCAGTATTTAGCTGACTGTGTCAGATATTGAAGACCAGATACTGACCAATACTGACTACTTACAGGGTCTGTAATGTACCACAGAGCTTTAAAGAGGCAAGGTGTTTTGGGTGGGTGCAGATGACAGTACAGTATGACCTTCAGCTTCACCAGATGGACGTTACAACAGTGTGCTTGTGTAGATTAATCACGAGATGTATATGGAGCAACCAGAGGGATTTGAAGAAAAATCAAACAGAGGTGAAAAGGTTTTCTGTAAACTGAACAAGTCACTGTAGGCTCTCTCGACAGAGACTTCTTTAGGTCTAGTGATCATATATTTAACAGCCCACATTTAATGCGGGAGCTGCTTGTACTCTGAAAGCCAAACCTTTTAAAGATGAGAGTATTTGGATCATCATACAACACTTACAAACATGACAGACAGAAGATAGACTCAAAATGAAGAGGTTCACGAGTCTCAAACTGATGCTAAAGACATGGTACACACTATTCAAAGAGAGACGGGACAGCACCTCAGTATTTAGCTGACTGTGTGTGAGATCTTAAAGACTAGATTCTGACCAATACTGACTACTGTTACAGGATATGTAATGTACCACAGAGCTTTAAAAAGAGGTCACAGTATTGAGTTGATGCAGATGACTTTGAGCTTCAGATGAACGTTACAACAGCCTACTTGCATGCACAGATTGATAGAGATGCATATGGAGCAACCAGAGGGATTTAGAGGAAAGAAATACAGCTGAAAAGGTTTTCTGTAAACTGAACAAGTCACTGTATGCTCTCAAACAGTCCGGAAGAACCTGGAACAACATGTTGTCTGATTATCCAGATGAAAATGGCTTTACACAGAAGCTAGATGACCACTGGGTCTACAACAAACCCCCTGAACACAGGGTTAGATGTTCATCATGAAGTACAGTAAGCTAGCTGTGATGCTGTTGGTTATCATGATCACAGGTGTGTATTTATTGTCTCAGGAACAGACTGGCTCCTTTACGAGTGTGTTGGCTACAGTATCTGTACATAAAGGCTCTATATAACATGACATTGAGGTCAGAAGTCCATCATGAACGCTAAAAGCCTCCACAAACTTCCAGAGGAACCGATTCTATCTCCTCCACCAATGTGAAAATCACTCCTAGGCCTTGATTCAGAGCTCTGTATTCACTAGGTTTTGATCAAGTTTCACAGGAACATCGTGAACTAAGGAGCTCATCAGTCAGAACTTCACTGACCGTGTTTTATTTAGGGGCTACAGATCTTATATTTAACAGCCCAAATTCAATACAGGAGCTGCTTGTAGTCGGAAAGCAGAATTAATCTGAATCAATTCTAATAAAGTTGATAAAGACGATTTTCTGACTTTACGATTATAAATCATGCGGGACACAGACACAGTCTCCATACTGCAGGGTTTGTCTGAAACACTATGAGTGACACTGATATCTTACTTTTTAATACAAGCAGAGAAATCACAGAATTAATGCTTATAAAATCGAGGAAATCCTCTTAAACTAACCTGACTTTTTCCAAACGGGACCGAAGCCACGACGCTGCCGCTGAGGGAAACCGCCTGCCGACGTCCAGGACACGGACACCTGGAGAACAGGAGACCGTGGCGTTGCTCTTTGGCCCGAAACTTTGAGGAGTTTTACAGTAGAGTCTCCAACAATGAGAGCACCGCCCTGAGGAGCTGTACTCGGTGCCGGAGCAGGTGAAGGCGAAGTCGAAGAGCTGTGGTGAACCTCGGTGTCTTCCGCTCCGGTAGCGCTGAAACTGAGACAGCCGCGTTGGAGACGTCGCGGGCTGCCTCTGGCCTCGTCTTCCGTCGGTGGAACTCGGACTGCCGGTCCAGCTGGACGAGCTCCAAGCTGAGCGTCTGGAGAGCTCGTTCCTCCGCGGTCTCCATGTTCCTCCCCAGTGAAGTCAGACAAACACAGAGGACTGTACAGTAACACAGCCAGCTGCTGTAATCCTCGAGCTCTCTGCTCCCTAAGATCAATAAGACAGAGCTGAGAGTAAAGACTATAAAGGAGAGTCGGTCGCTCGACGCTCTGAATCGACTCACGTCTCGAACAGCAGTTCAGAGTCTCGCTCAAAATACCGGAGATCACATGATCGGCGGAACCGAAGCTTCGTTACGTCACTGAAACGCAATCACGTGTCAACGCGCGTCAGTTCCCCGGTCCCGCTGTAGACCCGAGCACAACGAGCTGAATATAAACTGAAATATGAACTTAAATAAAATATAAATAAATAAAATGAGTGAATTTGGTTGACTTTCATTTTAAGAGAAAATAAAACATGAACATAGTTGTTACTTTAATTTCTACTAGAGTTTAGAAGTCGTCAGCTCTTAAACTCAGGTCTCTAAATGAGTTTAATGAAGTGGACATTTGGAGTCAGATGAACTTCACACTGTGAGGTATGGCTGTGTCTCACAGTCCGACTGTGTGTCGCTGTATTAATGCGCCACAGGAGCAGCGCTTTTTTAGAGACAACAAATGAGTAATATATTGGTCCTTTCTGGTAAAATACATCATCTTACAGATATTCCACAAACAATACTTATTAAAAATATAGAGAGCTCTAAGTGAAACACTGAGATCTGCAGAAGAACAAGTAACCTAAAGGAACTAGACCAGGCGGCGGATGACTACATTTTGAGGACACGCTGATGAAGTTCAGCTCAATCAGGCTGGAGGGAGAAGGTCCGCTATCAGAGAGAGGAGAGTGAGGCTTTATCACCGGTGGAGGAAACTAGTCTGAATCCCAGCACTTCAGTGTATGTAGACTACAATAATCACTTCCATGATATTAAATAATAAGATAAAGCTCCCATTAGTTTATTGTTGTTGTAGATTGTTAGTTCATTAAGAAGGACGTTGGCAGACCTAGCTAGATAGTTAGGTAGCTAGCTCGGCTAATTAGCTGTTAGCTTTCACTGAACTCCAGCTTGATTGATTGTGTTGCTCTTGGTGTGCAGGTATCCCACCAATGCAGAGTATCTCCAAGTTACCAAAGCTTTAATGGTGAAGAGCTCTTTCCTTTTCTATTAAAAATAAAAGTAAATAAATAAAGTAATGGGGAAAATAGTCTTTTTATAGTCTTTTATAGTCTATTGTAAGATATTTATGACTGTTCTAGGTTTTTTACTCTCCACTACTGCCTTCATCTCTACACTTTATTGCAACATCATAATGAAGCTTTTGTGTGTTTTCTGCTTTTGTCTTACAGTGTATGATGAGGTTGATGCCATCCATCCTGTGATGGTGAACATCTGTCACTGCTTCAGCTGAAACAGTGCTGGGAGTTTTCCTCTAAAGGACTCCTAGATGATCTTCAAGAGATGTTCAGCAAAAGTGTAAGCACACCATTTTCATCTCCACCAGCGGACCTACAGAAGACTCTTAAATTCAGTGATGCTCTCAGAGGTGTACAGGGTCAAGGGAAGGTGCTTCAGTGTGTATCTAATATTACACTAAATTATGTAAGTATTCTCTTGATGATGATGGGCCGTCTGCATACTGAAGTGATTGCATTGTTTTGGAAAGTCACGTACTTACTAAACATAGACACTGTGTGGGTTCTGTGTGGTAAACTGTTGCTTCTGGTTTCTGGTGGGTGTTTTTCTTTTTAATAAGGCTGATATTCTCTTATATAAGTGGAACCTACATTACGTACATTTTGCCATGTCAGGATGAAACATGTATAATTTTTTTTTAGTTTGTATGATAAAACTATTTTACTTAGTTTCATTGTTTTATGTGCTGTTAATGTCATATTGTAATGGTATGGGGTGCAATTTCTTTCAGTTTCATCTCCATAAACATTGTTCATTTTATTTCTATTTCTGTTGCTCTTTCAGTTAATGCTAAAGTTCACTATGTTTACTATTTACGTTCTATAAATAAACAGTATAGAAAGACGTTTTGATCATGAGTGGATATTTCTGCTACTCTTTAGTCACTATAGGTTCCAGAATGGCTTGTCACTGGGGTGGTACCTCTAAAAGCACATGCTGGTACCTTTTGGAGAGGGGACACAGTTGTATAGTTTAAAGGTTTATTTTAGCCTCTTGGGGAACTTAATAGTACCTTAACTGGTACAAGAAACATTTGTACAATAAAGTACTTGTGCTGAAAGGTTCTCTATAGTACCTCAATAGCGTACAGCTGCAGGAACAAGACTTTGTACTCTCTTAAGTCCAAAATGTCCTTAGTGTGTATGTGCACTATATAAGAGAGAAGCCCTCAACTGACTACACAATAGAAACACCTATATCCGGGCACAGAAGCCGTTCACTCAAATAGAAGAGTTCACCTCTATATAGTGAGAAGGAATCCCTTTGGAATTGACCTCATGGATTGAGCTTGGATGTCACCATGTGGTCAAACAGTTAAACTGCAAGAGTTTTAAATAGATGCACATCTATTTGACAAAATCTGAATAAATTAAAAACATAAAAAATCTGTTTTAACAGCTTTTAGCTGTTGAGTCTTTTTAACAAAACTAACTGTAAAATAAAGTAATCTTTACTGACAAAAATAGCAGAATTTAACAAAAAGACTTTAGTTATGCTGATCTATCTCTGCCAAATACATCAAATACTGTCAATAATGCATTTAAAAATTAAGAACTGCTAGAAAACATGTGAGCAAAGACTGCCTACCTTATGAGACGGTATAAATGATATTTGAACAGATTTGACTTTATTGATGCATTTGATTCATTTAAAGATTGAATTAAATGAAGATTGAGTCAAATTTTAAAAAGTTATTACCTGTGATTTTTAATCTTATATTTCTAATATACAATACACACATAAAGGTATTACATTCTAACTCTGCAACATGTTGGGTTTCAGATTCCTACCAGAGCCCCACAGATAGAAAATGATGACCCACCAGATACAGCAGACATATGACTCCCATCATAAAGCTATGGACTCTGCAAGTGTTTCCGGTTCTGGTGGACAGGTCGTACGCTCGCTCCCCTGCTGTTTGATTGTTTGCTCTCTTATTACTTGAAAAAAATCCTTGTTACTCCTCGTCCTCAGTTGCTATTCCTTCATCTTTGCTTTTGCTTATTTCTCTTAGCTAGTTGTTATTGTAATCTTTGTGCCAACTGCGACCTCTTGCTTCATTCCTCAGTCTCACCATCCGTCGATTGTGTTTCTGTGTGTTTGTTTACCTCAAGGAACATGGTGACCGTGGAGGAATGTGCTCTTCGGACGCTCAGCAAGGAGCTTGCCCTGCTGGACCGGCAGATCCAGTGGCTGTTGGAGAAGCGGGCCGAGCTCCACCACCCGAAGATGAGGCTGGGGGCCGTCGGCACCATGGTTCTCCACGTTGGAACAAACAACGTCTCCGCAGCGAGGTTCTGAAGTAGCACTTCCGCACGCTTCTGGACACCGTCCGGAAGAAGATAGACGCCAGGATCATCATCTACGGCCCCATGCCCACGTACGGTTGAGGGAGCGAGCCTTTCAGACGACTCTCCACTGCTGGCTTTGGGATTGGTGCGGGTCTGTCATTCTCTCCGGGAACATCAGGAAGGGGGTATGCCACGACTGACTGGCTCTACCCAGTCATACCACTCTGGTAGGTGAATTAGAGAGTGGCCAGGTAAGTGTTTCACTCTGCCATTTCTTGGATGGTGTGGGAAATAGTAATTTACCAGTATCACTCTCATATAGCTTATCAGAGAAACCCTGCAGTATTGAGACTGTGTCTGTCCCTCATATAGTCCGCAATCGTAGACGTTAAAAAATCAGTTTTAACAACCTGATTAGAATAATCAATAGCCTTACTCTGCATACAGGACCAAATCTTCTTTCAGTCCAACTTGAGTGTCAAGTAAATAATTAAAAACAAAGTTTTACTTTTACCACCGTTTACTTTACGTTTTTCAGTTTTATGTCAATGTAAAATATATAAACAAATTCCTAAATAAAATAAAAGGTCAGATACAGACAAACTCATTTGTGTTTATTTACATTTGTGTTTTAGGTTGTGGCCAATTGACTGTGGTGAGAAGCAGTTTGACCAATGGTTGATGTAGACGACCGTACTTGTAGACCAATCGTGGCAGTGAGAAAACGGGGCTTCAACGGGCGTGTTTAAAGCTGTATAAATCCACACAGCCTGAGTAGCGACTGTAGAAAGAGACGCAGACGTGAAATAAATGCACACACATTTTTCACATCCCAAAAAGAGAACATGTCCGGTAAAAAGAGGACTTCTGGTCACCCTGCTTAACGAACCTCCACTTAGTCATTCCTGGTGTATAATTTTGATATGAAGGGCAAATTAAACAGTCATTTGTCATTTGGTCCACTGACCAAATAAACCCATCAACTCTAATCAGGATTTCTACTGGAGCTTTCCAGCTGCTGGTCTTTTAACACAGGTTTTACTCAGTCTGATATTAAACGGTATATTTGCGCCATCTGCTGTTCACTTCACCACATTACATCAGCGCAGTATTTTCCTCTTACAGCATTTATCATTTTTAAAATTTTAAATGATACTGATATTGTATTATTCAACCAATCATTTTAAATGCTTT
Organism: Salminus brasiliensis; assembly: GCF_030463535.1. Classification (NCBI taxonomy): domain Eukaryota; kingdom Metazoa; phylum Chordata; class Actinopteri; order Characiformes; family Bryconidae; genus Salminus; species Salminus brasiliensis. The sequence goes on along the minus strand of NC_132898.1, from coordinate 20,682,541 downwards.
TAAATGTATCAGTAGTGGTGACTTTTTAACAGATGTTTTTAAATTGAATTAAACTACATTAAACTACATTAAATGAAATTAAACTGGTGATTTTTTTGTTGATAGTTGTATAATTGTTATTATGAGAAAAGTGCTGGACACCACCAGGGCACCAGATAAATTATTAAATGCTGGCACTGAATATACAGTTATAAATAACACCTTTACCAGAAACAGAGACGCTACGACAAACATATGTCTGCCCTTACTGGAGTAACACTGGTGTAATTGGCGCTTTGTCGCCGTCTAGCGGCCAGAATCTGTAACTGACTGTAACTATCATTAAAGAAATGACGAGGCTCGTTTCGTTTGACCCAGTGACTCTGCTGCTGCTGGAGGAACAAGAATAACCCTCTCGTATTGCAGATATTAGATCTATTATTTGATATTATAATAGTGGGATAAAATCCATATTAGAGAATATTGTAACCTACAACTCAATGTCTTTTGTTCAGACGCTAGAGGGACCCCAGAGTGAGTCCAAAACAATGGGTCTATATGAAGCTGTTCAAAATAGTAATTTATAAATGATTCATCATTTTTATACAGATAACAGCTCTCACTGTAACACAGAACAGAGGAAAACAACTCAACACACTTTTAATCAACAATTATAGGACTTCAGTGGTTAAAATGTTTGAATGTTTTTTTCTGGTCTTTCAGGCAGGAATGATCTTTAATTACTAAAGCAGAAGAAATCCTTACATAATTTAATAAGAAAAAAATGTAACAGCGTACACATCCTGCCCTACAGGAAACAGATGTAGAGCAGAAACCGCTTCCATTCTGGTTACTGAGTGCTGATTGACTGGTGAACTGATCTGCTTATCGGCTGGTCAGACTCACTGACGTCTTGAATTATGTCTCATAATTGATTAAAATGTGTGTTGAGTTGTTTTATGATGTACTGTGTCGAGAACGTGAGCAGTTATCTATATCAAAATGTAGGAGCATTATTATTTTTGCACAAAAGCTCCGTATGGACCCATTCATTTTAGACTTGCGGTTGAGCGTCCTCTAGTGTCCGAACAAAACGGAGGGCATAATCAAGTGCTTTATCCATTTAGAATAATGTCTAATAGTGCTGGTCATATAAAGTCCACAATAGTGGAGCTACAAGTTCTCTGGAACAGCAGCAGCAGAGTCACTGGACCTCCTCATTTATTTCATGATTAGCGTTGGTCAGTTACAGATGCCGGCTGCTAGACGGAGAGAAAGCAACAATTACACTGACCGTACTCTAACAGGACACATCCTATCCCCTCTGACCTCATCTTACAGAAGGACCATTTAGGACCCAATATGTTAGCCAGCCGATGTAGCTAACATGCTACTCGTTAGCCAGCTGAGCTGTATTTAGGACATTTAGCTGATGCTCTTATCCAGAGCGACTTACAAGGTTACTTGCATTACAGAAGTGGGCCAATGTAGTGTTAGGAGTCTTGCCCAAGTGGTGTAGCGGAGCACAGTCACCCAGACCAGGAATCGAACCCCAGTCTCCCACATGCTGTTGTAGCTTACTGGCCAGTAGTGGTGTTATCTGTTGCGTCACACAAATCACTATCATGCTATCAAGCTGGTCCACCTCCTCACCTGTATTAGCCATCATGCTACTGGTTAGCCAGTCGGGCTGATCCCCCTTGGATTGTATTAGCTAGCATGCTACTGGCTAGCCAGCTGAGCTGCCCCCTTTCACAGTGTTTTATCTAGTAGTAGTTGTTTTTTATTGCTTTATTATTTTATTTGAATCCTCATTATCAGTTGAACGTGCTAATAAGTGTTTAACATTTGATTAATAAAGATAAATAGCAACGCTTTATTCAGATAAAAATGTCTCAGTAATGATCAGTAAATATCTTTCTATAAATTTTAATCTGGCATATAAGTCTGACAGCTGTGTGAAGATGGGCAGTTAATCACGTGCGTGATTTTAATCAATGGAACAGTCGGGGGATAGGATGTGTCACAGCACCGGCCGGTCTGACTTATTTACACCTTATCATAAAGCTAACACTAACAAGTGAACTTCATTCTTTATTTTAGTTACTTTATTTAGATTTTCATTTATTGTATTTATTAATTATGAATGTATTTGGAGTATTGTTAGAATGTACTGCTTGTTTTCTAGACTGAATTCATCCTGTGTGAATAATTCATAAGAGTATTTTATGGACAATCAATCCTTCAACAGGTTTATTTACTATTTAAGTGGTGAAAAATCCACACAGACACATCAGTGGAACGCACCTCGCACCAGCAGGTGTTACAGTATAAGAGCATCACTAAGACCAGAAACCTTTGAAAAACTGCCCTTCTAGAAAAAACAGCACACACCAGCAAACCAGACCAGCATAAACCAGTTTAGACCATTTTAGATGAAGATGGAATTTATACTGGTCTAAGATGTTTGTTTCAGTCGCATGTTTGAATATTTTATGATAAACTGAATTTTAAGCCACAATAATTGAACTTTTCATAATCGTCTTACATTAACTTTGAACATTTCAGACTCCAGTTATCAGACTTTAGACGTAAAAGTGTCTCGCTTGTAGTGAAGACGTCAGTGAGTGTGAATCACTTTACAGCAGCCGTCAGGAAAGTTTACACCGATTTAACATAATTGTAATAATGAAGCTACATGAGGGGAGTCTAACTCTTTAGAGGTAACGGGCTGCATTACACACAGCCCAATGTCAAGCAGGCCAGACTGGTTTTATATGAAGTTCATTATTTATTGAGGGGATGCTTAAATGTTCAGGAATGAACAGCTCTCACACTCGTTATTCTACAGTAGTAAAAGAACACAGTATCTGTTAGCTAGTGTTAGTTATCCAGACAGCTAACTGCTTAGATATTTCCTCAGGTTGGAAAAGTGGAGATTTTTCACAGGTTTTGGGAGGCATTATTGGCAGCTGTGCATTTGAAATTGATTAAAGATGGATGAAGATGACCTATGGGCCAAATATGTGGTGTCCTCATACTTTATTAAAACTACTGTAATGAGAGAAGTTGGAATGTGTTACTTTTTACCTCTGGAAATAGATGAAAACAGGCCACTTTACACAGTAAACCCCAAATCTCAGAATCTCTTTATTCCGCCAACTATGTTACAATTTTACTTGGTGAGAGCAACACAAGTATGACATGTAACAAAAAACAGACCGTTAACAAGTATTACACTAAAAGAGAAAAATATACTAAACAATAAATATAATAAATAATAAGTTTAAAAAGTAATAAAGAGCTGTAAAAAATCTGTAATCAGAAATCTGTACTTGTACAGGTATGAATACTGTATATCAATATGTAGCCTGAGTAGACATCTATATATAAACTATTATGTACAGATATGATATAAACATTTACAGAAACTTAACATCTGTACAGCTGTGCAAATAATCATAGTGTAAATGGTAAGCATGTTATGTATCAGTACTTTGTTGAAGTTAAATCCAGTTTGGTTTAGTGAAATTTAGAAGCTCAGTTCAGTTTTAGAATAGGTTTATAGATTAGGGTGTGAACCCTAATGTAACATTTACAGTTCTATTATTAAGCTTATATTTCACAATTGCACATTTCTGTGCCAAAGGTCATGACAGTACCTCAGTTATGAGAGGAAAAAAAGTACATTTTAATAACAATAATAAGAAGAAAAGTAGTTAAAATAGTAAAAAGGGGTTAAAAGTCATGTTTGCTGCTTTTCCTGATCTGTGTCTTCGCCTCCTCCTCTTCCTCTTGGGCTGCTTAGGCATTGGCTCTCTGCTTGTATCCAGTTCAAAGTGAGGGGCGAAGCTTGTCCCAGTGGGTGAGCTGAAGATCTCTGTGATAAGGACCTGTCCATCAGGCTGGACCTTCATACTCAGAGTGGGACAGCGGAGCTCCTCCCACAGACGCTGCTTGATGTTTCGGCCTAGCTGCAGGCTGTAGGGACGGAGATGTCCTGAGGGAGTTCTGAGCAGAGGGTCCATCACAGAGTGATACACATTCTGGTAAAATCTGGACTCAGAATTTTATCTGACATCAGCAGGTAATTATGACCTCAAGGATGGTTGAGGCTGGGTGGTTTCCATGGAGACGGATAAACGTTAGAGTTCAGAATGTTGGGCTGATTTAAATGTAGAAAATCTTCACGGCACCGAGACAAACATTAAAGCTTTAGGAGGTGATTCTGTAAAAACCTGACACAAAAAGCTAGCTGGCCACATCTCCTCATTTGTAAAACATCCCATTCAAAACAATACAATCAGGACCATAAGTATTTGGACAGTGACTGAATGTGTGTAATTTAGCTTCAGTACACCACCTTAGGGAATCTGAAATCAGGTAGTCAACCGAATGAGATGAAACCACAGGACTTTCTAGAACTGAATTGTGCTTATTTACATTTCTGTTGAGGCTTTTAAGGCTGTGGTGAGAAGCGATTTGACCAATGGCTGCATGTAGATGCAGGTACATGTAGACCAGGTCTGGTGGTAAAGAGACGGGGCTTAAAGAGACATGTTTAAAAGTGCACGAATTTGAAAAACTACCACTGTAACAGCATACCATCACTGTCCCTGATCCTGTCTGAAAAAAATTAAGCACCACTTTAAGTTACTCTATAAACTAGGTAACCATAATTGGTTCATATCTGGTTTAAAAAAATAATTTAGTCTAGTTTAAAAAACACACAGCCAGGCTTGAACATCACACCAACCAGGAAGTCGTACCAAGAGGATCTGAAATGAGAAATACTTATATTTAATGTGGAAGTGGATACCTCGTCTCAGTACAGCTGTGATCACTGTAACATCTTATACAAATCACACAGGAGCACCCATCAGCATTACTGTGGGTAAGAGCACAGAGAGTGACTTTATGATAAGCTCATCTGACTGTAGTAGTAGTAGTAGCATTCTGTAATCATATGTGGGCGGCATGGATTGCTACTGGCTAACTAAAAACGTCCATAAAAAGTGTGCCACTACCGAATTCACGCCTGGCCAGTTTTGTGCTAAGCATGTGCTGTTCTGTTTAGAGAACAGGTATGGACTATAAGACATTATAAGAACCAGTGAAAATGAAAGAGAATATTATATTATACTAATTAGCACTAAATCAAGAATTTTGTGATTTACACTATATGGACAAAAGTATTTGGACACCTACTCATTCATTGTTTCTTCTAAAATGAAAGAATTTATCCTGATTTTTTGGAGTAACTGTCTCTACTGTTCAGGAAAGAAGGCTTTCTACTGGATTTAGGAGGAGCATTGCTGTGAGGCTTTTATTGCATTCAGTGACGAGAGCGTTAGTGAGGTCAGGATGTTGGATGATCACCACCCCACCACCTTATCCCCAACTCATCCCATATAAAACTATTAGTTGAAGCATCACCATAATTCAGCTCAATGCTAAGTGGTTTTATGCCCCTCTACCCCCTGCCTGACATTAGGCATGGCGCAAGCAGGTTCATGTTTACTATCTGCTCCAGAAATTGTCCTATTCTATTGGTAGTACTTTTCTACAAGCACTAGACAAGCTGTATGCTGTTTGCACATCTGTGTCAGAAATGGGTGCACCTTAAAGATGCTGAATTCAGTCATTAGAAGATGTTTCAACAAACATTTGGTCATTGGCCATTATCTATTTTTAGCAGAGCAACTTAACTGATTGGTATCTGTCTGGGTATCATCAGCTCACAAACAGTAGCTGCCTTCCCACAGACAACTGATCTCTATATTGAGAAGAAACAATGAATGAGCAAGTGTCCCAATATTTTTGTCAATATAGTGTACCTTGGTACTGTGTAGAATGCCTTTTGGTAAAAGTGTACTGAAAAACAATAAAAAAAGAATAATTCAACCAGGCAAGGAACCATAAATTTAATTCAGTAGTTCTTTGAGGTGTCATGGTTTTATAAAGAGCCCTTGAAGAACCCCCTTGTTTAAAGTGTAGAGAAATGTGCTGCTGTAAAATATGGTTAACCACTGAAAAGATGTATGTATGTATTTACTTATTTATTTATCTATCCACACAATTCTTCAGGTGCCAGAGCCCCGGCGGGAAATAAGGAGACTAAGGGGGAGGATGTTGATGACCCTCATCCTGTCCCTCTGTGGCTGAGTAGCCTTTAGCCTTTAGCTTTTAGACTCAGGATCATTTTCTAAAGTCAATCATAAATCATTTTGTATCCTTCTTGTGCGGTGCAAACTCAAAAAAAGTTTGAGGGTTATTATATTAGTTTTATAAGTAATAGTAGTATTTTCTTAGGAAGACTCCAGGTATGGTAACACATTACTCCAATCAACTTTTTTGAGATCAGAGGGCTCACATACTTTGTCCACTAGCACTATGAGGTTTTTATAGTTGTTTTCAATGAAGACAAGAATTATCAGAATTTTCATGTTATTATTTCAGGCACATTACATTTGTCAATACCTTGACGTAGATGACAATTAGATCGCATTTTATGAAAAATTAATTCAGAAAACCATAAAATTCTCTTGTCTCTCTATTCTTTGTAAAACTTTGTATGTCTGTATGTTCATAACAAAATATCTCTGATTCAGTTTAAATCTGAAATTTGTTTTTTTCAAAGGAACAGCCTGGCACACACTGCATTCTATTTACTAAACATCCAAAATTATATAATGCTTAGTCATTCATAATAAACATGATTCATGTTTGATATTAGCAGTCTTGCCTAAGGATTTATATTGGTGTGGAGTGGTGTGTTTGTCCAGCTGGGGAATTGAACCCCTGTCTGCCACTGAGGGTGATGCTGTTGCTACTACGCTACTCCAACCAACTCCCTTACAGTAAATTAATTTGAATAGTTTATATGATTGAAATGTTTAGAGGATATGCAGAAGTAAAATACAGCTTCTTCCACTGAGATCTGTGTGTTAGTATTTCAGAACAATATTCACCAATAGTGTTGGACCCAGAAGGAATTTTGGAATTTGAAATTGATACAACTTGAAGTAGCTGAATGCATTCATTCATTAGAAGAGGTGTCCATAAACATTTGGACACATTGTGTATTCTGGGTGTGTGTTTTTCAACCCCATAATGCCTCACTGCTCTTCTCCTCAGGGAATCAGTGAGGTCTATCTGCAGCATCACAGTAGAATAGAGCCTTCACTGAGTGACTGGATTATGACCTGTGTGTAGAATGGTGTGACATCATCAGCCAGATCACACACCTGCTCTTTACTTCCTGTGTTTTCCTGAACAGAGAAGACCATTTTCTTCACCCTCAACTTTAGAAGAAACATGTTTCACAGATTCTCTCCAGCCGGACTGTCCAGGTAGGCCTGGGCCTTTGATTTTTAAGGCTGTCAGATGTAAAAATCCAACAATGATGCAAAATAAACATCATATTGTCTCCAACCTGTGTGATCCACAGACTCCATGACCAAGGATCTGTGCAGCACTTTGAAGTCAGCTTCTACTGCCGTGGTGTTGACCCATCTATTATTAGCTCATACGATCCTCTGACTGAAGCATCTCCCTCTACGTCATCTGAGTCCTTCATACTCCAAGATGAGAAGCCCTATGATGCCAGCTGCAGGCCGCTGTAGACAGCTGCCCATGCCAACATACAAGGTCCGATGTGTCTGATCACCACATAGTAGAGCCACATAGTAAAGGTGAAGACCCACCAGAACTTCAGACTTATGTTGGAACTCCATTTCCATCACTTCGATGGAATAAGAACTTACATAGTAATGAAGGAATGACCCCCTGGCCTGGACTGGAAGCTTTTTATGATCCTGATAAGGATGTATATTCCTCAGCTTCACTTTCAGGTGACGATGAACCACATGCCTTTGGTGGTTTGATCAGTGATGCACTGCCTGAGGATGTTCTGGTCAGTTCATCATGTTCATGCATGGATGAGGACAGATGCTACTGTGACTTTGTGTCCCTTTGGTACATGCCAGGTAGCCACGACTACTACAGGTGTTCGCAAAATACACACGGCAGGATGTCAAGCGAGTTATGGGATGAGTGGTGGGAAAAATTCAGAAAATCACATTGTCTGATTTTTAAAGAATTTATTTGCAAATAATGGTGGAAAATAAGTATTTGGTCATTAACAAAAGTTCATCTCAATACTTTGTTATATATCCTTTGTTGGCAATGACAGAGGTCAAACGTTTTTTGTAAGTCTTCACAAGGTTGGCACACACCGTTGCTGGTATGTTGGCCCATTCCTCTATGCAGATCTCTTCTAGAGCAGTGATGTTTTGGGGCTGTCGGCTAGGCCACTCCAGGACCTTGAAATACTTCTTATGAAGCCACTCCTTTGTTGCCCTGGCAGTGTGCTTGGGATCATTGTCATGCTGAAAGACCCAGCCACGTTTCATCTTCAATGCCCTTGCTGATGGAAGAAGGTTTGCACTCAAAATCTCACAATACATGGCCCCATTCATTCTTTCATGTACACGGACCAGTCGTCCTAGTCCCTTTGCAGAGAAACAGCCCCAAAGCATGATGTTGCCACCCCCCATGCTTCACAGTTGGTATGGTGTTCTTTGGATGCAACTCAGAATTCACTCTCCTCAACGAGTTGTGTTTGTACCAAACAGTTCTACTTTGGTTTCATCTGACCATAAGACATTCTCACAAAACTCTTCCGGAACATCCAAATGCTCTCTAGCAAACTTCAGACGCGCCCGGATTTGTACTGGCTTAAGCAGGGGAACACGTCTGGCACTGCAAGATCTGAGTCCCTGGCGGCGTAGTGTGTTACTGACGGTAGCCTTTGTAATGTTGGTCCCAGCTTTCTGCAGGTCATTCACTAGGTCCTCCCATGTGGTTCTGGGATTTTTGCTCACCGTTCTTTGGATCATTTTGACCCCACGGGCTGAGATCTTGCGTGGAGCCCCTGATCGAGGGAGATTAGCAGTGGTCTTGTAGGTCTCCCATTTTCTGATTATTGCTCCCACAGTAGATTTCTTCACACCAAGCTGCTTGCCTATTGCAGATTCAGTCTTCCCAGCCTGGTGCAGGTCTACAATTTTGTTTCTGTCCTTCGACAGCTCTTTGGCCTTCACCATAGTGGAGTTTGGACTGTGACTGTTTGATGTTTTTGGCAGTTGTCTTTTATATTGTTAATGAGTTCAAACAGGTGCCATTAATACAGGTAATGAGTGGAGGACAGAGAAGCCTCTTAAAGAAGTTGTTACAGGTCTGTGACAGCCAGAAATCTTGCTTGTTTGTAGGTGACCAAATTCTTTTTTTTTTACCATTATTTGCAAATAAATTCTTAAAAAATCTGACAATGTGTTTTTCAGAATTCTTTTCCTCATTTTGTCTCTCATAGTTAAGGTCTACCTATGATGTCAATTACAGGCCTCTCTCATCTTTTTAAGTGGGAGAACTTGCACAATTGGTGACTGACTAAATACTTTTTCCCCCACTGTATAGATAACATATATATATATATATATATATATATATATATATATATATATATATATAGCATATGTTTAGAATGAATTCTGCCCAGATCATTGGAGATTGGGCGCCTATAGCAGCTTGTTTTAAGTGGTTTGCCATGTTTAGTGTTGTTGAAGGATGAGGGAGTTTCTGCAGACAGAGCTTGCATTTAAGTTTGTCAGCATTCTCCTTCAAAAATGCATCCATGCTTTAGACCTTTTCTGAAATTTTCTGTTATTGCTAGTCTAACTTACCGCCCCCTCCACCTCAGCTTCAGCTTGCCTCAACAGTGATCCACCAGAACACGTAGATTTTCTTTCAGCAAGCACACCAGATAGCCCTGTCAGAGTATAAAAACATATTTCTGATACCCTTATTTACAATTCCACCTTAAAACGTAATCCTTGTGCAAAAACCTTCTCAACTGCTCGACTCACTGAGTTTACAAATAAAGAGTGCAGTACTAAGATGTTTGAGTCTGACTAGGTGATCTGTCAGCGCGTGGTTGTGAAGTCTTTTGTTTTGATCCACAGCTCTCATAAGGACTCTCCCCTCGTGTCTGAAGCTGCGCTACACTGTGGTTCTAACTGTATGTGGCTTGCTGCTGGGAACACTCAGCCTTCATTATCCTGAAGTAAGATCACATCACTATTTCACACATCAGGTGTGAAATAGAGATGGCACACTGCCAGTTTCTCTTTTCTGGAACTGATTTTTGGTTTTGCTCTAACTACTTAAACACTTCATTACCCCATAGGGAAAAAACACCGCTAACATCACATCACACAGTGTGAGTGTGTGCTGCTTCAGGATAGATTAGTTTTCAGTCTGAAATGCAATCCAGCATTTTATGCAGATGTTGGGTCAATGTGCATAGCCATCCACACTGATATATGCCATATCTGTTTAAAAAGAAAGATTGAAGAGGAAGATGCTGTTATTTTGATATAATATTCTAAATCCTGTTCATTTCTAACTTATCTCTGTGTTTATAACAACATATTTCCACTCTTATTAAGGCCACAAAAAATGTCAGGTCTTTAAGAAAAAAAAGAGTTTTGTATGGCTTACATGATTTATCAGCCTGCAGTTTGTGTAGTTTGTGTAAAACCACAACTATCCGTTCTAGGTCTGAATCTGAGATAGCTCTGCAGTGTACAACAAAACAAAATCAATGCATTTTTGAAAATTAGTTAAACTGAGAGTAAAATACTGCATGGACATATAAAACTGTGCATTTATGTGATATCACATATATTAGATCTGGGCAATATGACAGTATTTTATTGTATCATGATAAATTTTGTTACTGTGATAATATGTCTATTATGGGGTCTTTTCCTCCATAATAAGTATATGGAGGAGACTGTTAGTGCTTAATAAACACTGATCAGCTGCAGGTTTCATTACTAACAGTGTAATTAGACTGGTTAAATTAGAACAGTACAGCAGATGTATTGTGATAAATATAGTGTATAAAGTATATAGTCTTTAAATATCGTGATGTAGTATTTCTATCATATCACCCAGCCCTAACATATATTCATATCTCCAAAATAGAAACTTTATGCAAGAAGGAGAAAACCTTAAAGTCAGTGTAAAAAGATGACATTTTAAGTCATTTTGTTGCATTTCTGTTGGTGAAATGTAACACAATGTAAAGAACAAAAATGGAAAAATCAAAAATGTAAATCCCAGATTTTTGTGTGGCAACAGTGATATTCTAGACTCTACTAGACACTCCTCTGAATGTTTTATCTCTCAGTGTCACTGGTTTAAATGTATAACCGCTCTGTCAGATGACACCTTGGTGTCTCCTTTTCTTCCAGGTCAGTTACTACACAGAAGAGATAGCAAACATCGGCCCCCGACTCCTACTACTCCTACTATTATCTTTAGCTGTGCTTTTGAGATTCACCCACACGTTCCAGAAGTCTCTTATACAGGTAAGAATGTTCTAGAGTCTACAATAACAGAGCATTGCCATCTGTGTTTAAGAACATTGGTCATTTTTTGTAAAACAGTACTTGTATATGTTCTCCCCCTATATGGCTCTCGGCTGACAAGAATCTAAGCAGCATTAAGTGAGAAATATACAAATATACACAAGCTCTAAGAGACAGAACTGTCACTGAAAGTGAAAGAAGCATGTGGACAAAGACGATAGTGTAATACATTTGCAGGATTTTACGCAAATATGGCCCGGGTGCCACAGCGTTGCACAGTTCTGGTGAGCAATGTCCTGTCCGCTTCACCCAAGTCACCAAGTGCTGGTTCTGCCGTGGTGTGCCAAGACACTGTTTTGCCTATTATGGCTAGTGGAGCATCAACATGATATATTAGCCCTGTAGCTCCAGTGTGAAAGTAAAGACACATGACATGGCTGATCAATTGCATCTGGGCTAATTTACATATGTGATGTATTCAAACTTGTTTAGGTATAAGTCCATGTTTAATGTTAAATTTGTCCTTTTTTTGGGCAGATTCTGATTCTTGCTGTACCTGGGTTTTTACTCAGCGCCTGTCTGACCGGGGTCTTTACAGTGTAGTTGTATAACCACACTTGGGATTGGTCTGTTGGAATGATGTTTGGCGCAATCATTAGCACCATTGATCCCGCAACATCAACAGCTGAATTGCACAGCTTGGGTATGTTCCTGCAATTATATAATCTAATCTATAATCTATAATCATCATCAAATAAAGATGATGTCAGGACAATATGAGATCTATGAGTATCTATGAGTGTTAACAATTTGATATATATTTAAATATGAATGTATACTAATGTGTGTATCTACCTATCATATAATGATAGGTAGATATAATGATGATAATCATAATGATAATATGCTGCTTCAGTAGTTCCGCACTCGTCCACCATCTTTCCTACTGCTGCTTTGCAGCAACCGCATTGTGGTCCATTTGGCCAAAAGTAGACTGCATCAGGGGTTCACTGGTTTTATAGTGCATAGCGCTAGAACACGAGAGGGAGTGTATTATCATGGATAACATAGACGAGTTAACGAATGCTGTAGATCATTACAGCCCTGATGTTATTTGGGATAACACATGACCTTGAATGGCTAAGCATCTGATTCTGATAACAGAGAGCGATTTGTTGTTTAGTGATGGAACTCCCTTCATCATGTTTAAAATGTTTAAAGACCTGGCCATCGGTCATGGCCACATTGATGGTAGTCTTCATATCTTCATAAATATATCTATATCTCTTCAGTTGTTTCAGCTTCCTGAATATAGCTGTATTTTTGTCCCCAGTGACTCATTTGGCTGTGAAACTGATGGTGAAAGTTTTGGGGACTCCTCTTCTGGGATTTGTTGGGTCAAAGATAATCACCTATTGGCTTTCACACATCTTCAATGACATGGTCACTGAAATAACGATGACGTACATCCTGTTCTATCTCGGTAAGTGATTTTTGAAGGCGTTTGTTTAGTGTTTGATCTGAATGTCCCAGTTTCCCAGAAGCATCTCAGTGTGACATTATTGTCTCTAGCGAAGTGGTGGAGAGAGTGTTCAATGTGATGCTTATTCGAGCAGTTAATATTCATCTTCATGATTCCAAAGGTTTTTGGAAAAGCCATCCCTGATCGTTTTTTTTGACCACATTCTCTGTTCCTCTGTGCTGCATGTGGATGTAATGAGTACAAATATTAACATCTGTCCTTCGACAGCTCAGTGGTTGGGAATGTCCGGTGTTACTGCCATTCTTATAATGGGTCTTCTTATTGACACGGTCAACTTCAGTCCTGAAATCGAAATCATCCTCTTACGATCAGTGCCTTGAAGGAATAGTCCAGCATTATTCCACCTGATCTCTGTCTGCTATAATATAAAGCATAGAAAAGAAATCCAGATGAAAGTGCTGTATTGAACAATGCAGTATCTAATGTCAATATGATGTAAATAGTAATGTCAACTTTTCAGATATATTAACCTGTACATTTTAAACTGTGCGTCTATAGAGTAAGTTAATGTGTATCTGTATTTTTATCATTTTTCTGATGGGCAGTTTTTATTAAAAGAAAGTTTTAGGTCCAAAGATTATGTCATGCATGTTTCAGCATTATGTTCTGTGGCTGTAATTTCATAAAAGTCCTGCTTAAAAGTTTAAAATTACAGTACTGACATGCTTAAATGTTTATTTTCTCATTTTTATTTCATTTCCTGATTTCGTGCAGGATTTGGGAACTGTTGACATACCTGGCCAATACAATGATCTTCTTCATCATCAGACTTATCACTTCCCAAGAGTTTCAGCACATGGTTCTCTATGACTGGCTCTACATTTTGGCACATTTCCCTGCCATTACCGTTATGGTGTGTCTTACACAAAATTATTTTTTTATTTCAACCCTTGTTCACTGTTAGCATTTCTATATATTATTACTATCCATATTATTTAGGAAAGGTGGCATACACCGATCACCCCCAATATTGAGCATCACCCCCTTGTTCCATCCCAGTAGATTTGACCATTCGAGGCATGGATTCCACAAGACCTCTAAAGATGTCCTGTGGTATCTGACACCAAATCTAACGTTAGCAGCAGATCCTTTAAGTGCTGTAAGTTGTAAGAGGTGGGACCTCCATGTACATCAGCGAGCCTTCTGTATCCAATGCCGGTTCACCGGTTACTTTTAATGAGTACTGACTGCACACCAGAAAAACCCTGAATGCATGCCTGATATTTCTTAGATGTTCTGATAAAGTATCCCGGATTCTCATTTTTACTGCTTCAAAACATTACCTACAGGAACTGACTGTTTACTTGCTAATATATTTACCCCTTGACAGGAGACACTGTAGAAGATAATCAGTGGTTTTACTTTATCTGTCTGTGTTGCTAATGTTATGGCTGATTGGTGTATATATGAGTTTATTATTATTAATATCAATAAAGGGAATCTGCAGTCTATTAACATGCATGCTGATATGTCCTTGCAGGCTGTTGACAGTTTTTCTGCTATCGCCCGTCCTGTCCGGCGTTGGATATGGCTTTAACTGGCGCTGGGCTTTAGTTTGTGTCTGGGGTGCAACCAGAGGGTTTTTTTTTTTGCCTGAGCCTGACACTAATGGCTTTTCAGGCTGAAGGACTGGACAAACTACTAGTACAAGACAAGGTAATTAGTCCCAAAAAAGACCTTAAAGTACACAGCGATTAGAACTGCTTCAAACTGAGTGTCTACCTGTAATGAACTCTATACAATACTAGAATAAACCCACATAAACATAAAGTCAGTGGTCAGAATGTGCTGTTGGTCAGTAAAGTTATAGATATGTAAGAACACAGCTTTGGTTGCTGGTAAGGAGAAAAGAAATCTTTGAATGCAGCATTAGGATTTAGAAGGCATAAATGCTCTGTTTATACATATATTTACAGGTATTTTCTGGTTTATTCGAAATGTATTTATTCTCTATGTTCCAGATTTCAGTGCTTTCCTGCGGAGTGGTTATTCTTACCCTTGTTATTAACGGATCCACAACAAGCCTGTTTTTTAGGCTTATCGGTAAGACTTAACATTAAGACTACGTTCACACAGCTCCATTGGCCCAAATTGTTATCGATTCAGTGTGTGTTTTGCCATTCACACTTCTGCACGCATAGCCCTGCTGTGTAAACACAGCCTTAGAAGTTTGTTTTTCTGCTGTTTTTGCAGCATCCAAATAAAATGTGTCTTGTTTGAATGGAAAAGATGAGGTTAGCAGATTTATTGACCATCTCTCCTCATGTTGGCAGGCATCAGTGATATTTCTCGGGCAAAACAAAAGACTGTGCACAGGCTGTTGCAGACCATGGAGGAGTCCACCGAGAACATCATCAACAAGCTCAAAGCTGACTGATCTATGTTCAATGTCAACTGGAAGATGGTAACACGGCTTGTACGCATTAAGAGCCCATACGAAACTTCTGGAAAAAAGGTATGTGAATGAAGAGAGATTCCCCCACAGTCCAGGTTTCAGGTTATTATCAGGAGTCAATTCAGCATTTACCACCTGCAGCAGTTCTTTTTGTTGTTGGTGAAAGTAACATGT
This sequence comes from Salminus brasiliensis, assembly GCF_030463535.1. NCBI lineage: Eukaryota > Metazoa > Chordata > Actinopteri > Characiformes > Bryconidae > Salminus > Salminus brasiliensis. The sequence continues at coordinate 20,667,015 of NC_132898.1, read as the reverse complement.
GCTGGAGACTCTTCAGTTGGTCCTCTTTGCTTTGATGCAGTTTTAAACACTCGTTGCATTCTCTCAAGCAGCTGTTGTTACATTTTTGGTTATAAATTGATACATAAGCATCAACTTTGCTGTTCACATTTGTCCTTAAAATCAATTTTAAGCATTTAAAGGGCCAATATTAATCTAATTTTACAGAACAAACTGGACTTATATGAATACATTAAAGGGAATTACTTATAGAATGTTATATTTATGATAAGTGTTGATGGTGACTTGATTTGAAATACAAGCCAGCAGTGTTTTAAAGATCTTCATTAATATTTTACAGTTTATGCACATCAGTAATGTATATTGTGTCAACACCAAAGTTCATTTTTGTCATGTGGAACCGCTTGGCTTTTGTTTTGTTTGTTTGTTTTTTTTTAAACCACGATATCGATGATGAACCCTATAAGTAATGCTGTCTCATTCTCAGCCGAAATAATATGCTGATGGAATGGTCAACATCAGCAAATGGAAGAGGAGAAATTTTAGTATGATTACATTACACTTAAAAACGTGGTGCAATGAACTTAAAATATTTATATTTAAATCTGTTCTACATTTATTCCACAGTGACAGACAAACGTAGATAAACTAAAAAAACAACCTGGTTTTAATGTATCGTTTAATGTATCGTATGAATCGTTGTTTGGTGGGGTTTGGAACATTATCCTGTAATTAGTACGATATATAGTTCAGCCAACACAATTTACTAACTCTCTTTCAGCAGTAAGTGACCAGAAAATACTATATACCATATAATTATCCAAAAACATAAACATGAAGTCAGTGGTCAATGAGAGTGTCTACCTGTAATTAACTCTATATAACATTAGAATAAACTCAAATAAACATAAAGTCAGTGGTCAGATCGTTTTGTTGGTCAGTAAAGTAATTGATATGCTGGTTAGAAGAGCACAGGTTCGGGTGCTGATCTCCATACACTGTATGGGTGTGTTAAGTTCCAGCTGCAGCTCACCTGATCTACTTTACTGATCTAGCAAAGCTAACACACTCACACACAACGATCACAATGAATTGTGTTTATTTTAATGTTATGAGAATTTTTTTTTCTAAAAATAACTCTTTTCCTCTCACTTTATTACTATATTTTATTAATGAGGAAATGTATCATGTATTTTAAATGTGTTGGGGTTTTTTTTGGCAATCTTTCTACTTAGAGATAAGTAGAGGTAAGGCTGTGGGGTGTGAATGGGATGTACGGTTTTGGTGTAGTGTGTAAAAACTGTAATAATGTAAAGATTGTAAGGTGTTCACTGTTCACCACTCAGTCCATGTCCATCCCAGTACAGCCTGCTCTTTGAATGAGGTGCAAAACAGGGCAGCCAGTTAGAACAGAGCTTATTTACATATTATTTATATAGGCTTATTTAGCTTTAAAGGCATAGTAACAGAAAATAGTGGTATTTCTATTATCATGGCTATCTGTTTGTAATAAACTAATCAAACAAGAGCAATTTAAATATCTCAACAAAATTAATAGAATAAGGGCTTTCTCCACATTCAGCCCAAAATACCACTTTAATGACGACTGCAGTCTCAGAATTATTCGACCCCTTCATCACCAGCCTCTTTAAAACTTAGTAGAGCTCCCTTCTGCGGTTCTGCCCTGCTGCAAACGTGCTGCCCAGCCAGATACCAGCTTCTAGCCCCTTCCTCACTGGTTCCAGTTCACCGATATTGCTGGGTTTGCTGCTGCAGCCGCCTTCCAAAGATTTTCTATGGGGTTCAGGTGTTCAAGTCAGGCGACTGTGCAGAACCTTCCAGGACTTCTTAAACCAAGCCTTGGGGGACTTGGGGTATGCTTTGGCTCACTGTCCTGTTGGAAGGTCCAAAGATACTCAAGCCTCCTCACAGAAGGCATGATGTGTTCTCCTAGGATTTCCCAATACTTGATTGAATCCATCTTGCCCTTCCACTCGCTGTCTTCAAACGCTGTCTTACTTACTAGAGTACTACTTGTGGTCTCCATACTGTTTAGTAGAGTCTAAGCTTGGAATGATCTTTTGGATCCTAGCCTCTACAAATGAGCTAAGGGTATTTTCGGTGAGTGAACGGTGAAGCACGTTTGTAAGTTGCTCTGGAGAAGAGCAGCTGCTAAATGCCTTCAGTGTAAATGTAAATTCATCAAGATAATCATCTTCCAAAAACACATCCCAGCCCTCTGAATCCTAGCCCTAGCTTGTGTGCAGGATTATGTTCAGTGGGTTGAATTCATCTGAGACAGCAGTTGTCATTAATAGTGGTATTGTGAGCTGAATCTGGAGATTACACTTATTTACAGTGGAGGTTGAATAATTTTGAGTGCTGTAGTGTAGACATGTTGCATGGAACTAGTAGGCCTTAGAGGCATGTCAAACAGAGGACAGGTGTAATTCATGTTGTTTTTCCTCAGGTTCATGAGTGTTGATGACAAACATGTACTGGGATTGGGGGGAAAAAATTTCAGTATCAAGTGCTGGAAACTGATCAACTGGATCTGTGTCATCAAATACACCAAGCCTTCAAAGTAAGTCAACCCCCAAACCCCATTTCGTCTAGACCAGAGAAAATACACTTTGAAACTAGACCAACACAAGCACATGCTGTGAGGTTCTGCATCGGTTCTGACCCGTTAGAACACCTTCTATTTACATTTGCTGTGTTGCTAAATCAGGACCAGGAAGACCACAGTGTTTCGTAATAATTATGCAACAGTTTCATTCTTTAGTCTTGCACTGCAACTACAAGGCTAATGTAGCACTTAACACTAGCATCTGTTAGCACAGTGTAATCTGCATGCATAAATCACACTTTTCCCAAACCAAGCCAAGGAGGCCTTTATACAGTGGGGGAAAAAAATGTATTTAGTCAGTCACCAATTGTGCAAGTTCTCCCACTTAAAAAAATGAGAGAGGCCTGTAATTGACATCATAGGTAGACCTCAACTATGAGAGACAAAATGAGAGACACTGTCTGATTTTTAAAGAATTTATTTGCAAATAATGGTGGAAAATAAGTATTTGGTCACCTACAAAGAAGCAAGATTTCTGTCTGTCACAGACCTGTAACTTCTTCTTTAAGAGGCTTCTCTGTCCTCCACTCATTACTTGTATTAATGGCACCTGTTTAAACTCGTTAACAGTATAAAAGACACCTGCCAACAACCTCAAACAGTCACAGTCCAAACTCCACTATGGTGAAGACCAAAGAGCTGTCGACAGACACCAGAAACAAAACTGTAGACCTGCACCAGGTTGGGAAGACTGAATCTGCAATAGGCAAGCAGCTTGGTGTGAAGAAATCTACTGTGGGAGCAATAATCAGAAAAAATGGGAGACCTACAAGACCACTGCTAATCTCCCTCGATCAGGGGCTCCATGCAAGATCTCAGCCCGTGAGGTCAAAATGATCACAAGAACAGTGAGCAAAAATCCCAGAACCACACGGGGGGGACCTAGTGAATGACCTGCAGAAAGCTGGGACCAACGTTACAAACTACCGGCTACCATCAGTAACACACTACGTTGCCAGGGACTCAGATCTTGCAGTGCCAGACGTGTTCCCCTGCTTAAGCCAGTACATATCCGGCCGCATCTGAAGTTTGCTAGAGAGCATTTGGATGTTCCGGAAGAGTATTGGGAGAATGTCTTATGGTCAGATGAAACCAAAGTAGAACTGTTTGGTACGAACACAACTCGTTGTGTTTGGTGGAGAGTGAATGCTGAGTTGCATCCAAAGAACACCATAACAACTGTGAAGCATGGGGGTGGTAACATCACACTTTGGGGCTGTTTCTCTACAAAGGGACTAGGACGACTGGTCTGTGTACATGAAAGAATGAATGGGGCCATGTATTGTGAGATTTTGAGTGCAAACCTCCTTCCATCAGCAAGGGCATTGAAGATGAAACGTGGCTGGGTCTTTCAGCATGACAATGATCCCAAGCACACTGCCAGGGCAACAAAGGAGTGGCTTTGTAAGAAGCATTTCAAGGTCCTGGAGTGGCCGAGCCAGTCTCCAGATCTCAACCCCATAGAAAACCTTTGGAGGGAGTTGAAAGTCTGTGTTGCCCGCCTACAGCCCCAAAACATCACTGCTCTAGAGGAGATCTGCATAGAGGAATGGGCCAACATACCAGCAACGGTGTGTGTCAACCTTGTGAAGACCTTGTTTGACCTCTGTCATTGCCAACAAAGGATATATAACAAAGTATTGAGATGAACTTTTGTTATTGACCAAATACTAATTTTCCACCATTATTTGCCAATAAATTCTTTAAAAATCAGACAGTGTGATTTTCTCATTTTGTCTCTCATAGTTGAGGTCTACCTATGATGTCAATTACAGGCCTCTCTCAAATTTTTAAGTGGGAGAACTTGCATAATTGGTGACTGACTAAATACTTTTTTCCCCCCACTGTATAAACGTAGTGCCAAATAATTCTTATTGGAATCCACTTCAAGTCTGTTTAAAACAAGGTTTGATATGACTTTGTGATGACTTTGGCATGCAGTTAGCTAGTTTATGCTAACGGATAGCTATAGCCATGGTCCTGTCAAAAGATGATATAAAGTCTCAAAATCATAAACATGGTCCACACAGAAACCCTGCAATGCGCTTTAAAGTGTGTGATGCTAATTTCCACGAGCGAGCCAGGACGTGCTAACACCGCACTAGCGATGTTGCATGCGACCCATAGCTGACTCAAGTATGACGTGACTTCTGCCAGCCGTGATTAATGACACCTAGAACTAGAACTCGCTGTGTGTCTTCCTCACCTATGGAGGGAGCTGCGTCTCCAAGATCTGTTCAGCTCAAACTCAGTTAGCGTGAATCTGAGCTGTGTGTAGAAGCTCTCCTACAGTTTAATCTGTGTAGAAACTTCTTTCACTTTTCCTAAAAGAAGCATGCTGTGCTTTACTTTTTGAGGCCCAGTCTCAAATCACTCCCTCTCCACTATGGAGTGCACTTTGTAGGTTGTGAAGTAGCAGCACCTCCACCCAAAACAGTACACGTCAGTACAAGACAGTTACATTCAGCTGGACAACTCGGTTTCTACCATGCTGGCACTATCTAATGATTTTTGTGTTGTGTTGTGTTTTTTTAAGTAGTGCACTATGTAGAGAGTATGATGTGATTTGAGACGGGGCCGAAAGTCTCTTCTCAGAAAGAGTGAAATGTGCAGGTCAGTGGTGAAAGGAGAACGAACAGTTTCCTCATGGAAATCTGCACACAGCTCCACAGTAATATGAAATAAATCTCATTTCACAGTTGGTTCAGTCCTTCTCAACCCCTCAACTAAAAAAAAAAAAGTGCTACACCTGTGTGAGCACTTGAGAGACGTGAGAAAATTGTGTGCTAATATTTTGCATTTTCAAAACCTTTGGTGTGTAACAGCCTTAATTGTCTACTAGGATTTGCTGAAAGTATTGTGGGTATGTTTGATTAGCCACAGGGGCTATTTACCACTCCTCTAATAAAAAACAGATTGGAGAAAAAAAGAATTTGGCCATGGGTGCCTAAACTTTTGCATAAGACTGTATGTTTCTGTTATGCTAAATCAGCGTCCATGGTTATGGTGATGATTGAAAGGTAAAGAAATGTATGTTAGTGCTTTGCAGAATTTAGGTTCCTGAATAATAAAATGTTGGGTTTGACAGGAATGCCATGCAGAAGCTGTGCTACAAGATTGTCTTCAGTGCCCCTTTTCATTCGCATGTGCATCGTAATCCTGCTCAACGTATTGACCATCATTTTGGACTTCATCCCTGAAGTTAGCGAGAAGTACATCCTGGAGCTCTACGTGGCAAACTACGTCTTCTTTGCCTTTTACGTTGCTGAAGCTGCGTTGAGGGTAAGAGAAATGAGGGTGTGTTTTGTGGCAGTGGCTGGTCAAAACACAGTTGCAGATGGATGGACCCTTGATGGACAGATTCAACATCAGGGAGGGAAGGAGTAATGGCATCCTCGGAACCTGAAAGACAACAAAGAAAATCAATACAGGTTTTGAAACTGAAAGATCACTTACCTTTTACACAGTTGCAGAACAATAGACAGTGAGCCAGACACAGCTGCAGATGGACAGATTGATGGGGGCTGGATCTACGGTCAGGGAGGGAGGGGCTCAGAAGGTCCTCAACCTGTAAGACAAAAAAAAGTTAATACATGTGTAGAAACTGAATGATGAACTAACTCTTACACACTTGCAGTCAGAGAGATAGCGAGTCACACACACCGTTGCAATGGACAGACACTTGTTTGATGGATACACCATTAGGAAGGAGGGGGGGTCCTGGAGTCCTGAAAGCTTGTAAGACAACAAAGAATGTCAATACATGTATAGAAACTGAATTATCACCTACCTGTTAGACAGTAGCAAACAGATAGACAGCGAGCCGTACAAAGTGGCAGATGGATTAAACCTTGATGGACAGATGCACCATCGGGGAGGGAAGGGGTAATGGCATCCTCGGAACCTGAAAGACAACAAAGACAGTCAATACAGGTTTTGAATCTGAAAGATCACTTACCTTTGACACAGTTGCAGAACAATACACAGTGAGCCAGACACAGCTGCAGACGGACAGATTGATGGATGCTGGATTTACGGTCAGCGAGGGAGGGGCTCAGCAGGTCCTAAACCTGTAAGACAAAAAAAAGTCAATACATATATAGAAATTGAATGATGAACTAACTCTTACACACTTGCAGTAGGATAAATATCGAGTCACACAAATAGTTGCAATGGACAGACACTTCTTTAATGGATCCACCATTAGGAAGGGGGGGGGGGGGGGTCCTGGAGTCCTGAAAGCCTGAAAGACAACAAAGAAAATCAATACATGTATAGAAACTGAATGATCACCTACCTGTTAGACAGTAGCAAACAGATAGACAGCGAGCCATACACAGTGGCAGATGGATGGAACCTTGATGGACAGATGCACAATCAGAAAGGGAAGGGTTATTGGCATCCTCAGAACCTAAAAGATAAAGACAATCAATACAGGTTTTGAAACTGAAATATCACTTACCTTTTACACAGTTGCAGAACAATAGACAGTGAGCCAGATACAGCTGCAGACGGACAGATTGATGGAGGCTGGATCTACGGTCAGCGAGGGAGGGGCTCTGAAGATCCTAAAGCTGTAAGAAAAAAAAAAGTCAATACACGTATAGAAATTGAATGATGAACTAACTCTTACACACTTGCAGTCAGATAAATATTGAGTCACACAAATAGTTGCAATGGACAGACACTTGTTTGATAGATCCACCATTAGGAAGGAGGGGGGCGTCCTGGAGTCCTGAAAGCCTGTAAGACAACAAAGAAAATCAATACATGTATAGAAACTGAATGATCACCTACCTGTTAGACAGCAGCAAAAAGATTGACAGCGAGCCGTAGAAAGTGGTAGATGGATTAAACCTTGATGGACAGATGCACCATCAGGGAGGGAAGGAATAATGGCATCCTCGGAACCTGAAAGACAACAAAGACATTCAATACAGGTTTTAAATCTGAAAGATCACTTACCTTTTACACAATTGCAGAAAAATACACAGTGAGCCAGACACAGCTGCAGGCGGACAGATTGATGGAGGCTGGATTTACAGTCAGCGAGGGAGGGGCTCAGAAGGTCCAGACAGAAAGACAGCGAGCCGTACACAGTGGCAGATGGATGGAACCTTGATCAACAGATGCACCATCAGGGAGGGAAGGGGTAATGGCAACCTTGGAACATGAAAGATCACTTACCTTTCACACAGTAATCACACAGGTAATGCACCTTCAGGGAGGGAAGGGGTAATGGCATCCTCTAAACCTATAAGACAACAAAGAAAGTCAATACATGTATAGAAACTGAATGATCACCTATCTGTTAGACAGTAGCAAACAGATTGACAGCGAGCCGTACACAGTGGCAGATGGATTAAATCTTGATGGACAGATGCACCATCAGGGAGGGAAGTGGTAATGGCATCCTCGGAACCTGAAAGACAACAAAGACAGTCAATACAGGTTTTGAAACTGAAAGATCACTTACCTTTAATACAGTTGCAGAACAATACACAGTGAGCCAGACAGCTGCAGACGGACAGATTGATGGAGGCTTGATTTACCGTCAGCGAGGGAGGGGCTCAGAAGGTCCTAAACCTGTAAGACAAAAAAAAGTCAATACATATATAGAAATTGAATGATGAACTAACTCTTACACACTTGCAGAAGGATAAATATCGAGTCACACAAATAGTTGCAATGGACAGACACTTCTTTGATGTATCCACCATTAGGAAGGAGGGGTGATCCTGGAGTCCTGAAAGCCTGTAAGACAACAAAGAAAATCAATGCATGTATAGAAACTGAATGATCACCTACCTGTTAGACAGTAGCAAACAGATAGACAGCGAGCCATACACAGTGGCAGATGGATGGAACCTTGATGGACAGATGCACCATCAGGAAGGGAAGGAGTATTGGCATCCTCAGAACCTAAAAGATAAGAAAGACAATCAATACAGGTTTTGAAACTGAAATATCACTTACCTTTTACACAGTTGCAGAACAATAGACAGTGAGCCAGACACAGCTGCAGATGGACAGATTGATGGTGGCTGAATCTACGGTCAGGGAGGGAGGGGCTCTGAAGGTCCTAAACTTCTAAGACAAAAAAAAACAAAAAACGTCAATACATTTATAGAAACTGAATGATCACCTACCTGTTAGACAGTAGCAAACAGATAGACAGCGAGCCGTACACAGTGGCAGATGGATGAAACCTTGATGGACAGATGCACCATCAGGGAGGGAAGGGGTAATGGCATCCTCTAAACCTATAAGAGAACAAAGAAAATCAATACATGTATAGAAACTGAATGATAAACTAACTCTAACACACTTGCAGTAAGAAAGATCGAGTCACACAAATAGTTGCAATGGACATACAATTGTTTGATGGACCCACCATTAGGAAGGAGGGGGGGGGTCCTGGAGTCCTGAAAGTCTGTAAGATAACAAAGAAAATCAATACATGTATAGAAACTGAATGATCACCTACCTTTTAGACAGTAGAAAACAGATAGACAACGAGCCGTACACAGTGACAGATGGATGGACCCTTGACGGTCAGATGCACCATCAGGGAGGGAAGGGGTAATGGCATCCTCTAAACCTATAAGACAACAAAGAAAATCAATACATGTATAGAAACTGAATGATCACCTACCTGTTAGACAGTAGAAAACAGATAGACAACGAGCCGTACAGTGACAGATGGATGGACCCTTGACGGTCAGATGCACCATCAGGGAGGGAAGGGGTAATGGCATCCTCTAAACCTATAAGACAACAAAGAAAATCAATACATGTATAGAAACTGAATGATCACCTACCAATTAGACAGTAGAAAACAGATAGAAAGCGAGCCGTACACAGTGACAGATGGATGGACCCTTGATTGACAGATGCACCATCAGAGAGGGAAAGGGGGGGGTCCTGGAGTCCTGAAAGCCTGTAAGACAACAAAGAAAGACAATACATGTTTAGAAACTGAATGATCACCTACCTGTTAGAGAGTAGCAAACAGATAGACCACGAGCCGTACACAGTGACAGATGGATGGACCCTTGATGGACAGATGCACCATTAGGGAGGGAATGGGTAATGGTATCCTCTAAACCGTTAAGACAACAAAGAAAATCAATACATATATAGAAACTGAATGATCACCTACCTGTTAGACAGTAGCAAACAGATAGACAGCGAGCCGTACACAGTGACAGATGGATAGACCCATGATGGACAGATGCACCATCAGGGAGGGAATGGGTAATGGCATCCTATAAACCTGTAAGACAACAAAGAAAATCAATACATGTATAGAAACTGAATGATCACCTACCTGTTAGACAGTAGCAAACAGATAGACAACGAGCCGTACACAGTGACAGATGGATGGACCCTTGATGGACAGATGCACCATCAGGGAGGGAATGGGTAATGGCATCCTATAAACCTGTAAGACAACAAAGAAAATCAATACATGTATAGAAACTGAATGATCACCTACCTATTAGACAGTAGCAAACAGATAGACAGCGAGTCATACACAGTGGCAGATGGATGGAACCTTGATGGACAGCTGCACCATCAGGGAGGGAAAGGGTAATGGCATCCTCTAAACCTGTAAGACAACAAAGAAAATCAATACATGTATAGAAACTGAATGATCACCTACCTGTTGGACAGCAGCAAACAGATTGACAGCGAGCCGTACAAAGTGGTAGATGGATTAAACCTTGATGGACAGATGCACCATCAGGGAGGGAAGGGGTGATGGCATCCTCGGAACCTGAAAGACAATAAAGAGAGTCAATACAGGTTTTAAATCTAAAAGATCACTTACCTTTTACACAGTTGCAGAACAATACACAGTGAGCCAGACACAGCTGCAGGCGGACAGATTGATGGAGGCTGGATTTCCGGTCAGCGAGGGAGGGGCTCAGAAGGTCCTAAACCTATAAGACAAAAAAAGTCAATACATATATAGAAATTGAATGATGAACTCTCTCTTACACACTCGATGTAGGAAAAATATCGAGTCACACAAATAGTTGCAATGGACAGACACTTCTTTCATGGATCCACCATTAGGAAGGAGGGGGGGGGTCCTGGAGTCCTGAAAGCCTATTAGACAACAAAGAAAATCAATACATGTATAGAAACTGAATGATCACCTACCTGTTAGACTGTAGAAAACAGATAGACAGCGAGCCGTACACATTGACAGATGGATGGACCCTTGATGGACAGATGCACCATCAGGGAGGGAATGGGTAATGGCATCCTCTAAACCTGTAAGACAACAAAGAAAATCAATACATGTATAGAAACTGAATGATCACCTACCTGTTAGTCAGTAGCAAACAGATCGACAGCGAGCCATACACAGTTGCAGATGGATGGACCCTTGATGGACAGATGCACCATTAGGGAGGGAAAGGGGTAATGGCATCCTCTAAACCTGTAAGACAACAAAGAAAATCAATACATGTATAGAAACTAAATGATCACCTATCTGTTACACAGTAGAAAACAGATAGACAGCGAGCCACACAGAGTGGCAGATGGATGGAACCTTGATGGACAGATGCACCATGAGGGAGGAAAAGGGTAATGGCATCCTCGAAACCTGTAAGACAACAAAGAAAATCAATACATGTATAGAAACTGAATGATCACCTACCTGTTAGACAGGGGCAGACAGACAGACAGCGAGCCATACACAATGGCAGATGGATGGAACCTTGATGGACAGATGCACCATCAGGGAGGGAAGGGGTAATGGCATCCTCAGAAACTAATAGATAACAAAGACAATCGATACAGGTTTTGAAACTGAAATATCACTTACCTTTTACACAGTTGCAGAACAATAGACAGTGAGCCAGACACAGCTGCAGATGGACAGATTGATGGTGGCTGAATCTACGGTCAGGGAGGGAGGGGCTCTGAATGTCCTAAACCTGTAAGACAAAAAAAAAAAAAAAACGTCAATACATGTATAGAAACTGAATGATAAACTACCTCTAACTCACTTGCAGTCAGAAAGATCGAGTCACACAAATAGTTGCAACGGACATACACTTGTTTGATGGATCCACCATTAGGAAGGAGGGGGGGGGTCCTGGAGTCCTGAAAGTCTGTAAGAAAACAAAGAAAGTCAATACATGTATAGAAACTGAATGATCACCTACCTGTTAGACAGTAGCAAACAGATAGACAGCGAGCCGTACACAGTGGCAGATGGATGAAACCTTAATCGACAGATGCACCATCAGGGAGGGAAGGGGTAATGGCAACCTTGGAACATGAAAGATCACTTACCTTTTACACAGTTGCAGAACAATACACAGTGAGCCAGACACAGCTGCAGGCGGACAGATTGATGGAGGCTGGATTTACGGTCAGCGAGGGAGGGGCTCAGAAGGTCCAGACAGAAAGACAGCGAGCCGTACACAGTGGCAGATGGATGAAACCTTGATCGACAGATGCACCATCAGGGAGGGAAGGGGTAATGGCAACCTTGGAACATGAAAGATCACTTACCTTTTACACAGTTGCAGAACAATACACAGTGAGCCAGACAGAGCTGCAGATGGACAGATTGATGGAGGCTGGATCTACGGTCGGCGATGGAGGGGCTCAGAAGGTCCTAAACCTGTAAGACAAAAAAAAAGTCAATACATGTGTAGAAACTGAATGATGAACTAACTCTTACACACTTGCAATCGGATAGATATCGAGTGACACAAATAGTTGCAATGGACAGACCCTTGTTTGATGGATACACAGTTAGGAGGGGGGGGGGTCCTGGAGTCCTGAAAGCCTGTAAGACAACAAAGAAAGTCAATACATGTATAGAAACTGAATGATCACCTACCTGTTAGACAGGTGCAGACAGACAGACAGCGAGCCGTACACAGTGGCAGATGGATGGAACCTTGATGGACAGATACACCATCAGGGAGGGAAGGGGTAATGGCATCCTCTAAACCTGTAAGACAACAAAGAAAATCAATACATGTATAGAAACTGAATGATCACCTACCTGTTAGTCAGTAGCAAACAGATCGACACCGAGCCATACACAGTTGCAGATGGATGGACCCTTGATGGACAGATGCACCATTAGGGAGGGAAAGGGGTAATGGCATCCTCTAAACCTGTAAGACAACAAAGAAAATCAATACATGTATAGAAACTGAATGATCACCTACCTGTTACACAGTAGAAAACAGATAGACAGCGAGCCACACAGAGTGGCAGATGGATGGAACCTTGATGGACAGATGCACCATCAGGGAGGGAAGGGGTAATGGCATCCTCTAAACCTGGAAGAGAACAAAGAAAATAAATACCTGTATAGAAACTGAATGATCACCTACCTGTTAGACAGCAGCAACCAGATAGACAGCGAGCCGTACACAGTGACAGATGGATGGACCCTTGACGGACAGATGCACCATCAGGGAGGGAAGGGGTAATGGCATCCTCTAAACCTGTAAGACAACAAAGAAAATCAATACATGTATAGAAACTGAATGATCACCTACCTGTTAGACAGTAGCAAACAGATTGTCAGCGAGCCGTACACAGTGGCAGATGGATTAAACCTTGATGGACAGATGCTCCATCAGGGAGGGAAGGGGTAATGGCATCCTCGGAACCTGAAAGACAACAAAGACAGTCAATACAGGTTTTGAAACTGAAAGATCACTTACCTTTAACACAGTTGCAGAACAATACAAAGTGAGCCAGACACAGCTGCAGACGGATAGATTGATGGAGGCTTGATTTACGGTCAGCGAGGGAGGGGCTCAGAAGGTCCTAAACCTGTAAGACAAAAAAAAGTCAATACATATATAGATATTGAATGATGAACTAACTCTTACACACTTGCAGTAGGATAAATATCGAGTCACACAAATAGTTGCAATGGACAGACAATTCTTTGATGGATCCACCATTAGGAAGGAGGGGGGGGTCCTGGAGTCCTGAAAGCCTGTAAGACAACAAAGAAAATCAATACATGTATAGAAACTGAATGATCACCTACCTGTTAGACAGGTGCAGACAGACAGACAGCGAGCCGTACACAGTGGCAGAGGGATGGAACCTTGATGGACAGATACACCATCAGGGAGGGAAGGGGTAATGGCATCCTCTAAACCTGTAAGACAACAAAGAAAATCAATACATGTATAGAAACTGAATGATCACCTACCTGTTAGTCAGTAGCAAACAGATCGACAGCGAGCCATACACAGTTGCAGATGGATGGACCCTTGATGGACAGATGAACCATCAGGGAGGGAATGGGTAATGGCATCCTCTAAACCTGTAAGACAACAAAAAAAAATAAATACATGTATAGAAACTAAATGATCACCTACCTGTTAGACAGGTGCAGACAGACAGACAGCGAGCCGTACACAGTGGCAGATGGATGGAACCTTTATGGACAGATGCACCATCAGGGAGGGAAGGGGTAATGGCATCCTCTAAACCTGTAAGACAACAAAGAAAATCAATACATGTATAGAAACTGAATGATCACCTACCTGTTAGTCAGTAGCAAACAGATCGACAGCGAGCCATACACAGTTGCAGATGGATGGACCCTTGATGGACAGATGCACCATTAGGGAGGGAAAGGGGTAATGGCATCCTCTAAACCTGTAAGACAACAAAGAAAATCAATACATGTATAGAAACTGAATGATCACCTACCTGTTACACAGTAGAAAACAGATAGACAGCGAGCCATACAGAGTGGCAGATGGAGGAACCTTGATGGACAGATGCACCATCAGGGAGGGAAGGGGTAATGGCATCCTCTAAACCTGGAAGAGGACAAAGAAAATAAATACCTGTATAGAAACTGAATGATCACCTACCTGTTAGTCAGTAGCAAACAGATAGACAGCGAGCCGTACACAGTTGCAGATGGACAGATTGATGGTGGCTGAATCTATGGTCAGGGAGGGAGGGGCTCTGAAGGTCCTAAACCTGTAAGACAAAAAAAAAAAATGTCAATACCTGTATAGAAACTGAATGATCACCTACCTGTTAGAAAGGGGCAGACAGACAGACAGCGAGCCGTACACAGTGGTAGATGGATGGAACCTTGATGGACAGATGCATCATCAGGGAGGGAAGGGGTAATGGCATCCTCTAAACCTGTAAGACAAGAAAAAAAAATAAATGCATGTATAGAAACTGAATGATCACCTACCTGTTAGACAGGGGCAGACAGACAGACAGCGAGCCGTACACAGTGGCAGATGGATGGAACCTTGATGGACAGATGCACCATCAGGGAGGGAAGGGGTAATGGCATCCTCTAAACCTGTAAGACAACAAAGAAAATCAATACATGTATAGAAACTGAATGATCACCTACCTGTTAGTCAGTAGCAAACAGATTGACAACGAGCCGTACACAGTGGCAGATGGATTAAACCTTGTTGGACAGATGCACCATCAGGGAGGGAAGGGGTAATGGCATCTTCGGAACCTGAAACACAACAAAAACAGTCAATACAAGTTTTGAAACTGAAAGATCACTTACCTTTTACACAGTTGCAGAACAATAGACAGTGAGGCAGACACAGCTGCAGACGGACAGATTGATGGAGGCTGGATCTACGGTCAGCGAGGGAGGGGCTCAGAAGGTCCTAAACCTGTAAGACAAAAAAAAGTCAATACATGTGTAGAAACTGAATGATGAACTAACTCTTACACACTTGCAATCGGATAGATATCGAGTTACACAAATAGTTGCAATAAACAGACCCTTGTTTGATGGATACACCATTAGGAAGGAGGGGGGGGGGTCCTGGAGTCCTGAAAGCCTGTAAAAAAACAAATAAAGTCAATACATATATAGAAACTGAATGATCACCTACCTGTTAGACAGTAGCAAAAAGATAGACAACGAGCCGTACACAGCGACACATGGATGGACCCTTCATGGACAGATGCACCATCAGGGTGGTAAGGGGTAATGGCATCCTCTAAACCTTTAAGACACAAAAGAAAATCAATACATGTATAGAAACTGAATGATCACCTACCTGTTGGACAGCAGCAAACAGATTGACAGCGAGCCGTGCAAAGTGGTAGATGGATTAAACCTTGATGGACAGATGCACCATCAGGGAGGGAAGGGGTGATGGCATCCTCGGAACCTGAAAGACAACAAAGACAGTCAATACAGGTTTTAAATCTGAAAGATCACTTACCTTTTACACAGTTGCAGAACAATACACAGTGAGCCAGACACAGCTGCAGGCGGACAGATTGATGGAGGCTGGATTTACGATCAGAGAGGGTGGGGCTCAGAAGGTCCTAAACCTGTAAGACAAAAAAAGTCAATACATATATAGAAATTGAATGATGAACTCTCTCTTACACACTTGCAGTAGGAAAAATATCGAGTCACACAAATAGTTGCAATGGACAGACACTTGTTTCATGGATCCACCATTAGGAAGGAGGGGCGGGGGTCCTGGAGTCCTGAAAGCCTATAAGACAACAAAGAAAATCAATACATGTATAGAAACTGAATGATCACCTACCTGTTAGACTGTAGAAAACAGATAGACAGCGAGCCGTACACATTGACAGATGGATGGACCCTTGATGGACAGATGCACCATCAGGGAGGGAATGGGTAATGGCATCATCTAAACCTGTAAGACAACAAAAAAAATAAATACATGTATAGAAACTGAATGATCACCTACCTGTTAGACAGGTGCAGACAGACAGATGGCGAGCCATACAGAGTGGCAGATGGATGGAACCTTGATGGACAGATGCACCATCAGGGAGGGAAGGGGTAATGGCATCCTCTAAACCTGGAAGAGAACAAAGAAAATAAATACCTGTATAGAAACTGAATGATCACCTACCTGTTAGTCAGTAGCAAACAGATAGACAGCGAGCCGTACACAGTTGCAGATGGATGTACCCTTGATGGACAGATGCACAATCATGGAGGGAAGGGGTATTGGCATCCTCAGAACCTAAAAGATAACAAAGAAAATTAATACAGGGTTTGAAACTGAAAGATCACTTTCCTTTTACACAGTTGCAGAACAATAGACAGTGAGGCATGGGGAATGGGGGGGTCCTGGAGTCCAGAAAGCCTGTAAGACAACAAAGAAAGTCAATACATGTTTAGAAACTGAATGATCACCTACCTGTTAGACAGCAGCAAACAGATAGACAGCGAGCCGTACACAGTGACAGATGGATGGACCCTTGACGGACAGATGCACCATCAGGGAGGGAAGGGGTAATGGCATCCTCTAAACCTGTAAGACAACAAAGAAAATCAATACATGTATAGAAACTGAATGATCACCTACCTGTTAGACAGTAGCAAACAGATTGACAGCGAGCCGTACACAGTGGCAGATGGATTAAACCTTGATGGACAGATGCACCATCAGGGAGGGAAGTGGTAATGGCATCCTCGGAACCTGAAAGACAACAAAGACAGTCAATACAGGTTTTGAAACTGAAAGATCACTTACCTTTAATACAGTTGCAGAACAATACACAGTGAGCCAGACAGCTGCAGACGGACAGATTGATGGAGGCTTGATTTACCGTCAGCGAGGGAGGGGCTCAGAAGGTCCTAAACCTGTAAGACAAAAAAAAGTCAATACATATATAGAAATTGAATGATGAACTAACTCTTACACACTTGCAGAAGGATAAATATCGAGTCACACAAATAGTTGCAATGGACAGACACTTCTTTGATGTATCCACCATTAGGAAGGAGGGGTGATCCTGGAGTCCTGAAAGCCTGTAAGACAACAAAGAAAATCAATGCATGTATAGAAACTGAATGATCACCTACCTGTTAGACAGTAGAAAACAGATAGACAGCGAGCCGTACACAGTGACAGATGGATGGACCCTTGATGGACAGATGCACCATCAGGGAGGGAATGGGTAATGGCATCCTCTAAACCTGTAAGACAAGAAAAAAAAATAAATACATGTATAGAAACTGAATGATCACCTACCTGTTAGACAGGGGCAGACAGACAGACAGCGAGCCGTACACAGTTGCAGATGGATGGAACCTTGATGGACAGATGCACCATCAGGGAGGGAAGGGGTAATGGCATCCTCTAAACCTGTAAGACAAGAAAAAAAAATAAATGCATGTATAGAAACTGAATGATCACCTACCTGTTAGACAGGGGCAGACAGACAGACAGCGAGCCGTACACAGTGGCAGATGGATGGAACCTTGATGGACAGATGCACCATCAGGGAGGGAAGGGGTAATGGCATCCTCTAAACCTGTAAGACAACAAAGAAAATCAATACATGTATGGAAACTTAATGATCACCTACCTGTTAGACAGTAGCAAACAGATTGACAACGAGCCGTACACAGTGGCAGATGGATTAAACCTTGTTGGACAGATGCACCATCAGGGAGGGAAGGGGTAATGGCATCTTCAGAACCTGAAACACAACAAAAACAGTCAATACAAGTTTTGAAACTGAAAGATCACTTACTTTTTACACAGTTGCAGAACAATAGACAGTGAGGCAGACACAGCTGCAGACGGACAGATTGATGGAGGCTGGATCTACGGTCAGCGAGGGAGGGGCTCAGAAGGTCCTAAACCTGTAAGACAAAAAAAAGTCAATACATGTGTAGAAACTGAATGATGAACTAACTCTTACACACTTACAATCGGATAGATATCGAGTTACACAAATAGTTGCAATAAACAGACCCTTGTTTGATGGATACACCATTAGGAAGGAGGGGGGGGGGGTCCTGGAGTCCTGAAAGCCTGTAAAAAAACAAATAAAGTCAATACATGTATAGAAACAGAATGATCACCTACCTGTTAGACAGTAGCAAACAGATAGACAGCGAGCCATACACAGTGGCAGATGGATGGAACCTTGATGGACAGATGCACCATCAGGAAGGGAAGGAGTATTGGCATCCTCAGAACCTAAAAGATAAGAAAGACAATCAATACAGGTTTTGAAACTGAAATATCACTTACCTTTTACACAGTTGCAGAACAATAGACAGTGAGCCAGACACAGCTGCAGATGGACAGATTGATGGTGGCTGAATCTACGGTCAGGGAGGGAGGGGCTCTGAAGGTCCTAAACTTGTAAGACAAAAAAAAACAAAAAACGTCAATACATTTATAGAAACTGAATGATCACCTACCTGTTAGAAAGTAGCAAACAGATAGACAGCGAGCCGTACACAGTGGCAGATGGATGAAACCTTGATGGACAGATGCACCATCAGGGAGGGAAGGGGTAATGGCATCCTCTAAACCTATAAGAGAACAAAGAAAATCAATACATGTATAGAAACTGAATGATAAACTAACTCTAACACACTTGCAGTAAGAAAGATCGAGTCACACAAATAGTTGCAATGGACATACAATTGTTTGATGGACCCACCATTAGGAAGGAGGGGGGGGTCCTGGAGTCCTGAAAGTCTGTAAGATAACAAAGAAAATCAATACATGTATAGAAACTGAATGATCACCTACCTTTTAGACAGTAGAAAACAGATAGACAACGAGCCGTACACAGTGACAGATGGATGGACCCTTGACGGTCAGATGCACCATCAGGGAGGGAAGGGGTAATGGCATCCTCTAAACCTATAAGACAACAAAGAAAATCAATACATGTATAGAAACTGAATGATCACCTACCTATTAGACAGTAGCAAACAGATAGACAGCGAGTCATACACAGTGGCAGATGGATGGAACCTTGATGGACAGCTGCACCATCAGGGAGGGAAGGGGTAATGGCATCCTCTAAAACTGTAAGACAACAAAGAAAATCAATACATGTATAGAAACTGAATGATCACCTACCTGTTAGTCAGTAGCAAACAGATCGACAGCGAGCCATACACAGTTGCAGATGGATGGACCCTTGATGGACAGATGCACCATTAGGGAGGGAAAGGGGTAATGGCATCCTCTAAACCTGTAAGACAACAAAGAAAATCAATACATGTATAGAAACTGAATGATCACCTACCTGTTACACAGTAGAAAACAGATAGACAGCGAGCCATACAGAGTGGCAGATGGAGGAACCTTGATGGACAGATGCACCATCAGGGAGGGAAGGGGTAATGGCATCCTCTAAACCTGGAAGAGGACAAAGAAAATAAATACCTGTATAGAAACTGAATGATCACCTACCTGTTAGTCAGTAGCAAACAGATAGACAGCGAGCCGTACACAGTTGCAGATGGACAGATTGATGGTGGCTGAATCTATGGTCAGGGAGGGAGGGGCTCTGAAGGTCCTAAACCTGTAAGACAAAAAAAAAAAAATGTCAATACCTGTATAGAAACTGAATGATCACCTACCTGTTAGAAAGGGGCAGACAGACAGACAGCGAGCCGTACACAGTGGCAGATGGATGGAACCTTGATGGACAGATGCATCATCAGGGAGGGAAGGGGTAATGGCATCCTCTAAACCTGTAAGACAAGAAAAAAAAATAAATGCATGTATAGAAACTGAATGATCACCTACCTGTTAGACAGGGGCAGACAGACAGACAGCGAGCCGTACACAGTGGCAGATGGATGGAACCTTGATGGACAGATGCACCATCAGGGAGGGAAGGGGTAATGGCATCCTCTAAACCTGTAAGACAACAAAGAAAATCAATACATGTATAGAAACTGAATGATCACCTACCTGTTAGACAGTAGCAAACAGATTGACAACGAGCCGTACACAGTGGCAGATGGATTAAACCTTGTTGGACAGATGCACCATCAGGGAGGGAAGGGGTAATGGCATCTTCGGAACCTGAAACACAACAAAAACAGTCAATACAAGTTTTGAAACTGAAAGATCACTTACCTTTTACACAGTTGCAGAACAATAGACACTGAGGCAGACACAGCTGCAGACGGACAGATTGATGGAGGCTGGATCTACGGTCAGCGAGGGAGGGGCTCAGAAGGTCCTAAACCTGTAAGACAAAAAAAAGTCAATACATGTGTAGAAACTGAATGATGAACTAACTCTTACACACTTGCAATCGGATAGATATCGAGTTACACAAATAGTTGCAATAAACAGACCCTTGTTTGATGGATACACCATTAGGAAGGAGGGGGGGGGGGTCCTGGAGTCCTGAAAGCCTGTAAAAAAACAAATAAAGTCAATACATATATAGAAACTGAATGATCACCTACCTGTTAGACAGTAGCAAAAAGATAGACAACGAGCCGTACACAGCGACACATGGATGGACCCTTCATGGACAGATGCACCATCAGGGTGGTAAGGGGTAATGGCATCCTCTAAACCTTTAAGACACAAAAGAAAATCAATACATGTATAGAAACTGAATGATCACCTACCTGTTGGACAGCAGCAAACAGATTGACAGCGAGCCGTGCAAAGTGGTAGATGGATTAAACCTTGATGGACAGATGCACCATCAGGGAGGGAAGGGGTGATGGCATCCTCGGAACCTGAAAGACAACAAAGACAGTCAATACAGGTTTTAAATCTGAAAGATCACTTACCTTTTACACAGTTGCAGAACAATACACAGTGAGCCAGACACAGCTGCAGGCGGACAGATTGATGGAGGCTGGATTTACGATCAGAGAGGGTGGGGCTCAGAAGGTCCTAAACCTGTAAGACAAAAAAAGTCAATACATATATAGAAATTGAATGATGAACTCTCTCTTACACACTTGCAGTAGGAAAAATATCGAGTCACACAAATAGTTGCAATGGACAGACACTTGTTTCATGGATCCACCATTAGGAAGGAGGGGCGGGGGTCCTGGAGTCCTGAAAGCCTATAAGACAACAAAGAAAATCAATACATGTATAGAAACTGAATGATCACCTACCTGTTAGACTGTAGAAAACAGATAGACAGCGAGCCGTACACATTGACAGATGGATGGACCCTTGATGGACAGATGCACCATCAGGGAGAGAATGGGTAATGGCATCATCTAAACCTGTAAGACAACAAAAAAAATAAATACATGTATAGAAACTGAATGATCACCTACCTGTTAGACAGGTGCAGACAGACAGATGGCGAGCCATACAGAGTGGCAGATGGATGGAACCTTGATGGACAGATGCACCATCAGGGAGGGAAGGGGTAATGGCATCCTCTAAACCTGGAAGAGAACAAAGAAAATAAATACCTGTATAGAAACTGAATGATCACCTACCTGTTAGTCAGTAGCAAACAGATAGACAGCGAGCCATACACAGTTGCAGATGGATGTACCCTTGATGGACAGATGCACAATCATGGAGGGAAGGGGTATTGGCATCCTCAGAACCTAAAAGATAACAAAGAAAATTAATACAGGGTTTGAAACTGAAAGATCACTTTCCTTTTACACAGTTGCAGAACAATAGACAGTGAGGCATGGGGAATGGGGGGGTCCTGGAGTCCAGAAAGCCTGTAAGACAACAAAGAAAGTCAATACATGTTTAGAAACTGAATGATCACCTACCTGTTAGACAGCAGCAAACAGATAGACAGCGAGCCGTACACAGTGACAGATGGATGGACCCTTGACGGACAGATGCACCATCAGGGAGGGAAGGGGTAATGGCATCCTCTAAACCTGTAAGACAACAAAGAAAATCAATACATGTATAGAAACTGAATGATCACCTACTTGTTAGACAGTAGCAAACAGATTGACAGCGAGCCGTACACAGTGGCAGATGGATTAAACCTTGATGGACAGATGCACCATCAGGGAGGGAAGTGGTAATGGCATCCTCGGAACCTGAAAGACAACAAAGACAGTCAATACAGGTTTTGAAACTGAAAGATCACTTACCTTTAATACAGTTGCAGAACAATACACAGTGAGCCAGACAGCTGCAGACGGACAGATTGATGGAGGCTTGATTTACCGTCAGCGAGGGAGGGGCTCAGAAGGTCCTAAACCTGTAAGACAAAAAAAAGTCAATACATATATAGAAATTGAATGATGAACTAACTCTTACACACTTGCAGAAGGATAAATATCGAGTCACACAAATAGTTGCAATGGACAGACACTTCTTTGATGTATCCACCATTAGGAAGGAGGGGTGATCCTGGAGTCCTGAAAGCCTGTAAGACAACAAAGAAAATCAATGCATGTATAGAAACTGAATGATCACCTACCTGTTAGACAGTAGAAAACAGATAGACAGCGAGCCGTACACAGTGACAGATGGATGGACCCTTGATGGACAGATGCACCATCAGGGAGAGAATGGGTAATGGCATCCTCTAAACCTGTAAGACAAGAAAAAAAAATAAATACATGTATAGAAACTGAATGATCACCTACCTGTTAGACAGGGGCAGACAGACAGACAGCGAGCCGTACACAGTTGCAGATGGATGGAACCTTGATGGACAGATGCACCATCAGGGAGGGAAGGGGTAATGGCATCCTCTAAACCTGTAAGACAAGAAAAAAAAATAAATGCATGTATAGAAACTGAATGATCACCTACCTGTTAGACAGGGGCAGACAGACAGACAGCGAGCCGTACACAGTGGCAGATGGATGGAACCTTGATGGACAGATGCACCATCAGGGAGGGAAGGGGTAATGGCATCCTCTAAACCTGTAAGACAACAAAGAAAATCAATACATGTATGGAAACTTAATGATCACCTACCTGTTAGACAGTAGCAAACAGATTGACAACGAGCCGTACACAGTGGCAGATGGATTAAACCTTGTTGGACAGATGCACCATCAGGGAGGGAAGGGGTAATGGCATCTTCGGAACCTGAAACACAACAAAAACAGTCAATACAAGTTTTGAAACTGAAAGATCACTTACTTTTTACACAGTTGCAGAACAATAGACAGTGAGGCAGACACAGCTGCAGACGGACAGATTGATGGAGGCTGGATCTACGGTCAGCGAGGGAGGGGCTCAGAAGGTCCTAAACCTGTAAGACAAAAAAAAGTCAATACATGTGTAGAAACTGAATGATGAACTAACTCTTACACACTTACAATCGGATAGATATCGAGTTACACAAATAGTTGCAATAAACAGACCCTTGTTTGATGGATACACCATTAGGAAGGAGGGGGGGGGGGTCCTGGAGTCCTGAAAGCCTGTAAAAAAACAAATAAAGTCAATACAGGTATAGAAACAGAATGATCACCTACCTGTTAGACAGTAGCAAACAGATAGACAGCGAGCCATACACAGTGGCAGATGGATGGAACCTTGATGGACAGATGCACCATCAGGAAGGGAAGGAGTATTGGCATCCTCAGAACCTAAAAGATAAGAAAGACAATCAATACAGGTTTTGAAACTGAAATATCACTTACCTTTTACACAGTTGCAGAACAATAGACAGTGAGCCAGACACAGCTGCAGATGGACAGATTGATGGTGGCTGAATCTACGGTCAGGGAGGGAGGGGCTCTGAAGGTCCTAAACTTGTAAGACAAAAAAAAACAAAAAACGTCAATACATTTATAGAAACTGAATGATCACCTACCTGTTAGACAGTAGCAAACAGATAGACAGCGAGCCGTACACAGTGGCAGATGGATGAAACCTTGATGGACAGATGCACCATCAGGGAGGGAAGGGGTAATGGCATCCTCTAAACCTATAAGAGAACAAAGAAAATCAATACATGTATAGAAACTGAATGATAAACTAACTCTAACACACTTGCAGTAAGAAAGATCGAGTCACACAAATAGTTGCAATGGACATACAATTGTTTGATGGACCCACCATTAGGAAGGAGGGGGGGGGGTCCTGGAGTCCTGAAAGTCTGTAAGATAACAAAGAAAATCAATACATGTATAGAAACTGAATGATCACCTACCTTTTAGACAGTAGAAAACAGATAGACAGCGAGCCGTACACAGTGACAGATGGATGGACCCTTGACGGTCAGATGCACCATCAGGGAGGGAAGGGGTAATGGCATCCTCTAAACCTATAAGACAACAAAGAAAATCAATACATGTATAGAAACTGAATGATCACCTACCTGTTAGACAGTAGAAAACAGATAGACAGCGAGCCGTACAGTGACAGATGGATGGACCCTTGACGGTCAGATGCACCATCAGGGAGGGAAGGGGTAATGGCATCCTCTAAACCTATAAGACAACAAAGAAAATCAATACATGTATAGAAACTGAATGATCACCTACCAATTAGACAGTAGAAAACAGATAGAAAGCGAGCCGTACACAGTGACAGATGGATGGACCCTTGATTGACAGATGCACCATCAGGGAGGGAAAGGGGGGGGTCCTGGAGTCCTGAAAGCCTGTAAGACAACAAAGAAAGACAATACATGTTTAGAAACTGAATGATCACCTACCTGTTAGACAGTAGCAAACAGATAGACCACGAGCCGTACACAGTGACAGATGGATGGACCCTTGATGGACAGATGCACCATTAGGGAGGGAATGGGTAATGGTATCCTCTAAACCTTTAAGACAACAAAGAAAATCAACACATGTATAGAAACTGAATGATCACCTACCTGTTAGACAGTAGCAAACAGATAGACAGCGAGCCGTACACAGTGACAGATGGATGGACAGATGCACCATCAGGGAGGGAATGGGTAATGGCATCCTATAAACCTGTAAGACAACAAAGAAAATCAATACATGTATAGAAACTGAATGATCACCTACCTGTTAGACAGTAGCAAACAGATAGACAACGAGCCGTACACAGTGACAGATGGATGGACCCTTGATGGACAGATGCACCATCAGGGAGGGAATGGGTAATGGCATCCTATAAACCTGTAAGACAACAAAGAAAATCAATACATGTATAGAAACTGAATGATCACCTACCTATTAGACAGTAGCAAATAGATAGACAGCGAGTCATACACAGTGGCAGATGGATGGAACCTTGATGGACAGCTGCACCATCAGGGAGGGAAAGGGTAATGGCATCCTCTAAACCTGTAAGACAACAAAGAAAATCAATACATGTATAGAAACTGAATGATCACCTACCTGTTGGACAGCAGCAAACAGATTGACAGCGAGCCGTACAAAGTGGTAGATGGATTAAACCTTGATGGACAGATGCACCATCAGGGAGGGAAGGGGTGATGGCATCCTCGGAACCTGAAAGACAATAAAGAGAGTCAATACAGGTTTTAAATCTAAAAGATCACTTACCTTTCACACAGTTGCAGAACAATACACAGTGAGCCAGACACAGCTGCAGGCGGACAGATTGATGGAGGCTGGATTTCCGGTCAGCGAGGGAGGGGCTCAGAAGGTCCTAAACCTATAAGACAAAAAAAGTCAATACATATATAGAAATTGAATGATGAACTCTCTCTTACACACTTGCAGTAGGAAAAATATCGAGTCACACAAATAGTTGCAATGGACAGACACTTCTTTCATGGATCCACCATTAGGAAGGAGGGGGGGGTCCTGGAGTCCTGAAAGCCTATAAGACAACAAAGAAAATCAATACATGTATAGAAACTGAATGATCACCTACCTGTTAGACTGTAGAAAACAGATAGACAGCGAGCCGTACACATTGACAGATGGATGGACCCTTGATGGACAGATGCACCATCAGGGAGGGAATGGGTAATGGCATCCTCTAAACCTGTAAGACAACAAAAAAAATAAATACATGTATAGAAACTGAATGATCACCTACCTGTTAGACAGGTGCAGACAGACAGACAGCGAGCCGTACACAGTGGCAGATGGATGGAACCTTGATGGACAGATACACCATCAGGGAGGGAAGGGGTAATGGCATCCTCTAAACCTGTAAGACAACAAAGAAAATCAATACATGTATAGAAACTGAATGATCACCTACCTGTTAGTCAGTAGCAAACAGATCGACAGCGAGCCATACACAGTTGCAGATGGATGGACCCTTGATGGACAGATGCACCATTAGGGAGGGAAAGGGGTAATGGCATCCTCTAAACCTGTAAGACAACAAAGAAAATCAATACATGTATAGAAACTAAATGATCACCTATCTGTTACACAGTAGAAAACAGATAGACAGCGAGCCATACACAGTTGCAGATGGATGGACCCTTGATGGACAGATGCACCATGAGGGAGGAAAAGGGTAATGGCATCCTCTAAACCTGTAAGACAACAAAGAAAATCAATACATGTATAGAAACTGAATGATCACCTACCTGTTAGACAGGGGCAGACAGACAGACAGCGAGCCATACACAATGGCAGATGGATGGAACCTTGATGGACAGATGCACCATCAGGGAGGGAAGGGGTAATGGCATCCTCAGAAACTAATAGATAACAAAGAAAATCGATACAGGTTTTGAACTGAAATATCACTTACCTTTTACACAGTTGCAGAACAATAGACAGTGAGCCAGACACAGCTGCAGATGGACAGATTGATGGTGGCTGAATCTACGGTCAGGGAGGGAGGGGCTCTGAATGTCCTAAACCTGTAAGACAAAAAAAAAAAAAAAACGTCAATACATGTATAGAAACTGAATGATAAACTACCTCTAACTCACTTGCAGTCAGAAAGATCGAGTCACACAAATAGTTGCAACGGACATACACTTGTTTGATGGATCCACCATTAGGAAGGAGGGGGGGGGGGTCCTGGAGTCCTGAAAGTCTGTAAGAAAACAAAGAAAGTCAATACATGTATAGAAACTGAATGATCACCTACCTGTTAGACAGTAGCAAACAGATAGACAGCGAGCCGTACACAGTGGCAGATGGATGAAACCTTGATCGACAGATGCACCATCAGGGAGGGAAGGGGTAATGGCAACCTTGGAACATGAAAGATCACTTACCTTTTACACAGTTGCAGAACAATACACAGTGAGCCAGACAGAGCTGCAGATGGACAGATTGATGGAGGCTGGATCTACGGTCGGCGATGGAGGGGCTCAGAAGGTCCTAAACCTGTAAGACAAAAAAAAAGTCAATACATGTGTAGAAACTGAATGATGAACTAACTCTTACACACTTGCAATCGGATAGATATCGAGTGACACAAATAGTTGCAATGGACAGACCCTTGTTTGATGGATACACAGTTAGGAAGGGGGGGGGGTCCTGGAGTCCTGAAAGCCTGTAAGACAACAAAGAAAGTCAATACATGTATAGAAACTGAATGATCACCTACCTGTTAGACAGTAGAAAACAGATAGACAGCGAGCCGTACACAGTGACAGATGGATGGACCCTTGATGGACAGATGCACCATCAGGGAGGGAATGGGTAATGGCATCCTCTAAACCTGTAAGACAACAAAAAAAAATAAATACATGTATAGAAACTAAATGATCACCTACCTGTTAGACAGGTGCAGACAGACAGACAGCGAGCCGTACACAGTGGCAGATGGATGGAACCTTTATGGACAGATGCACCATCAGGGAGGGAAGGGGTAATGGCATCCTCTAAACCTGTAAGACAACAAAGAAAATCAATACATGTATAGAAACTGAATGATCACCTACCTGTTAGACAGGGGCAGACAGACAGACAGCGAGCCATACACAGTGGCAGATGGATGGAACCTTGATGGACAGATGCACCATCAGGGAGGGATAGGGGAAATGGCATCCTCAGAAACTAATAGATAACAAAGACAATCGATACAGGTTTTGAAACTGAAATATCACTTACCTTTTACACAGTTGCAGAACAATAGACAGTGAGCCAGACACAGCTGCAGATGGACAGATTGATGGTGGCTGAATCTATGGTCAGGGAGGGAGGGGCTCTGAATGTCCTAAACCTGTAAGACAAAAAAAAAAAAAAAACGTCAATACATGTATAGAAACTGAATGATAAACTACCTCTAACTCACTTGCAGTCAGAAAGATCGAGTCACACAAATAGTTTCAACGGACATACACTTGTTTGATGGATCCACCATTAGGAAGGAGGGGGGGGGGTCCTGGAGTCCTGAAAGTCTGTAAGAAAACAAAGAAAGTCAATACATGTATAGAAACTGAATGATCACCTACCTGTTAGACAGTAGCAAACAGATAGACAGCGAGCCGTACACAGTGGCAGATGGATGAAACCTTGATCGACAGATGCACCATCAGGGAGGGAAGGGGTAATGGCAACCTTGGAACATGAAAGATCACTTACCTTTTACACAGTTGCAGAACAATACACAGTGAGCCAGACAGAGCTGCAGATGGACAGATTGATGGAGGCTGGATCTACGGTCGGCGATGGAGGGGCTCAGAAGGTCCTAAACCTGTAAGACAAAAAAAAAGTCAATACATGTGTAGAAACTGAATGATGAACTAACTCTTACACACTTGCAATCGGATAGATATCGAGTGACACAAATAGTTGCAATGGACAGACCCTTGTTTGATGGATACACAGTTAGGAAGGGGGGGGGGTCCTGGAGTCCTGAAAGCCTGTAAGACAACAAAGAAAGTCAATACATGTATAGAAACTGAATGATCACCTACCTGTTAGACAGGTGCAGACAGACAGACAGCGAGCCGTACACAGTGGCAGATGGATGGAACCTTGATGGACAGATACACCATCAGGGAGGGAAGGGGTAATGGCATCCTCTAAACCTGTAAGACAACAAAGAAAATCAATACATGTATAGAAACTGAATGATCACCTACCTGTTAGTCAGTAGCAAACAGATCGACACCGAGCCATACACAGTTGCAGATGGATGGACCCTTGATGGACAGATGCACCATTAGGGAGGGAAAGGGGTAATGGCATCCTCTAAACCTGTAAGACAACAAAGAAAATCAATACATGTATAGAAACTGAATGATCACCTACCTGTTACACAGTAGAAAACAGATAGACAGCGAGCCACACAGAGTGGCAGATGGATGGAACCTTGATGGACAGATGCACCATCAGGGAGGGAAGGGGTAATGGCATCCTCTAAACCTGGAAGAGAACAAAGAAAATAAATACCTGTATAGAAACTGAATGATCACCTACCTGTTAGACAGCAGCAACCAGATAGACAGCGAGCCGTACACAGTGACAGATGGATGGACCCTTGACGGACAGATGCACCATCAGGGAGGGAAGGGGTAATGGCATCCTCTAAACCTGTAAGACAACAAAGAAAATCAATACATGTATAGAAACTGAATGATCACCTACCTGTTAGACAGTAGCAAACAGATTGTCAGCGAGCCGTACACAGTGGCAGATGGATTAAACCTTGATGGACAGATGCTCCATCAGGGAGGGAAGGGGTAATGGCATCCTCGGAACCTGAAAGACAACAAAGACAGTCAATACAGGTTTTGAAACTGAAAGATCACTTACCTTTAACACAGTTGCAGAACAATACAAAGTGAGCCAGACACAGCTGCAGACGGATAGATTGATGGAGGCTTGATTTACGGTCAGCGAGGGAGGGGCTCAGAAGGTCCTAAACCTGTAAGACAAAAAAAAGTCAATACATATATAGATACTTAATGATGAACTAACTCTTACACACTTGCAGTAGGATAAATATCGAGTCACACAAATAGTTGCAATGGACAGACAATTCTTTGATGGATCCACCATTAGGAAGGAGGGGGGGGTCCTGGAGTCCTGAAAGCCTGTAAGACAACAAAGAAAATCAATACATGTATAGAAACTGAATGATCACCTACCTGTTAGACAATAGAAAACAGATAGACAGCGAGCCGTACACAGTGACAGATGGATGGACCCTTGATGGACAGATGCACCATCAGGGAGGGAATGGGTAATGGCATCCTCTAAACCTGTAAGACAACAAAAAAAATAAATACATGTATAGAAACTGAATGATCACCTACCTGTTAGACAGGTGCAGACAGACAGACAGCGAGCCGTACACAGTGGCAGATGGATGGAACCTTGATGGACAGATACACCATCAGGGAGGGAAGGGGTAATGGCATCCTCTAAACCTGTAAGACAACAAAGAAAATCAATACATGTATAGAAACTGAATGATCACCTACCTGTTAGTCAGTAGCAAACAGATCGACAGCGAGCCATACACAGTTGCAGATGGATGGACCCTTGATGGACAGATGCACCATTAGGGAGGGAAAGGGGTAATGGCATCCTCTAAACCTGTAAGACAACAAAGAAAATCAATACATGTATAGAAACTGAATGATCACCTACCTGTTACACAGTAGAAAACAGATAGACAGCGAGCCGTACACAGTGACAGATGGATGGACCCTTGATGGACAGATGAACCATCAGGGAGGGAATGGGTAATGGCATCCTCTAAACCTGTAAGACAACAAAAAAAAATAAATACATGTATAGAAACTAAATGATCACCTACCTGTTAGACAGGTGCAGACAGACAGACAGCGAGCCGTACACAGTGGCAGATGGATGGAACCTTTATGGACAGATGCACCATCAGGGAGGGAAGGGGTAATGGCATCCTCTAAACCTGTAAGACAACAAAGAAAATCAATACATGTATAGAAACTGAATGATCACCTACCTATTAGACAGTAGCAATCAGATAGACAGCGAGTCATACACAGTGGCAGATGGATGGAACCTTGATGGACAGCTGCACCATCAGGGAGGGAAGGGGTAATGGCATCCTCTAAAACTGTAAGACAACAAAGAAAATCAATACATGTATAGAAACTGAATGATCACCTACCTGTTAGTCAGTAGCAAACAGATCGACAGCGAGCCATACACAGTTGCAGATGGATGGACCCTTGATGGACAGATGCACCATTAGGGAGGGAAAGGGGTAATGGCATCCTCTAAACCTGTAAGACAACAAAGAAAATCAATACATGTATAGAAACTGAATGATCACCTACCTGTTACACAGTAGAAAACAGATAGACAGCGAGCCATACAGAGTGGCAGATGGAGGAACCTTGATGGACAGATGCACCATCAGGGAGGGAAGGGGTAATGGCATCCTCTAAACCTGGAAGAGGACAAAGAAAATAAATACCTGTATAGAAACTGAATGATCACCTACCTGTTAGTCAGTAGCAAACAGATAGACAGCGAGCCGTACACAGTTGCAGATGGATGGACCCTTGATGGACAGATGCACCATCAGGGAGGGAAGGGGTATTGGCATCCTCAGAACCTAAAAGATAACAAAGAAAATTAATACAGGGTTTGAAACTGAATGATCACCTACCTGTTTGACAGGTGCAGACAGACAGACAGCGAGCCGTACACAGTGGCAGATGGATGGAACCTTGATGGACAGATGCACCATCAGGGAGGGAAGGGGTAATGGCATCCTCTAAACCTGTAAGACAACAAAGAAAATCAATACATGTATAGAAACTGAATGATCACTTACCTTTTACACAGTTGCAGAACAATAGGGAGTGAGGCAGACACAGCTGCAGATGGACAGATTGATGGTGGCTGAATCTACGGTCAGGGAGGGAGGGGCTCTGAAAGTCCTAAACCTTTTAGACAAAAAAAACAAAAAAAAAACGTCAATACATGTATAGAAACTGAATGATCACCTACCTGTTAGACAGTAGCAAACAGAAAGATAGCGAGCCATACACAGTGACAGATGTATGGACCCTTGATGGACAGATGCACCATCAGGGAGGGAAGGGGTATTGGCATCCTCAGAACCTAAATGATAACAAAGACAATCAATACAGGTTTTGAAACTGAAAGATCACTTACCTTTTACACAGTTGCAGAACAATAGGGAGTGAGGCAGACACAGCTGCAGATGGACAGATTGATGGTGGCTGAATCTACGGTCAGGGAGGGAGGGGCTCTGAAAGTCCTAAACCTTTTAGACAAAAAAAACAAAAAAAAAACGTCAATACATGTATAGAAACTGAATGATGACCTAAATCTTACTCACTTGCAGTCAGATAGATATCGAATCACACAAATAGTTGGGATGGACAGACCCTTGTTTGATGGATCCACCATTAGGAAGGAGGGGGGGTCCTGGAGTCCTGAAAGCCTGTAAGACAACAAAGAAAGTCAATACATGTATAGAAACTGAATGATCACCTACCTGTGTCTAACAGGTAGTAGCAAACAGATAGATAGCGAGCCGTACACAGTGACAGATGGATGGACCCTTGATGGACAAATGCACCATCAGGGAGGGAAGGGGTAATGGCATCCTCTAAACCTGTAAGACAACAAACAGTGTCAATACATGTACAGAAACTGAATGATTACCTACCTGTTAGACAGTAGCAAACAGATAGACAGCGAGCCGTACACAGTGACAGATGGATGGACCCTTGATGGAAAGATGCACCATCAGGGAGAGAAGGGGTAATGGCATCCTCTAAACCTGTAAGACAACAAAGAAAATCAATACATGTATAGAAACTGAATGATCACCTACCTGTTAGACAGTAGCAAACAGATTGACAGCGAGCCGTACACAGTGGCAGATGGATTAAACCTTGATGGACAGATGAACCATCAGGGAGGGAAGGGGTAATGGCATCCTCTACACCTGTAAGACAACAAAGAAAATCAATACATGTAAAGAAACTGAATGATCACCTACCTGTTAGACAGTAGCAAACAGATTGACAGCGAGCCGTACACAGTGGCAGATGGATTAAACCTTGATGGACAGATGCACCAAAAGGGAGGGAAGGGGTAATGGCATCCTCTAAACCTGTAAGACAAAAAAAATCTGTAAGACATAAATGTATAGAAACTGAATGATCACCTACCTGTTAGTCAGTAGCAAACAGACAGACAGCAAGCCGTACACAGTGGCAGATGGATGGAACCTTGATGGACAGATGCACCATCAGGGAGGGAAGGGATAATGGCATCCTCTAAACCTGTAAGACAAAGAAAATCAATACATGTATAGAAACTGAATTATCACCTACCTGTTAGACAGTAGCAAACAGATAGACAGCGAGCCGTACACAGTTGCAGATGGATGGACCCTTGATGGACAGATGAACCATGAGGGAGGGAAGGGGTATTGGCATCCTCAGAACCTGAAAGATAACAAAGACAATCAATACAGGTTTTGAAACTGAAAGATCACTTACCTTTTACACAGTTGTAGAACAATAGACAGTGAGCCACACACAGCTGCAGATAGACAGATTGATGGTGGCTGGATCTACAGTCAGGGAGGGAGGGGTTCTGAAGGTCCTGAACCTGTAAGACAAAGAAAATCAATACATGTAAAGAAACCGAATGATCACCTACCTCTTAGACAGAAGAAAACAGATTGACAGCGAACCATACACAGTGACAGATGGATGGACCGTTGATGGACAGATGCACCATCAGGGAGGGTAGGGGTAATGGCATCCTCTAAACCTGTAAGACAACAAAAAAAATCAATACATGTTTAGAAACTGAATGATCACCTACCTTTTAGACAGTAGCAAACAGATTGACAGCGAGATGTACACAGTGACAGATCTATGGAGCCTTGATGGACAGATGCACCATCAGGGAGGGAAGGGGTAATGGCATCCTCTAAACCTGTAAGACAACAAAGAAAATCAATACATGTAAAGAAACCGAATGATCACCTACCTGTTAGACAGAAGAAAACAGATTGACAGCGAGCCGTACACAGTGACAGATGGATGGACCCTTGATGGACAGATGCACCATCAGGGAGGGAAGGGGTATTGGAATCCTCAGAACCTGAAAGATAACAAAGAAAATCAATACAGGTTTTGAAACTGAAAGATCACTTACCTTTTACACAGTTGCAGAACATTAGACAGTGAGCCAGACACAGCTGCAGATAGACAGATTGATGGTGGCTGGATCTACGGTAAGTGAGGGTCGGGCTCAGAAAGTCCTAAACCTGTAAGACAAATAAAAAAGTCAAAACATGTATAGAAACTGAATAATGAACTAACTCTTACACACTTGCAGTACAATAGATATCGAGTCACACAAATAGTTGCAATGGACAGATCCTTGTTTGATGGATCCACCATTAGGAAGGGGGGGGGGGCGGAGTCCTGAAAGCCTGTTAGACATCAAAGAAAATCAATACATGCATAGAAACTGAATGATCACCTACCTTTTAGAATGTAGCAAACAGATAGACAGCGAGCCGTACACAGTGGCAGATGGATGGACACTTGATGGACAGATGCACCATCAGGGAGGGAATGGGGTAATGGCATCCTCTAAACCTGTAAGACAACAAAGAAAATAAATACATGTATAGAAACTGAATGATCACCTACCTGTTAGAGAGGTGCAGACAGATAGACAGGGAGCTGCACACAGTAACAGATGAATCGACCATTGATGGACAGATGCACCATCAGGGAGGGAAGGGGTATTGGCATCCTCAGAACCTGAAAGACAACAAACAGTGTCAATACATGTATAGAAACTGAATGATCACCTACCTGTTAGAAGGGTGCAGACAGATAGACAGTGAGCCATACACAGTGACAGATGGATGGACACTTGATGGACAGATGCACCATCAGGGAGGGAATGGGTAATGGCATCCTCTAAACCTGTAAGACAACAAAGAAAATAAATACATGTATAGAAACTGAATGATCACCTACCTGTTAGACAGTAGCAAACAGATAGACAGCGAGCCGTACACAGTGGCAGATGGATGCACCATCAGGGTGGGAAGGGGTAATGGCATCCTCTGAACCTGTATGACAACAAAGAAAATCAATACATGTATAGAAACTGAATGATCACCTACCTGTTAGTCAGTAGCAAACAGATAGACAGCGAGCCGGACACAGTGGCAGATGGATGGAACCTTGATTGACCGATGCACCATCAGGGAGAGAAGGGGTAATGGCATCCTCTAAACCTGTAAGACGACAAAGAAAATCAATACATGTATAGAAACTGAATGATCACCTACCTGTTAGACAGTAGCAAACAGATTGACAGCGAGCCGTACACAGTAACAGATGGATGGACCGTTGATGGACAGATGCACCATCAGAGAGGGAAGGGGTAATGGCATCCTCTACACCTGTAAGACGACAAAGAAAATCTATACATGTATAGAAACTGAATGATGAACTAACTCTTACACACTTGCAGTCAGAAAGATCGAGTCACACAAATAGTTGCAATGGACAGAGACTTGTTTAATGGATCCACCATTAGGAAGGAGGGGGGGGGGGTCCTGGAGTCCTGAAAGCCTGTACAACAACAAAGAAAGTCAATACAGGTATAGAAACTGAATGATCACCTACCTGTTAGACAGTAGCAAACAAACAGACAGCGAGCCCTACACAGTTGCAGATGGATGGACCCTTGATGGACAGATGCACCATCAGGAAGGGAAGGGGTATTGGCATCCTCAGAACCTGAAAGACAACAAAGAAAATCAATACATGTATAGAAACTGAATGATGAACTAACTCTTACACTTGCAATCAGATAGATATTGTGTCAAAAAATAGTTGCAATGGACAGACACTTGTTTGATAGATCCACCATTAGGAAGGAGGGGGGGTCCTGGAGTCCTGAAAGTCTGTAAGATAACAAAGTAAGTCAATACATATATAGAAAACGAATGATCATTTACCTGTTAGACAGTAGCAAACAAACAGACAGCGAGCCGTACAAAGTGACAGATGGACGGACTCTTGATGGACAGATGCACCATCAGGGAGGGAAGGGGTAATGGCATCCTCTAAACCTGTAAGACAACAAAGACAGTCAATACAGGTTTTGAAACTGAATGATCATCTACCTGTTAGACAGTAGAAAACAGATAGACAGCGAGCCTTACACAGTGACAGATGGATGGACCCTTGATGGACAGATGCACCATCAGGGAGGGAAGTTGCAATGGCATCCTCTAAACCTGTAAGACAACAAAGAAAATCAACACATGTTTAAAAACTGAATGATCACCTACCTGTTAGACGGTAGCAAACTGTTATACAGTAGCAAACAGATAGACACCGAGCCAAACAAAGTGGCAGATGGATGGACCCTTGGTGCACGGATGCAACATCAGAGAGGGAAGGGCTAATTGCATCTTCGGAACTTGAAAGACAACAAAGACAGTCAATACAGGTTTTGAAACTGAAAGATCACTTACCTTTACACAGTTTCAGAACAATAGACAGTGAGCCAGACACAGCTGCAAATGGACAGATTGATAGTGGCTGGATCAGGGACGGAGGGGCTCAGAAGGACCTGAACCTGTAAGACAAAAAAAAAAAACAAGTCAATACATGTATAGAAACTGAATGATGACCTAACTCTTACACACTTGCAGTCAGATAGATAGCGAGTCACACACACCATTGCAATGGACAGACCCTTGTTTGTTGGATCCACCATTAGGAAGGAGGAGGGTGGGGTCCTGGGTTCCTGAAAGCCTGTAAGACAACAAAGAAATAGAGAACTTGTAAGACAAAAAAGAAAGTCAATACATGTTTAGAAACTGGTTGATTGTTTAAATGATCATTCACCTCACGGCTTGTTGGCCGGGTTTGAACAAGTTAAAGTTTATTGAGGTTCCTGCTGGAACAGCCTGACAAACGTGTGTTGCAGTAATCTAACCGTGAGTTTAAGTGTGTACTAGCTTTTCTGCATCCTGTAGAGATAAGGAATTTCTTAGTTTGCCAATGTAGAAAATCTGTTCTATGTATTTAGCTATGTTGCTCAAATGATAGATCTGAATCAAATAAGACACCAAGATTTGTAGATGCTTAACCTGGAATAATGGAAAAAACAGCCAAGTCTAACATTTAGTATGAGTTTACTTCTAGTGTCTTTTGGACCCAAAAAGAGAACCTCTGTTTTGTTACTTTTAAGAAGAACAAAGTCATTTGGCATCCAGAGTACATCCTTCACACAGTCCTCAATTTTCTTTAATCTAGAGTTACCATCAGGTTTGGCTGATATATAGAGCTGTGTCATCTGCATCTGAAAGTTAACATCATGTCTGCTTATAACTGCCCAGTGGTAACATCTATAATGTAAATAATATATGCCCTTAAATAGAGCATTGTGGAACTCCAAATCAGACTTCTCTGTAATTTAGAAATACTGACTGATAAGGTTCGTTTAGATATGATTTGAACCACAATAGGGCTGTTCCTGTGATTCCAACCATGTTCTCTAATCTTTCTAAGAGAATAGTGTTATCTATAGTGTCAAAGGCTAAACTGAGGGTGAGTAGGGCTACATAGCAAGAGGCAAGAAAGAGATCGTTTGTAATCTTCACTTGGGCTATCTGAATCCAGATTGCTTATACCTGAGTAAAAATGAAATGTATGAGAAATTCCAGAGTTGTTGAGCCACAGCATTTTCTAATATCTTGGACAGAAATGTTAAGCTTGAGATGGGTCTATAATTGACAGTACACTAGGATCAAGATTTAGTTTCTTAATCAAAGGTTTTATAACAGCAAATTTAAGGGATTTGGGTACATGGTCTTAGGTAAGGGATGCATTTACTATTGTTAAAGGAGGTCTGATTATAATTGGGAGTAATTCTCACAGTATTTTAGAGGGAATCTGGTCGAGTGTACAGGTTGTAAAATTTATTGAGGAAATACTTTTTTGTTAGTTCTGGCTGTGGAAGTGTGTAGAAGACATCCAGCCTTTATTCTACAACTAATTTATATTCTAAATCAGCTACACCGGGTGACAGCCATGTTTAATTTAATAAGGAGTGTTGGATTTGTTGTCAAATATTTTCTATTTAATTATTAAAATAGTCCATAAAATATTACTGGTTAAGGTAGTAGGGATCTGGGGTTGAGAATTTGCCCAACATACCTGACTTGGGTTGTATATTTAACAGTCTAAATTTAAATTTATTTGTGGAAGTTACTTGTACTGGTAAGATTTGATACATATGGTTCCTTTTTTTCCCCCTAAGATTGTTAAAACCAATTTTCTGTTCTCTATATATGCTCGATACTGCAGGGTTTGTTTGAAATGTGAGCAAGTGATACTAATATTACTTTTTTAATACAAGAAAAAGGGCAGAACAAATGGTTTGAATGCAGTAAATTATCACTTACCTGACAGATCTCAGGCAGCACAGGTGTAGCCTTTCTCGGTGGTAGAGGACAGAACGTCAAACCTGCAGTCAGCAGTGGAGCGTGAAGAGTCAGCTGAACGGCTTGCTTCCTCGATCCTGGCGTCTGTTTTCTTCCAAACGGTGTCTGAAATTTAGTGTACTAGAGGTCTTCCAGGCATTCCAGCATTGCCCTTAGGGCCCTATATTTAATAGGGTCTTACAATAAAATCTCCAACAATGAGAACACCGTCTGCAGTAGTTGCCCTCTCTGCTGGAGCATGCAGAGCCATAGACAAAGTTGATAAAGGCCCAGTTGCTTCAGGGTTGAACAATATCTCTCTCGGTAAATCGCTCAAAGAAAAAAAATAAAAATAAACATCAGCTCCCACCTTAGGCCTTCCACTTCCTTTTTGTTTTTCTTTTTTCTGGCCCAGGGAGAAAGGGAATTGCGCAATATGCAGAGGTGGTCAGAGTTAGGGGACCTGTCAATAATAGGTGCCTTCCTCAAACTTTTCCACATCTGTTGAAGAAAAAATGAAGAAAAACTTGTTAACTTGTTTACTGTGAATGCAGTGTCTTGTCTGCTAATGTTACTGAACATGTATACATTACTCTGTATTTAAATTAATTATTAAATTATTATTAAAAATTAATTAGAACATTTTTGTGTAGGATGTAAGCTAATTACAAATAATGCTAATGATAGTGGGTACGATACACACTCAGCACCAGATGCTTCATCATTCCGTATGCTGCACTAAGGTGGTGGTATGGGGGCCCCAAAATGAAAATCTGCTCAGAGCGCAATAAAGTCCTGGGCTGGCCCTGGTCACGCGGATGCTTCCAGGGCCTCTCCATGGCCACAATATTCCTCGAAAGTAAACACAGAAGTTAGTTAGTAAAGCAAACTAATGTAAAGTAAGACACACAGCAGACAGCACAAGATCATAGTTTTATCAAGGATAAAACTATGATAAACAAGCCAAAGCTAATATTACAGAATATAAAAGAAATGACTTGGAGGTAGTCACATGAGATTGACAAGCAGTGTGGCTGGTTGGGAGAAGTTGTCCCATTAACTTAAATCCTAACTAATCTGAATATTCATCCTTTTCAGCTATTTGTCTGTTATGTATTTCATTATCAAACTTTCTACTGTTCGAAACCGTTCATCCATAAGAACGTCTTCATCTTTAAAAAATTTTAAGCCTTCATGAGGGAAGGGGCAGTTGCTACCGAACCAGGTGATGCTAGCCCGAAATGGGACAGAATGCTAATTTGGAAAACATCCTTGACGAAGTGAGTAGAATGAGAAGATGGGAAGACTCCACTCAACAACTGGTGAATGGCCACGAGCTGCATGGCAAGTGCATAGATAATCTGTAGAGCTGTGTGGAAGATCTGGAAAATAGGAGCCACCACAATAAAGTCAGATTGTTTGGGCTTAAAAGAGGGCATTGAAGGGGAGAACTTGATTGTATGCATTGAAAAGATACTGTCAGAAGGCCTGCACATGCACATTAACAACAAATTTGAAATTGAAAGAGCACACTGCTCTCCCGGATCTCATCCGCATGAAGACCATCTTCAGAGATTCATCCTGATAAAGTTTCTGCATTCAACCGCAAGAGATAATGTCTTAAAAAGCAACCCTAAAGCATCAGCAGTTACTGATGGGGAATAAACTATAAAACATCCACTAGCACAAGGGGACTGAGAGGTAGAAGACGTCTCAGACATTCCACTGACCCAAGTTAAGTTCTCTCCTTTTTGTTCTTCCTTTTTTCTCTTTGTTGTTAGTTTTGTGGACATGAATTTAACAAGAAGAGAATCCTCAGCTGGCTGCTGGAGACATTTTTCTGTTCATGTTCTCTCCTCTGCTGTGGAGAAAAGATTTTTGTTGGCCTGTTTGGCTATGTTGGTTAATTTTAGAATTACATGTATCCTAATAATGTTCAGTGGTACAAAAGCAGTAGCCTATATTTTGAAAGTAGGAAGGTCAGATGGCATGGGACAATTGCTATGCAATCTTTTATTTCAGTTTTGTTATCTTATAATATGAATGGCAAATAGTGCTTATGTTAAGGTAGTTTCCTGGAATATTAATGGCTCTTATGGAGTTCTTATTTTGGTCCATAGGAGGTTGAACTTTTCTTTGCTGAAAGAGTATAAGGATAGTAATGGTAGATTTGTTTATAAAGAAGCCAGTATAAATGGGGGGGGGGGGGTAAATAACACTATGTAATATCTATTACTGTCATGGAGTTTATATATTGGTTAATGCCCAAGGACAAATGATTTTGGCAGGACTTTAATCAGGTCTTAGATGGGATATTAGATCAAAGTAAATAATCAGGTACCTCAACGCTAAAGGACAGAGCTGCCATTCACATGCTGATGGAGGACAATGACCTGCCCAATAATTGACTTTATTTTGATCTCAGAGTCTAACCAATACTATCACTGGTAGCACTATCAACGCTATTTCCGTGTCAGACCATGCATCTGTTGAGCTTTGTGTGAATATACATTCAGACAGGTTTAGAAGAGGTAGATGGAGAATGAACACATCTCTACTACAGGAGGAGTTATTTTCTTAAGAACTTGCAGAGCACCTATCCTCATTTTAATTTGGGTAGCACAGACAGCATAGCAATGGTTTGGGAGGCATCTAAAGTGTACATTGGGGTAAAAGGATTGCACAGACTTCGGAATGGGAAAAATAGCTCAATTAGAGTATTAAAACATTGGCAGCAGAACTAAATAGCATGGAAAAAAAGTTGGCCAGATATTACTCTAAAAGCATATTTAAAAACATTTGTGATCATCATTCAGCAATCATTTTTATGAGTCAGAAGAAAAACTGACAGACTTTTGACCAGACAGTTAAAAGAACAATGCTCTGTCCACATCATTCCAGCAATAAGAGCAGGGGGTTCTCTTATAACATCTTCCAAGGGTATTAATGGGGTCTTTAAAGAATTCTATGAGAACCTGTATAGATCATCTGGTGCTTTACTAGAGCTATTAGCCCCAGATTTTTTTCTCAAACATAAATCTTTCAAAGTTATCTTCTGATCAAGCATCTATTCTTGATGCACCAATAACCTAAGAAGAGGTTAAAACAGGGGCATGAAAACAGGGAAATCACCAGGAACGAATGGGTTTCCGGTGGAGTACTATAAAGAATATATAGATATAATTACTCCAATACTGACAAATGTGTTTCAGGAGCCTTTTTAAAGAGGCTCACTTCCACCATCTCTTAAAAAACACTCCTCACTCTGATACCTTAGAAAGGAAAAGATCATATGGATCCGGCTTCAGACCAATCAGCCTCATCATTGTATATAGTAAGATACTGGCTAAGGTTCAGACTGGAAACCATCTTACCACACATTATACATTCAGACCAAGTAAGCTTTAAAAAGGGTAGGTCTTCCACTGATAATTTGAGAAGGCTC
Organism: Salminus brasiliensis; assembly: GCF_030463535.1. Classification (NCBI taxonomy): domain Eukaryota; kingdom Metazoa; phylum Chordata; class Actinopteri; order Characiformes; family Bryconidae; genus Salminus; species Salminus brasiliensis. The sequence goes on along the minus strand of NC_132898.1, from coordinate 20,624,888 downwards.
ATGCACTTAATGTGGTTAAATGCCTCCTAGTCAATGTGAAATGCCAGTGGCCACTGTATCGCTTGATGCTCAGAGGGCCTTCGATATGGTCGAGTGGGACTTCTTACACTCGGCCCTGTTGAGGTTTGGTTTTGGTTCTGGTTTTGCTAAAAGGATAAAAATTATATTTGTCAAAACTGATGCTTTAGGATTGCTGTATGCCACTGCTCTTATTTACAATTGCGCTGGAACCCCTAGCAGTGGCCTTAAGAGCGAACCCTGCCATCAAAGAAGTAAACCCAGTCACTATGCACTCTCTAGAGGCCTGGGCAAAGGTTCATAAATTGCACAGGATATCCCACTACATGTTCAACAACATTATGCATCACTCTGGTTCAACCCAGAGGTGAAGATTGGGAAGCAGAAAGTGTTTTGGAAATGGTGGCTAGACAAGGGTATACACACTGAATGATCTCTATACAGAGGAGACATTTATGTAATTTACTGAACTTGTTCAACAGTAAATGCTACACGAAAAAGGTGATTTCTGGAAATATTTACAAATTAGACATTGCATGATTAGAAAGCCTTGGTCAGTAAGATCAGCCGATCCAATGGTTAACTATCTAGATAACCATTTTAATCATAAGGCATCAATATTTTATAAAATATCAATTAAGGAAAATAAAGTAAAAAAATTTATACAATATAAAATTCTGCACTGGTATTATTGGACACATTGTAGGCTCTTTAAAATAGGACTAACAAATAGTAGTTTATGTTGGAAGTGTAAAAAAAGAAATGTGAACCTTTTTTCATTTCATATGGGAATGACACATGGTTAAACCATTTTGGCACAGTATGTTTGTATTTTTGGACACATGGGCGAGAGTAGCCCTGCCAGTCTCTCCCCACTTATGTCTCTTGGGAGATAAAACAGAAACCTCAAATCTAACAAAAGGCGTATATTCAGTTTTGATGGTGGGGATAACCTCAGCCATCAGAGTTATGGGTATGTAGAGTTAAAGGGCCTGTAGAACTGGGGATTTGGGATTATTTCAAGGATCATCTAATTTCTAACTAACAGCATGATTATAAGACTAAAACTAAGATGTTTGTATACCTTATTATTTCACTTTATAATTATTATTGAAGGATGGGTGTTTGTACAATGTGTATCAGTATGTATATCTGTACCAAATGAGTTTTTGTTTACTGTGTTAAACTACAAAAAAAAAAAAGAAATGACTAGGAGTAGCAAGTAGATAGGCAAGTAAAGACCAGGATAGACAGAAAGAGCCTTGAGGATGGACGGATGGAAAAGAGCATTGTAGAGGGACAGACAGGAAAGCAACCCACAGAGTCTTACTAAACTCAGTTAACATGGCTGCGTAAATCTAACCTCCCATACCCAATCTCACCACTTTCACGGGTGGTACCATTTCCACACATTTCTAAGACAAAGATGTTGCATTTGAAAGAACAAAGATCATACAAGATAACACTCATTACAGTATAACACTTCACCGAAGTGTATCGGGTTGTCTTACTAATGAGCCAAAAACAAAAAAAACACAAACACAGACCAGGCCACAGACAGACAGGCTAAGTCTGAGCTGCTTTGAGGTGTCACCCAGGTTTCACCGCATTGAGACTGTGTCTGTGCCCCAAATTAAACCCAAACACAGAACATTTAAATCAGCTTGTTTTATTAATTTACTTAGTGTTAAATTCTCACATTCAAATGATAACAGCACCATCTCAGACCTAAAGCATGGTCTACTTAAAATTAGATCATTAACCATGAAAGCAGTCACTGTAAATGAAATTCAGTGATCAGAAATTAGATGTCTGAAACCTGTATTAGACCTGATCAATATACAGCACTAAATGAAGCCACCCCCACAGGTTATAAATATGTACATAGCTCTAGATTATCAGGCAGAGGAGGTGGAGTTTGCATAATCTACCAGAATACACTTGATATTCAAAAACACTAACACCTTCACTTCTTTTGAGATTCTCTACATTAATATATCAAATCCAGCCACAAATAAAAATGCATTCACACTAATTAATATTTGTAGGTTTTGCTGCAGACTTGGCAGTGTGCAGTGACAAAATTAGAATAGTAGGAGACTTTAATATTCATTTTGAAAAAGCAGACGATCCATTAACAAAGGCGCCTGCGTCGATCTTAGATTCTGTCGGCATCACACAAAACATAACTGAAACCACACATTACTGTAATCATACCCTAGATTTAGTCCTGTGTGATAGCATTGATAATCTAAATATTCTACCTCAAAGCTTAGTAACATCAGACCATTACCTAATCTCCTATGAGCTACATCTTAGGCAAAATGTTAATTTGGCCCCTTGCCACTTTCTAAAGCATGCAATAATCCAATGACCACTGTACAGTTTACTGAAAATCTCCCAGACCTATCGACCTTAGCTTACAGTCCGTCAGATTAAACATAGCTAGATAGATTAACAAACGGTCTTTAACATACCCTTCAATTAACCTTAGACAAACTGGCTCTGCTCGCACTGTGGTACAGTGATCAAACTCGTACCTTAAAACAAACAGCGCAGAAACTAGAGCCAAAATGGCGGACGACCAAACTAGAGGTGTTCCACTCTGCCTGGAAGGACAGCCTTAGTCAATATAGAAAGGGACTCATTAAATCTCTCTCAGCGTATTTGGCCTCACTGATCTAAAATTACAAAAACAATCCGAGAGTATTTTTTAGTGAGATCTCTAAACTTACTAAAAGGCAGGCAGATACTCAACCTCAGATTCCAGCTTCTTTAACCAGTAATGTTTTATGGACTATTTTAATAATAAAGTAGAAAGCATTAAACAACAAATCCAACACTCCTTATTAAATCAAACATTTGACCTTAAATCTAAATTGCTTGGTGTAGCTGCTTTAGAAGATAACTTAGTTGTAGAACAAAGGCTGGAAGCCTTCTACCCACTTCCACAGCCAGAACTAGAAAAAAATATTTCCTCAGCAAATTGTACAACCTGTACACTTGACCCAATTCCCTCTAAAATACTAAAAGAAATACTCCCATTATAATCAGACGTCTTTGAACAATAGTAAATTCATCCCTTAGCTTAGGGCATGTACCCAAAACCCTTAAATCAGCAGTCATAAAACCATAAAACCTAATCAAGAAACCAAATCTTCTAGTCCATCCATGAATAAGAAATTCCTATCTGGATTCAAACCCCATCGTAGCACAGAGACAGCCCTAGTGAAGATTATAAAGATCTCTTTCTTGCCTCTGCTCAAGGCTACGTATCTTTATTAGCCCTACTAGACCTCAGTGCAGCCTTTGATACAATAGTTCACACTATTCTACTAGAAAGATTAGAGAAAATGGTTGAAATCACAGGAACAGCCCTATCGTGGTTCAAATCATATCTAACTGAACACTATCAGTTTGTAAAGATAAAAGATTTATCTTCAAATTACACAAAAGTAAGATATGGAGTTCCTCTATTTTACTCTGTTTTAGGACTGCTATTATTTACATTATACATGTTACCACTGGGCAGTTATAAGCAGACATGGCAATAATTTCCATTGTTATGCAGATGACATGCAGCTCTATAGATCAGCCAAACATGTTGATATTTTAGAATTTAGAGTAAAGAAAATGGAGGACTGTGTAAAGGATATGAAACTCTAGATGTCACATAACTTACTTCTTCTTCACAGTAACAAAACAGAACTTCTCCTTTTATGTCCAAAAGACACTAGAAATAAACTATTTTTATTTAGACTTAATGTTAGACTTGGCTGAGTTTTCCATTATTCCTGGTCCAGCAGCTAAAAATCATTTGACAGAATAAAGATTTGAATAAAGTAAATCATCACTTACCTGACTGGTGTGATTGGGTAAGGTCTTGGTGTAGCACCTTCTCGATGTTTCCAGAGAGCACAACATATTCCAGGCAGCAGAGGTGAAGCCTTTCTCTGTGGTAGAGGACCGGACGTCATACCCAATTTCATCACTTTAACTGGTGGTACTATTTCCATATATTTCTCAGACTAGGAGAAGCTGCATTTGCAAACACTAGTAAATAAAACTTCACCGAAATTAATCTGGCTGTCTTACTAATGAGCTAAAAAACACAGTCACTTGTTTGTACATCCATTGGAAAGCTCAGTCAAGTTAGTTTGATATTGGATCATTAGATATTCACTTTGCCCCTCCTCTCACTCACAAACAATGTCCTAAAATCTCAAACATGGCTTTAAAAAAAACAAAACAATGGAGAACAGTGAAACTACACTCATATTTCCTCAACATTTCCAGTCTTTCCACTTTGACAAGGATATTTAATCAGAATAGCCAGAATTCCTGCAACAGGTGCCGTCGATGGTAAAACGCAAAAAAATGTGCGGAAACCAAAAACTCTGAGATAAAGAGCTGCTGGTGTTACTTATAAAGATAATCAAAGAACAGAGAAATGAAATTCAATGACTAATCTTAACTTCTTTAACAAACTGATTTTTTTTTAGCACTTTAGATGTTCTAAACATGCATGTAGCGCATTTTCATCATGAATAAATCACTACTGTGACACTGTCGTACAATATGCCTATTTTAACAATTTTTATGTAATATTGTTCCAGTGAAACATCCATAAAGCATATAAATCCAAAATCAGCTGTAGTGTACAGAGACACATCTGAAATACACTACTACCCTTAGAATAGCCAGATTAAAATTTACCAAAAAGTACTTAAGAGAGCCTGCAGATTTCTTGTGGACTGCTCACTAGTGCTTGAAGGTGGGTAAAATTGTGTCTGTACTCACCCTCTTATTGACAGTACTTAGTGGGGTCCATAGAAACAATCCAAATCGTAGGAGTTGGGAAGCTCTCACAAAGTGGCTTGTATTTCAGAAATCCTTCTTCCTGATAATAGTTGATAATCCTGGGTGTTTCCTTGTGAAAGGAAAGTCTGAACCATGGAAATCCCTGGTTTGAGTTGCTGAGAATCAATTCAGGAGTGATACCTTTGTCTTCTGGGTGTAAAGTTTATCCCAGTGTCCATAAAAAGAGCAAGTCAGTTGTAAGGACTGCAAATAGAGAAACAAACAAACAAACAGAAAACAAGACAAAAGTGAAGCTTTCTGCAAAAGCAGAACAGCACAAAACCTCATGAATAAAACATACACAAAGCTCGAATGAATATATAAAGAATTAAATGATAGCAAACTTACAGTAAGTATTAGAACCTATAGTTCCACCAAGAAGGATCTTCATTACAGTGAGGCCTACAATGAGGCCTAAAGTGAGCCACAACTAAACCACCTTGCTGCTGCTTAGTTCCCTCCTTTTGGCCTACTTCCCCTGGCCTACTTCCAATATACTGCCACATAGTGGATGGAGTAGGAATTACCATGAAAAAAACACTGTCACAACACTGGAGTCACACGAGTGTCAGCAATCAAGTAGGCCTAAGTTTTAGGATTTTTTATACCAATATAGAAAATAGGCAAGTGGCTTAAAGTTCCAACCACAACAGGCCCAATGAGACCTAAAGAACCAGCACAACAGGCCCAAGGATAAGGATAATTACAAATCAATACACATAACTAATCATCAAAATTATTGCATTTTCAACTAAAAAAAACATTCTGTTAATAGTCATATCTCATATGAAGACTTTTGTATCCTTTGAAAAGAACTAAATCTGACATGTGTGACTGTCTCCTATAAATACTTATAAATAAATGAGTACATTGTAAGGTGAATGCTGTGCCAAGGTCCTGCACAATTGTTTCATATTTTAGTGACAAATAATTAGCAATTTAATACATTTATAACTATTTTACAAAGTTAGTGAGATAATGTTTACATCAATCCTGGTGCTTTAAATCTCTCCCACATGGTGAGGTTTATGGTTTATTTATTTAACAATGGTATCAGATCGGTACTGTGTATCGATCAATAAGCGTATGTATTGGTATTGGAACTGAAAAAGGTTGGTGCATCTGTAAATGTAACATTTAGGAAACAGCATATGACAGCATTATTGTAAGGCATTTCTGGCAACTTCACTGGTTAATAGAATATGCCTACATTAATAAATCCCCTTAGGTTTCACTCTGATTAGTGAATGTTTAGCATGTCAAATGTATGCTTGAATGTGATTGGCTAATGGCAACCACAATAATTAACATATCAAGTCCTCTGGTCAGACTATTATAGAATAGGCTAAAGATGCAGCAAGTAAAATTGTAGCTTGACTGGATGAATGGTTTCTGAGAAACAGTTATGTACTACTGGCCTCGCTTTCTTGTGACAAATGTCCACCAAACTTGACATGCCCCCTCAAAATAATGTGCTGAACAAATTTTGTTAAAATGAGCTTAAGTGTTCAAAAGGTACAGGTTGACCTTATTCATTATAATTATTATTAATCATAAATATCGCAGGTATTTTGCTACCAGATATGTGAGGATTGGTAAAAAAAAATCCTAGAAGTAGGAAGGATCAAGAAATCAGCCAAATAAAAAATATTTTTTTAGTGAATGTCATTTTTCTTGGCCGAGTTTTTCACAGCTGCTGTAACTTGTTTGGTGTTTCTGGGATTTACGGCTCTTTATGGCAGGAGTAAACAGACCCAAAGTGTCATTCACAGTGCTGAGGCAAGACTCTAGCTCATTTCTCCTACCTGATTACAAAAATGCAGCCTACCTCGACTGCAGCCTAGACTTTGTATCGCAGCTAAAGACACCAATATGAGTGTATTTACACATAAGGTCACCGATCACCCAAAACTAGAGCTGAAACAGTATGAAAATTGAATGTCACGATTATAGTAACATTAATGCTTGATATGGTTATCAGTATTATCACATGCTGTTACAATGTGCTGAACAGTTAAAAAAATACTGAATTACATACTGAAATTTCAGGCTTTTCTTACTGTAGTTGTGTCAGTAGTGGCGTGGTGGCGCTGTAACATAATCAGTACAGTGCACTGGGGAAGTCAGCGTGCTGTGAGCCACAGATAGAAGTCTTATTACACAGCAGCACTTCCACCAAACAGTGCATGATAAGTCATGTCTATTCAGCAGTAGGCTCGACAATTCCCTATTTGGGTTCAAAGAATCATTAGGGACACTTTTCACCTCAGCCACACACTTCCATCCGGGAGGAGATAAAGGACCATTCTTGCCAGAATTGCTGCCAGAAATCCACAGAGCTGCTAATCTGACCTTCCAGCTTCCAGCAGTTCTCCTCAGTGCACAAGAACATCCAGGGCTTCAAGGGCCGATCTCCGCTCCCATGGCCCTCCATTAGGCTATCGAGGGCTACTGGGTGGGTCAGTCTGAAGACCCTAACCTGTGCGCTATCCACACCAAAAGAATCACCCTCATGCCTAAACACATCCAGCTGGTCGGCGGAGAGCCCGCAAACCAGGGCACCCAAAATACCCAACAGCCCTGTTAAGACCCACCTACCCAGTGTTGCCAACTTATATTTAGTGACTTTTCAGACCCCTCTAGAGACTTTTTTTAAGCGACTAGCAACAAATCTAGCGACTTTTTCTGGTGTTATTGGAGACTTTTGGAGACTCTGAGGTGAACACATGTTCTTCAGTTACTGTCCTCAGCAGCAGGTGCTGCCGTGAGCCCCGTCCCTCACAGTCAGAGCAGACCCACACCGCTCCACGTACACACTGCAAATGAACTGCGCATACCCAAAGCCTCCGCTGACCCCCCCCAAAACTAAAAACTAAAAAAAGAGTAAGTAACTCTTTTAACGTAACTGCCGGTCTCAAGCCCGGATAAAGACGGAGGGTTAAATGTACAGTAGCAGTTCCACACCACATAACACACTTTTGATTCAATTTGATATGCTAACATTTAACAGGACAAAATGTATTTATTTAATTTACGTACAAATGATTTATGTAATGTGGGTCTAGACAATGCTTTAAAATAGTATGAAGTTATTTTGTGAAGTAAAAGCCTATTTCAAAGGCAAAGAAAAAAAAGAATCAACAGAAGAAGTTGATTTATTCAGAGTTCATTTGTAGCTCTAACACATTTAGGGTGTTTTTACTCACTTTTTTCTCTCCCACAACGTCATCCCTTTATTCTACAGCTTCAAACACCAGCAAATAATTAATTATGCAAATTGGGCGATGGCGTCATTTAGCGACTTCTGGCGACTTTCTGGACAGACAACAGCTCCTTTCCTTACTGAGGAGTTGGCAGCACTGCACCTACCCCTGTCAGCGCAGTCAGCGCAGTCAGCACTGCAGTGCTGTAGTCAATCAACCAATTAACCACCAAGTTCAGCTCTATTCAGGATGGGCTGGAGAATATGCTCCTCATTATGAAGACACACACACTTTTTGAAAACGTTGCTGGACACAGGCATTGATATAACCGAGGAGGAGGCACAGAAATTCAGAGGTAAGAGTTTTGTGATCTTATTAAGTGACTTTTACTTATTTTAATAGTAAAATCTCTCAGGAGCTGCTAAAGTAATGCTAATGTACCAACAGCTGTGCTAGCTAGCTAAGTTAGCAAGTGCTATCTTCTCAATAAAGCTGTACAGGAAGATCCTGGTCATCTTAGCTCTTCTGTTTGAAACAGATTTGGAAGTCATATTAATAAACAGCTGTTTTGGTGTTTAGTTCAGCAGTAGGTCTGTGGGTTGGAGTTACATGCAAGCTAAGCTGCTAACGACGGAGATTAGCTTAACACTGAAGTGCTCTCATGACTCCAGCTTTAGCAGACAGTGAGCTTTTCTCTAGTCCTACATGCTCTAAATGTATGTAGTCGAGTGAGCACTAAATGAGAGCATTGTAAGCTTTAATTTGGGTCAATTACAGCTAAGGTTACCTGAGGCTTTCTAAAAAAGTCTCTCTGTTAGCCTCGATTCTCGTCTTATAAGAGGCTGCACTGCATGCAGAGAGCAGTTTAATCAGGGGTTACTGGTCCTGCACTCCGGCGCTAGGCAGCTGCTTTGCTAGAGGAATGAATCATACAGATATATGTAGTAATGTAGCTTAGCTAGCTGGCTAACTGGGGTCAGTTAGACTTTACAGACTGGTTGGTGTGAGTGTTTAGCTGCCCCCCCCCTCACTAGCTGCCCCCCTCACTAGCTGCCCCCCCTCACTAGCTGCCCTCCTCACTAGCTGCCCCCCCCTCACTAGCTGCATCGTGAATTAGCATGAGGCTGAAGGTGGTGTCTTTATTTCCAGCTTCTTATTCTGATTTTCTGCTGAATTTGCTGTTAAAAGGTAACATGGAACATTTAGTGCTTTTTTACAGACATTTACAACAAAAGCTTTAAGAGGCTTAAACTTTCCAGACGCCTGGTTCTTATCACCACGGCTGTAAAAATGACTGTACTGTAAGGATTACTGAACACATTTGATTGATTGTGTTGCTCTTGGTGTGCAGGTATCCCACCAATGCAGAGTATCTTCAAGTTACCAAAGCTTTAATGGTGAAGAGCTCTTTCCTGAGGGATGTTGAGGAGAAGGGTTATGTAAGTTTGTTTAAGAATGATTTTATTATGGTTGATCACAGAACAGTAGTAGCTGTAATATTGGTGGAGAGATTTTAGTAATTCTCTTTTTATGGTTGGGACTGATATCTTGTGTCTTTGATAAAGGAATCATGCGTTGTTGGAGAGGATACTACGTCTGAGGCCCACATTAAGGTGTTGCATGAAAAACCTGATTTACATTTACATATTTGTCATTTAGCTGACGCTCTTATCCAGAGCGACTTACAAGGTAACTCATATTACAGAGGCGGGTCAGTGTAGTGTTAGGAGTCTTGCCCAAGGACTCATGCGCAGCATAGTCACCCAAATCGGGAATCGAACCCCAGCCTCCCACATGGTGTGGTAGCTTAGTGGCAGGTAGTGGTGTTATCTGTTGCGCCACACCAACCACATTTGATGATCGCGAAGGACCTCATGAAGACCTTTGCATTGGCAGCATGGAGAACTAGCTGAGGGAATGACTATTGATAAGCTCTTGGAAGATTCTCAGGGGTAAGTGGAATAAAGTAATGGGAAAAATAGTCTTTTTATAGTCTATTGTAAGATATTTATGACTGTTCTAGGTTTTTTACTCTCCACTACTGCCTTCATCTCTACACTTTATTGCAACATCATAATGAAGCTTTTGTGTGTTTTTTGCTTTTGTCTTACAGTGTATGATGAGGTTGATGCCATCCATCCTGTGATGGTGAACATTTGTCACTGCTTCAGCTGAAACAGTGCTGGGAGTTTTCCTCTAAAGGACTTCTAGATGATCCTCAAGAGATGTTCAGCAAAAGTGTAAGCACACCATTTTCATCTCCACCAGCAGACCTACAGAAGACTCTTAAATTCAGTGATGCTCTCAGAGGTGTACAGGTTCAAGGGAAGGTGCTTCAGTGTGTATCTAATATTACACTAAATTATGTAAGTATTCTCTTGATGATGTTTGTGTAACGGGCCGTCTGCATACTGAAGTGATTCCATTGTTTTGGAAAGTCACATACTTACTAAACATAGACACTGTGTGGGTTCTGTGTGGTAAACTGTTGCTTCTGGTTTCTGGTGGGTGTTTTTCTTTTTAATAAGGTTGATCTTTTCCGGAGTATAAACGTAACATGGATTCTTTGAGTATGGCATTTTTGCCATGTTGGGATAAATATGATTTTTTTTTAAATAACTTTTCACCTCCATAAACCTTCTGTTGAGATGAATTTCTGTTTCTGATGCTCTTTCAATTAATGCTAAACTTGAGTGTTTTATACTAAATAAACAGCATAGAAAGACATTGTGAACATGTGTGGATCTTTTAGGTACACTTTAGTCACACTTCTTAGGGTACTTAATAATAAAAAATACTTCTGTGTCCTCCAGACTCTCTGTGTGACCGCGGAGTATGGCAGCTCCACTGTGGCAGACGAAGGCCCTGCAATAGGTGGTGAGAAATGCCTTCCATTAGACACGTTCCTTATCGGCACTGTGTGTAAAAAAAGCTTGCAGCTTCATTAGGAACACCTTTCACCCCAGCCACACACTGTATAACCACCTACAATCCAGGAGGAGAGGAACAAACCAATGAGATGAGACTGTCAGTGTTTGTGTTGTAATATTTCACATCAAAATATTTATATCTAGTACAATCTACTTAATCTGTCTTGGCACGTGTAAAGCCACAATATGACAGGAATTACATTCTTTCACTTTTCTTGGCAAAGTCCCCTACATGAATACTGGCAGCAGTTTATTTATTTTAGTGGACTTTGTTTACTTTACAATTCATAAAGTAATGTGAAGGAAAGGACACTCTCCCTCTCTATGGAGTTCACTTTTTCTGCACTTGAGAGTCTAATACAGTGTCTTTAATATTCTCTAATTCACTCACTATTAAGGGCACAGAAGCCGTTCACTCGAGTAGAAGAGTGCACTTCTATATAGTGAGGAGGAATCCCTTTGGAATTGACCTCATGGATGGAGCTTGGATGTCGCCATGTGGTCAAACTGATAAACTGCAAGAGTTATAAATAGATGCACATATTGACAAATTGTATGATTGTGTCCGTTATTGATACTCTGTATAAAAAAGTGTCATGATTTACCAAAACAAATCTGTATAAATGGAATACATTAAAAATCTGTTTAACAGCTTTTAGCTGTTTTGCCTTTTTAACAAAACAAAAATCTGTAAAAATAAATGAATTTTAATTTTAAATAGCAGAATCTAAGGTAAATGGAGAATCAGAGGTATTGTCTACACTATGAGACGGTACATGTTCTACATCTTCTACAAACTGTGTAAAACCATAGAGTCACATTTTAATAAGTTATGAACTGTGATTTATTCTTACATTTCTAATATTTCAGTCAAGTGGCTTTTATTGTGACTTCAGCTCTGTACAAGTACACAGTGAAATGAAATGGTGACAACATTAAACTAAAGACACTACAATAACTACAGTAACTACGACTCCTCGCTGAGTAGAGGGGTGATTATAAGGTGTGTAACCCTGTTAAAATAAGCTCCTATTTCTGAGCTCTTCTATAGAGTCTGTGCTTTTCCCCTTCTCTCCCCTCTTCACTTCTCCTTACAGTCTTCAAGCGGGAGTCTGTCGTGTCCAGAGCTGATGCTGACTTGACATTTTTGTGAGCAGTTATGGAAGTTAAAAACGCTGCTAAACCCTAAATCTCCAAAAGGGATATAAAAGACCCCATTCAGTGTTTTTAGCTGTTCAGTTGTGAAGAGAAACTCCAGTGAGTTCAGACAGTGCAGTTTAAGGAGGGATTGGGAGTAAATAAGTGTATATTTATGTGTTGATAATGGGGGTTAAAAGGTCATTAAAACAGCCGGAGTATAAATGAGAGATAAACCTTGGTCAAAAAGATTTGTTTCAGCTGCTAAGCTGTAGGCTAGCAGGCGCAGGCTAGCGGGATTAGTGTCTTGCTAAAGTGTGAATATACGATGTTAAGTGTAAAATCCTGCTGTTTACGGACTCCGAGGCATGCTGAGATGAATATGATTGTCATGCAGTCTTGCTGAACTTAGTGCTGTATGGTACAGGTTGTTTTATTGACGGGAAAAGCGAGCGAATTTTTAAAAAAAAAATGATGCTCTAACCCACCAGTTATAGTAGATATATGACTGTCATCATGAAGCTATGAACTAGCTTACATATCACCATTTCTTCCTCCATGGCCAAAATAAGAAACTCCAGATCCATGGCTTTTCCAATCCAGTGTGAAAATGAATTAGGTCTAAAATAGCTGAACTGTGGTGTGGTAGCAAGCAAACTACCATGTATTCTTTATATAAAAAATGGCTTGGTTTGCATAAATTGTGCTGTAGCCAACAGGCTTTCCACATTCTGTGAGCTGTAGTCTTGAGCTAATTTGCTCAATACTAATGATGCTAATCAAGTCCCCGGTCAGATATAACTGGCTGTGTTGCTCAGATCATTAGTGGATTATGAGACCATGGTTTAAGGATTATTGTTGGAAAGTTGAAATTTACTCTTTCCACTTTGTTTGCCATTTACTTGACTTAATCACGGTAACCTGTATAAAGTTCTAATTATGACTTTGTTTTACAGGTACAGATTGTCTGAATTCAAGGCTGCAACTGAGGATAAAGTAAAGTAGGTTTAGCAGTTTTGTCTCATATGATGAAAAAACTATATTAAGTAATTACTGAGACAGTCATAAGTGTAGAACACAGGGTTTAGGAAAAATTAACCAAAACTGTCTAACATCTTATTTTTTTCAATCCCATGTGGAATTTGTACAACATACGAAGAAACCCAGAAGGAGGTCCTCGAGAGCTGGTCAGCTCTGGTCATGTCTGTCCTTGTCTCCTTGGATTAGGACACGGTTAAAGAGAGTCATCACCACAGACCTTTTCCTGTATTTTATCAGACTACTTAATGGTCGTGCAGCATAGCTCATAGTCTGCTAGTTAGTCAGCAGAGTAGTGTAAAAGGCTGCTGACTATCCAGAGCCGGGACCAGGCCGCAGACAAACAGGCTAAACCGACCGTCTGCTAGCTGCTTTGAGGTGTCACCCAGGTTTCACCGTATTGAGACTGTGTCTGTGCCCCGAATTAAACCCAAACATAGAATATCAAAATCTGCTCGTTTTAATAATTTAATCAGTGTTAAATTCACAGATTTAAACGATAACAGCACTACCTGAGACCTAAAGCTATTTAATATTAGATTATTATCCTCGAAAGCAGTCATCGTAAATAAAATTATATGTGATCAGAAACTAGAAGTTTTCTGTCTTACTGAAACCTGGATTAGACCTGATCAATATATAGCACTAAATGAAGCCACCCCACAGGTTATAAATATGTACATAGCTCTAGATGATCAGGCAGAGGAGGTGGAGTATGCATAATCTACCAGAATACACTAGATATTACTCAAAAACACTATCACTGTCACTTCTTTTGAGATTCTCTACATCAATATTTCAAATCCAGCCACAAATAAAAATGCATTCACACTAATTAATATTTATAGGCCTCTAGGACCCTACTATTTTTTTTTAAAGAATTTAGTGATTTTGCTGCAGACTTGGCAGTGTGCAGCAACAAAGTTATAATAGTAGGAGACTTTAATATTCATTTTTAAAAAGCAGACAATCCATTAACGAAGGCGTTTGTATCAATCTTAGATTTTGTCTACATCACACAAAACGTAACTGGACCCACACATTACTGTAACCATACCCTAGATTTAGTCCTGACCCTGGGTGTTAGCATTGATCATCTAAATATTGTACCTCAAAGCTCAGTAATATCAGACCATTTTCTAATTTCCTTTAAGCTACATCTTAGGCAAAATGTTAATTTGTCCCCCCAACACTGTCTAAAGCGCTCAATAACTGCAATGACAGCTGTACAGTTTACTAAAAACCTCCCACCCTTATCGACCTCAGCTTACACTCCTTCAGACCAAACGGAGCTAGTTAAATTAACAAAAGATCTAGAAAAAACCCTTCAATCAACCTTAGACAAAGTAGCACCGTTTAGAAGTAAAATGACCAGGCGAAAAAGGCTCGCACCGTGGTACAGCAATCATACTCGTACCAGTGCGGAAACTAGAGCGTAAATGGCGGCTGACCAAACTAGAGGTGTTCCACTCTGCCTGGAAGGACAGCCTTAGTCAATATAGAAAGGCACTTATTAAAGCTCGCTCAAAAACAAAAACAATTCCTAGATTACTTTTAAGTGAGATCTCTAAACCTACTTAAAGCCATACAGATTCTCAACCCCAGATTCCAACATCTTTAACCAGTCATGTTTTTATGGACTATTTTAATAATAAAATAGAAAATATTAAACAAATCCAACCCTGCTTATTAAATCAAACATGGCCGTCACTTGGTGGAGCTGCTTTAGAACATAACTTAGTTGTAGAACAAAGGCTGGAAGCCTTCTACCCACATCCACAGCCAGAACTAGAAAAAATGATTTCCTCAGCAAATTGTACAACCTGTACACTTGAGCCAATTCCCTCAAAAATACTAAAAGAAATACTCCCAATTATAATCAGACCTCTTTTAACAATTGTAAATTCATCCCTTAGCTTAGGGCATGTACCCCAAACCCTTAAATTAGCAGTCTTAAAACCTTTAATCAAGAAACCAAATCTTGATCCCAGTGTATTATCTAATTACAGACCCATCTCCAACGTAACATTTATATCCAAGATATTAGAAAAAGCTGTGGCCCAACAACTCTGCTTATACCTGAGTAAAAATGACATGTATGAGAAATTCCAATCTGGATTCAGACCCAATCACAGCACAGAGACAGCCCTAGTGAAGATTACAAATGATCTCCTTCTTGCCTCTGATCAAGGCTAGGTATCTTTATTAGCCCTACTAGACCTCAGTGCAGCCTTTGATACAATAGTTCACACTATTCTACTAGAAAGATTAGAGAAAATGGTTGGAATCACAGGAACAGCCCTATCGTGGTTCATATCTAACAGAACACTATCCGTTTGTAAAGATAAAAGATTTATCTTGAAATTACACAGAAGTAAGATATGATATGAGTTCCGCAAGGCTCAATTTTAGGACCGCTATTATTTACATTATACATGTTACCACTGGGCAGTTATAAGCAGACATGGCGTTAATTTCCATTTTTATGCAGATAAAACAGCTCTGTATATCAACCAAACCTGACGATAAATTTAGATTACAGAAAATGAAGGACTGTGTAAAGGATATAAAACCAAGGACATAAAAGTCCAAAAGACACTAGAAATAAACTAGCAGACTTAATGTTAGACTTGGCTGATGCTTCCATTATTGTTATTGTATTGTATTGAAAACAAAATTTTTCTATTAATATATAAAGCCCTACATGGCCTTGCTCCTGAGTACATGCGGGATCTTATTACATATTACGAACCATCAAGACTACTTAGATCTCAGGGTGCTGCCCTCTGACTCGTTCCCAAAATTCAGAAAATCTTAGCAGGGGGAAGAGCCTTTTCTTATAAAGCCCCCAACTCTGGAATAACCTTCCAGATAATGATTGGGACTCAGACACAGTCTCAATCTTTAAATCTAAGCTGAAAACTCATCTGTTTAGCTTAGCTTTTGGTAATTAATGTTTCCCCTTAGATAAAGGTTGTAGATCCAGGGGTTCACGGACACAGGGAATTGTAGTACACTGAGATGCTGGAGCTGTCGTCTCGCTGCTTACACGCGATCGCTCAGGTTTGTTGACAGTAGAGCAGATGGATGCTAGCATTTTCAGGGTGCTCCCGTGTCTGTGTTACCTTCTGGCTTTCTCCTTTTAATTAGGCTGTTATAGTCAGACCTGCCGGAGTCGTCAGACACACTCTGATACTGCTCAACATTCTCTGCTCTCTATAAAATTCTCTCAGTACTCTTTTTACCTTCTCCGAGTAAATGGCCACCCAGCCGATCTGCTGGAAGATTGCCCGCCGAGGTCCCCTCTACCTGCGTCAGACCAGCTGCCACCTACCAGTCCGACTATCAGGCCCCCCACCCACCACCACCCATAGCAGACCAGCGGCACACCCGCCTACCACTGCTACCTGTTTAATGACCATGTTAAAACCTAAATTGACTCGTAACTATCTGCCACTATTGATATCACCACTATTAACTCTCTGTTGTATCTGGTTTGGTCATTTTTATCAATAATGTTTAAATAGTTCTGACCAGAGGAGGATGTTTTTTGTTTTTTTTGTCTTTGTCTTTGTCTTTTATTAATTACTAATTATGTACAGCAGCTTTGTGATGACAACAGTTGTAAAAAGCTCTATACAAATAAATCTGAATTGACTTTAATTTTGAACTGCCCTGAGAAATCTGTAAGTGCAGGATCTGTTCATGATTCATCAATTTTCATAACTCTATATCCTGTAGAACAACTGCAGCTTAGCTTGGTCTGCCACACTCAGAAGATCCAGAAGATTTTATCAGGATGTCTGATTTAAGCCTGTACCTGTTTTTGTGAGGCTAGACTGTGTGCATGTATAGCTTTGAACATGTACTTGTGATGCAGGTATGCTGTGGGTCCTGTGAATAATGATTTCTTTTTATTAATATTATAAACTATAGAGGAGCATTACTGGGGAGTCCTGGGCATGTCCCTGTTCATTAAATAGGGGCTTTGTTTTATAGGCTGTACACTGGCAGTGAATGAGTTAACTGAGCTCATCAGTTCAGTAATCAGAAATCCATTCTCTCTCCATTAGCAGAACTGATCATCTGCTCCTCACACCATTGATAAGTTGGATCAGCTGTGCTAAAGCAAAGATTCCTGGAAAGTAAGCAAGGAATGCTGTAAGTGGAGTTGGGAATCACCAGTCCAGGTTTATGACAGAAATCTAACCTTATAGAGCAGAATCATTTTCCTTGCAGACAAAATGGAAACAAACTGTTTCTTCTAATATTTCATGGATATGGATATTTTATGGAAATGAGACTTACTGATGAGCAATGTAGCTGCTCAACAAGATGCTGTTTCTCGGGAGACTCTTAATGTTTATTTGTGGCAGAGGAGACTATTGTATTACACAACCTCAAAGATGTCCTGTGCAGCGTTGCCTTCGATTGTGTAAATGTTGAGTGTCTGAGGTTTCACAGTGAGTTGTGATGAAGCTCACACCAGACCAGGCCTCTGCAGGAACATACAGATTAAGAAGCTGGATTAGAAGGTGCTTACAGATTAAGTCCCGCTCTCCGGGTGTCACTAATACAAACAAATCTGCAACATAAAATACTTTTTGACAGAGAGCTAAAATTACTGTCTTACATCAATTCCCACTTCCACTTTTATTTTTATGTTGATCAAAAAATGTACGTGAAAACTGATTAAGGGAAAAGTGATCTACTTGTGTTATATTTTATTGCTGCTACATTACATATCCTTGGGTTTAAAATTTTAAAGAAAAAAGGTATTGGAGTTTTATTAATCTTTTATATTATATAACTTTTATATTAGCGGGGTAATTCATTAACACAGTGAATTTCTGAATAAATTATTAATTTTTATTAACTTAATTGTTACTTAGCAAATACCTTAAACTACCTCAAGCTAAATCAATTATTTATTTCAATAATTGTCAGATTATTCGATTGTAAAAATAGTTGTTTGTTGCATCCCTAATCTGCTGCAGCCTGAGAAGCTTAAAAATGAATAAAGATTTTATTTTAATTGAAGTGTTTGTCATTATTGAACAGTATGACTATTACTTTATTGAGTGTCATTAGTAAGAGAAGGACATTAATATGTAATGTTTAATATCTCAAGCAAGTTTGTTAATGAACATTAAAGCACATACACTTACTCATTTAACAAAACTAATAAACAGCCTTACTCTGCTTACAGGGCCAAATCTCCTTTCAGTCCAACTTGAGTGTCAAGTAAAATAATTAAAAGCAAAGTTTTACTTTTACCACAGTTTACTAAATAAATAAATAACCTAAAAATAACTTATATAAAATAAAAAAGTCAGATACAGACAAACTCATTTGTATTTATTTACATTTGTGTTTTAGGCTGTGGCCAATCGACTGTGGTGAGAAGCAGTCTCACCTAAACGGTGTGTTTAAAGCTGTATAAATCCGCACAGACTGAGTAGCGACTGTAGAAAGAGACGCAGACGTGAAATAAATGCACACACATTTTTCACCTCCCAAAAAGAGAACATGTCCGGTAAAAAGAGGACGTCTGGTCACCCTGCTTAACGAACCTCCACCTTCATTCCTGGTGTATAATTTTGATATGAAGGGCAAATTAAACAGTCAGTTTGGTTAGTGTCCACTGACCAAATAAACCCATCAACTCTAATCAGGATTTCTACTGGAGCTTTCCAGCTGCTGGTCTTTTAACACAGGTTTTACTCAGTCTGATATTAAACGGTATATTTTCAGTATTATTGTTCAGTCCACCACATTACATCAGCGCAGTATTTTCCTCTTACAGCATTTATCATTTTTAACATTTTAAATTATACTGATATTGTATTATTCAACCAATCATTTTAAATGCTTTAAAATGTATCAATAGTGGTGACTTTTTAACAGATGTTTTTAAATTGAATTAAACTACATTAAATTAAATTAAATTAAATTAAACTGGTGATTTTTTCATTGATAGTTGTATAATTGTTATAATCAGAAAAGTGCTGGACATCAGGGCACCAGATAAATTATTAAATGCTGGCACTGAATATACAGTTATAAATAACACGTTTACCAGAAACAGAGACGCTACGACAAACATATGTCTGCCCTTACTGGAGTAACACTGGTGTAATTGGCGCTTTGTCGCCGTCTAGCGGCCAGAATCTGTAACTGACTGTAACTATCATTAAAGAAATGACGAGGCTCGTTTCTTTTGACCCAGTGACTCTGCTGCTGCTGGAGGAACAAGAATAACCCTCTCGTATTGCAGATATTAGATCTATTATTTGATAT
Organism: Salminus brasiliensis; assembly: GCF_030463535.1. Taxonomy (NCBI): domain Eukaryota; kingdom Metazoa; phylum Chordata; class Actinopteri; order Characiformes; family Bryconidae; genus Salminus; species Salminus brasiliensis. The sequence continues at coordinate 20,605,402 of NC_132898.1, read as the reverse complement.
TATAATAGTGGAATAAAATCCATATTAGAGAATATTGTAACCTACAACTCGATGTCTTTTGTTCAGACGCTAGAGGGACCCCAGAGTCCAAAACAATGGGTCTACATGAAGCTGTTCAAAATAGTAATTTATAAATGATTCATCATTTTTATACAGATAACAGCTCTCACTGTAACACAGAACAGAGGAAAACAACTCAACACACTTTTAATCAACAATTATAAGACTTCAGTGGTTAAAATGTTTGAATGTTTTTTTCTGGTCTTTCAGGCAGGAATTATCTTTAATTACTAAAGCAGAAGAAATCCTTACATAATTTAATAAGAAAAAAATGTAACAGCGTACACATCCTGCCCTACAGGAAACAGATGTAGAGCAGAAACCGCTTCCATTCTGGTTACTGAGTGCTGATTGACTGGTGAACTGATCTGCTTATCGGCTGGTCAGACTCACTGACGTCTTGAATTATGTCTCATAATTGATTAAAATGTGTGTTGAGTTGTTTTATGATGTACTGTGTCGAGAACGTGAGCAGTTATCTATATCAAAATGTAGGAGCATTATTATTTTTGCACAAAAGCTCCGTATGGACCCATTCATTTTAGACTTGCGGTTGAGCGTCCTCTAGTGTCCGAACAAAACGGAGGGCATAATCAAGTGCTTTATCCATTTAGAATAATGTCTAATAGTGTTGGTCATATAAAGTCCACAATAGTGGAGCTACAAGGTCTCTGGAACAGCAGCAGCAGAGTCACTGGACCTCCTCATTTATTTCATGATTAGCGTTGGTCAGTTACAGATGCCGGCTGCTAGACGGAGAGAAAGCAACAATTACACTGACCGTACTCTAACAGGACACATCCTATCCCCTCTGACCTCATCTTACAGAAGGACCATTTAGGACCCAATATGTTAGCCAGCCGATGTAGCTAACATGCTACTCGTTAGCCAGCTGAGCTGTATTTAGGACATTTAGCTGATGCTCTTATCCAGAGCGACTTACAAGGTTACTTGCATTACAGAAGTGGGCCAATGTAGTGTTAGGAGTCTTGCCCAAGTGGTGTAGCGGAGCACAGTCACCCAGACCAGGAATCGAACCCCAGTCTCCCACATGCTGTTGTAGCTTACTGGCCAGTAGTGGTGTTATCTGTTGCGTCACACAAATCACTATCATGCTATCAAGCTGGTCCACCTCCTCACCTGTATTAGCCATCATGCTACTGGTTAGCCAGTCAGGCTGATCCCCCTTGGATTGTATTAGCTAGCATGCTACTGGCTAGCCAGCTGAGCTGCCCCCTTTCACAGTGTTTTATCTAGTAGTAGTTTTTTTGTATTGCTTTATTATTTTATTTGAATCCTCATTATCAGTTGAACGTGCTAATAAGTGTTTAACATTTGATTAATAAAGATAAATAGCAACGCTTTATTCAGATAAAAACGTCTCAGTAATGATCAGTAAATATCTTTCTATAAATTTTAATCTGGCATATAAGTCTGACAGCTGTGTGAAGATGGGCAGTTAATCACGTGCGTGATTTTAATCAATGGAACAGGCGGGGGATAGGATGTGTCACAGCACCGGCCGGTCTGACTTATTTACACCTTATCATAAAGCTAACACTAACAAGTGAACTTCATTCTTTATTTTAGTTAATTTATTTAGATTTTCATTTACTGTATTTATTAATTATGAATGTATTTGGAGTATTGTTAGAATGTACTGCTTGTTTTCTAGACTGAATTCATCCTGTGTGAATAATTCATAAGAGTATTTTATGGACAATCAATTCTTCAACAGGTTTATTTACTATTTAAGTGGTGAAAAATCCACACAGACACATCAGTGGAACGCACCTCGCACCAGCAGGTGTTACAGTATAAGAGCATCACTAAGACCAGAAACCTTTGAAAAACTGCCCTTCTAGAAAAAAACAGCACACACCAGCAAACCAGACCAGCATAAACCAGTTTAGACCATTTTAGATGAAGATGGAATTTATACTGGTCTAAGATGTTTGTTTCAGTCGCATGTTTGAATATTTTATGATAAACTGAATTTTAAGCCACAATAATTGAACTTTTCATAATCGTCTTACATTAACTTTGAACATTTCAGACTCCAGTTATCAGACTTTAGACGTAAAAGTGTCTCGCTTGTAGTGAAGACGTCAGTGAGTGTGAATCACTTTACGGCAGCCGTCAGGAAAGTATACACCGATTTAACATAATTGTAATAATGAAGCTACATGAGGGGAGTCTAACTCTTTAGAGGTAACGGGCTGCATTACACACAGCCCAATGTCAAGCAGGCCAGACTGGTTTTATATGAAGTTCATTATTTATTGAGGGGATGCTTAAATGTTCAGGAATGAACAGCTCTCACACTCGTTATTCTACAGTAGTAAAAGAACACAGTATCTGTTAGCTAGTGTTAGTTATCCAGACAGCTAACTGCTTAGATATTTCCTCAGGTTGGAAAAGTGGAGATTTTTCACAGGTTTTGGGAGGCATTATTGGCAGCTGTGCATTTGAAATTGATTAAAGATGGATGAAGATGACCTATGGGCCAAATATGTGGTGTCCTCATACTTTATTAAAACTACTGTAATGAGAGAAGTTGGAATGTGTTACTTTTTACCTCTGGAAATAGATGAAAACAGGCCACTTTACACAGTAAACCCCAAATCTCAGAATCTCTTTATTCCGCCAACTATGTTACAATTTTACTTGGTGAGAGCAACACAAGTATGACATGTAACAAAAAACAGACCGTTAACAAGTATTACACTAAAAGAGAAAATATACTAAACAATAAATATAATAAATAATAAGTTTAAAAAGTAATAAAGAGCTGTAAAAAATCTGTAATCAGAAATCTGTACTTGTACAGGTATGAATACTGTATATCAATATGTAGCCTGAGTAGACATCTATATATAAACTATTATGTACAGATATGATATAAACATTTACAGAAACTTAACATCTGTACAGCTGTGCAAATAATCATAGTGTAAATGGTAAGCATGTTATGTATCAGTACTTTGTTGAAGTTAAATCCAGTTTGGTTCAGTGAAATTTAGAAGCTCAGTTCAGTTTTAGAATAGGTTTATAGATTAGGGTGTGAACCCTAATGTAACATTTACAGTTCTATTATTAAGCTTATATTTCACAATTGCACATTTCTATGCCAAAGGTCATGACAGTACCTCAGTTATGAGAGGAAAAAAAGTACATTTTAATAACAATAATAAGAAGAAAAGTAGTTAAAATAGTAAAAAGGGGTTAAAAGTCATGTTTGCTGCTTTTCCTGATCTCAGTGTCTTCGCCTCCTCCTCTTGGGCTGCTTAGGCATTGGCTAAGCTTGTCTCTGCTTGTATCCAGTTCTGTGATAAGGACCTGTCCATCAGGCTGGACCTTCATACTCAGAGTGGGACAGCGGAGCTCCTCCCACAAACGCTGCTTGATTTCTCGGCCTAGCTGCAGGCTGTAGGGACGGAGATGTCCTGAGGGAGTTCTGAGCAGAGGGTCCATCACAGAGTGATACACATTCTGGTAGTCCCTCACACTGAGTCCATGGACCAGCAGGGAGGTCTCTCCACCAGTGGAGCTTGTCTCTGGGACTGAGTCAGGAGCAGTGGGTGGACTGACGACAGTCTGAATCAAGAAGCACAACAAGAAGATTCGGAACCTGATTGTTTTAGGACCTAAATCTACTGTATATTTACAGAGGAACCTTAGTACCTCTGATCTGAATGAAGAGTCTATTAAATGAAGGAGGATCATGGATGAAGGGTTTCTAGGTTGTGCTGGTGTGTGATTTACCTGCTGAGGAGTACTGACAGACTTGGAGATGCAGCTGTAAGTGTGGTCCAGCCTGGAGCTCAACACCTGTATTGAGATCTCTGGAGCTTTGGGCTTAGAAGCTCTACTTTTAGCTGCAGCCGCTTCCTCCAAGTACTCTCTCAGCCGTCTAGTAAGTACTAGTTTCCTCCTGAGGCCGTACTGACCTGCAGAGGAACGATTCCTCGAATCCTGAAACTAAAATATGAATATGTAATCATTATGTACAGTTAAAAATATTAGTCTAATTTAATAAAAAATACCCCTCAGGAGATAAATGTACCATTTCTGTAGGAGATGTTTCTAAAAGAACGTAGCAGTTGTTGAAAAAGAGCTTTGAAGAGCAGATCTGAAGAGCTTGTGTTATCAGAGGTGTAACTTTGATTGTGTTTACTTTTGAAATCTGGACTCAGAATTCTATCTGACATCAGCAGGTAATTATGACCTCAAGGATGGTTGAGGCCCAAATTTCTGCTGAGTGGTTTCCATGGAGACGGATAAACGTTAGAGTTCAGAATGTTGGGCTGATTTAAATGTAGAAAATCTTCACGGCACCGAGACAAACATTAAAGCTTTAGGAGGTGATTCTGTAGAAACCTGACGCAAAAAAGCTAGCTGGCTACATCTCCTCATTTGTAAAACATCCCATTCAAATCAATACAATCAGGACCATAAGTATTTGGACAGTGACTGAATGTGTGTAATTTAGCTTCAGTACACCACCTTAGGGGATCTGAAATCAGGTAGTCAACCGAATGAGATGAAACCACAGGACTTTCTAGAACTAAATTGTGCTTATTTACATTTCTGTTGAGGCTTTTAAGGCTGTGGTGAGAAGCGATTTGACCAATGGCTGCATGTAGATGCAGGTACATGTAGACCAGGTCTGGTGGTAAAGAGGTGGGGCTTAAAGAGACATGTTTAAAAGTGTACAAATTTGAAAAACTACCACTGCAACAGCATACCATTACTGTCCCTGATTCTGTCTGAAAAAAATAAGCACCATTTTTAGTTACTCTATAAACTAGGTAACCATAATTGGTTCATATCTGGTTTAAAAAAATAATTGGTTTAAAAAAACACACAGCCAGGCTTGAACATCACACCAACCAGGAAGTCGTACCAAGAGGATCTGAAATGATGTAATCAAGATGTGATGGAAGTGTAGAGCTTTTTCAAGAGGGTTAACAGAAATACTTATATTTAATGTGGAAGTGGATACCTCATCTCAGTACAGCTGTGATCACTGTAACATCTTATACAAATCACACAGGAGCACCCATCAGCATTACTGTGGGTAAGAGCACAGAGAGTGACTTTATAATAAGCTCATCTGACTGCAGTAGTAGTAGTAGCATTCTGTAATCATATGTGGGCAGCATGGATTGCTACTGGCTATCTAAAAACGTCCATAAAAAGTGTGCCACTACCGAATTCACGCCTGGCCAGTTTTGTGCTAAGCATGTGCTGTTTTGTTTAGAGAACAGGTATGGACTATAAGACATTATAAGAACCAATGAAAATGAAAGAGAATATTATATTATACTAATTAGCACTACATCAAGAATTTTGTGATTTACACTATATGGACAAAAAGTATTTGGACATCTACTCATTCATTGTTTCTTCTAAAATGAAAGAATTTATCCTGCTTTTTTGGAGTAACTGTCTCTACTGTTCAGGAAAGAAGGCGTTCTACTGGATTTAGGAGGAGCATTGCTGTGAGGATTTTATTGCATTCAGTGACGAGAGCGTTAGTGAGGTCAGGATGTTGGATGATCACCTCCCCAACTCCCCAACTCATCCCATCTAAAACTATTAGTTGAAGCACCACCATAATTCAGCTCAATACTAGGTGGTTTTATACCCCTCTAACCCCTGCCTGACATTAGGCATGGCGCAAGCAGGTTCATGTTTACTATCTGCTCCAGAAATCGTCCTATTCTATTGGTAGTACTTTTCTACAAGCTGTGTGCTGTTTGCACATCATTGTCATCATTGGAAAAGACAGCAGCAGGTGAGTGAGTTTATAATATTTAACCAGAACAATTTCACAGTTTCAGGAGGCTGTAAGAGCCTGTTTACACCTACATCCTGTTAAGATATCCTGTTACACTTAGTAGTGAAATGCCTCTCCGGTTCATCAGACTGGAATCTGATTGCTGTGTGGGATGGAAAATGCTAATTTACTCTTTTCCCAGCAAAGGGAGGGGATTTGGGATTTTGGATGTACTGGGAGGAGTTTCAGTTGTACTGGGAGGAGTTAAGGTGGTACTGGGAAGACTTACAGTTGTACTGGTGGTGGTTTTGGCTGCAATGGTAGGAGGTTTGGTTGTAAGACTTTTAGTTGTACTAGACAAACGTTTGGTTGTACTGGGAAGAGTTTGGGTTGTACTGGAAGGAGTTTAAATTGTACTGGACAAACTTTGGTTGTACTGGGAAGAGTTTGGGTTGTACTGGAAGGAGTTTAAATTGTACTGGACAAGCTTTTGGTTGTACTGGTAGGAATTCTGGTTGTACTGGGAGGAGTTTGGGTTGAACTGAACCAGGTGTAAGAGAATTAAAGAACTCTGAAATTAGAGAAGGGTGGAATTCTGGTGGCTTTTGCTTTGTGGGAGAAGACCAGACCCTCCTCTGAAAAATGAAGCTAGGACTGAGAGATATGGCAGCGTTAAAGGAAAGTAAGGAAAAGTAAGTAATGTTCATGTTCATGTCATGAACATGAACATGAGATGCCATTCTCCCAACATTATTCTGAAGCTGCTGTTTTAAGGTAGAATTGCTACATAAGGTGATTTTAAGCTTTTTCATATTTCTCATATTTGAACTGTATTGTGACTCAATTATTCTGTAGGGGGAAAAAACACAGGATCAGGATCACCTGTTTGAGGAACAAGATGGAGGATGAAGACGATAATAATGAAAGTGGAGAAACAGTTCTTTCAGAGAAAGAATATTCAGTGGACTCTGATGATGACTACATCAATGTAGATGCTGATGTGGGAAAACCAGCATTGGAAAATCAGTTTGCAGGTGAATGTTTATGTAAATTGTGTAGAACATCATAGCCATTTGAGTCAATACTGGTTATAATATTACCCATCTTTCAGGTTCCTGCCTGCACGCACGAGACATTTATGAAAACTTTGTCTGATGAGGACTTCATTAATGTAAACTAGATAGTGATGGTGGCGTACTCTGACACACACTGCATTCTATTTACTAAACGTACAGAATGATATAAAGCTTAGTCATTAATAATAAACATGATTCATATTTGCTATTAGCAGTCTTGCCTAAGGATTCTTATTGGTGTGGAGTGGTGTGTTTGTCCAGCTGGGGAATTGAACCCCTGTCTGCCACTGAGGGTGATGCTGTTGCTACTACGCTACTCCAACCACTTCAACTCCCGTACAGTAAATTAATTTGAATCGTTTATATGATTGAAATGTTAAGAGGATACGCAGAAGTAAAATACAGCTTCTTCCACTGAGATCTGTGTGTTAGTATTTCAGAACAATATTCACCAATAGTGTTGGACCCAGAAGGAATTTTGGAATTTGGAATTGGTACAACTTAAAGTAGCTATATGCGTTCATTAGAAGAGGTGTCCATAAACATTTGGACACATAGTGTATTCTGGGTGTGTATTTTTCAGCCCCATAATGCCTCACTGCTCTTCCCCTCAGGGAATCAGTGAGGTCTATCTGCAGCATCACAGTAGAATAGAGCCTTCACTGAGTGACTGGATTATGACCTGTGTGTAGAATGGTGTGACATCATCAGCCAGATCACACACCTGCTCTTCACTGCTCTTTTAGAAGAAACATGTTTCACAGATTCTCTCCAGCCGGACTGTCCAGGTAGGCCTGGGCCTTTGATTTTTAAGGCTGTCAAATGTAAAAATCCAACAATGAACCTGAAAAAAAAAAACATCATTAATATTAATAATTAAATAATAAATGACTGAACCACAGCCTATCAATGATACAGTATTTGACACCCTAAAATGCAGTTATTTGTATTTATTTATTTATTTATTTTATAAATATTAACTACACCAGCCAAATATAATGGTTTGCTCTGTGTAGCAGGGAAAGTGACCATAACTCCTTGCCATTGGCTGTCCCCCTATCTCAGGAAGGTTTGAGGACCATGCATGGCTCAATACTGGAAACCTTTTCTACTGACAAGCTACCCCAGTCTCCGGTGGAATCTCACCTGCTGCAAAACGACGAATCCAGCACAAATCTGCTGATGGTAAATCGCCAGCACTGTTGACGAACCACCTCGGCCAGCTTCCACAGCCCAGGTCTCAGAGTTTGCTTCTTCACATTTCCTTTATACCCTTGAGATAAACGAGCGTCTTGAATGGACATCACCAGCAGAGAAAGGATTTGGTGTTCCTGGCCTGTCATTTGTGGAAGAACTGGAGTCTGAGCTGGGCTTCCCCTTAGCAACTTCTCCAGAACCACAGGAGGAGGATGGTGGTGGTTGTGCAGTGTTGCAGCAATCAGCTGATTCTGAAAACTGTCAAATGCTTTAAGGATTTGGAGAAGCTCACGTCTTCCCCTTCTTCCTGTTCTTCAGTTGAGAAGAACGAAAATGATGATGATGATGATGATGCCTATTTTGGACTCACTCCAAAGATGAGCCCAAACAGCCGCTGTGACTTTTACCCCTCTCTTTCAACCACTGATGCACCCGTATCTGCGTCTGTCTTTGGTGGCACTAGATTCCCAAAGCTTGCCTCTCAGACGTCAGCACTTCTCAAGGAAGATGGCTGTCCCTCGATCACTCTTCAGAGCACAAAAGATGCTCTAGATAATCAGCCGTCATTTGAGAAAGGAAAAAGGCTTTGTTTGTCTTCCCCACAGGAGGCTGCAAATAGCTCACGGTTCTGGGGGAGTTGTGATGAGGAAGCAGTTAACTCGACATGTCTCCAACAGGGCATTAGAACTGTAAGCAGGACTGCAACAAATGGATATGTACAAGACTCTCCTGCTCATCTGCAGCAGCCAGACACTGCAATGGATCTGCCAGCTAATTTGAGCCTGAAATCACTTGGTGAAGAGCAGGCCCATTTTTTCCAAGGTGATGTAGAAGCTCCTGTGCATCACAAAGGCCAGTCCCTGGGCCTAGATACCCTCCGTCCTGCAAGATCTCCCATTGAAAAGAGTATCTTGTCTCCAACCTGTGTGATCCACAGATTCCATGACCAAGGATCTGTACAGCACTTTGAAGTCAGCTTCTACTGCCATGGTGTTGACCCATCTGTTATTAGCTCATACGATCTTCTGACTGAAGCATCTCCCTCTACGTCTTCTGAGTCCTTCATACTCCAAGATGAGAAGCCCTATGATGCCAGTTTGCAGGCCACTGTAGACAGCCGCCCATGCCAACATACAAGGTCAGATGTGTAAAGTAAAGGAGGTCATTTAGCTCCAGTGTTCTTGTATACAGCAAAAATGACAATAAAAGCCTTTAGACTAAACAGTTAATGTCTTTATATTCTCAAATAAAAGGTTTAGTTTATTAAAAATGTATTCACGGATGATTGTTCTGCAATTCACAGCTTCCCAATCCATGCAGTCATCATCTTTGTCTGAAGATGGACAATAAGGTGGAGCAGGCTGTTCATAAGAACAACTTCATGAATGGAGCATCATCAGCTACAATGAACCCGAGATTATACTGATGATATTTGGGGCATGTCTGCTTGGATGTATCACACATTGCCCACACTTCACTGACTTCCTTTGGTTGGTTAACAGTGATATCTACAGACACAAAATCGAGTTAGGAGAACACAGGTTTGGGTGCTGATCTTCTCTGTGAACTCTCGTTGGGATTTGTTTAGTTCCACCAGCAGCTCCCCCGATTTACTGTAATGAAGAACCCCTAGAGTAAACTACGGGCTGGACGGGAACCGAAAATTCTGGCCTTCCACCAGATTCCTTAAAAGTTAATTTAAGAATAGTGTATCAATCATAAGAACTATAAACACAAAGTAATAATAATAATGCTACTAGAATATTAATAATAGTGCTAATAACAATATAACAACATTAATAACAGCATCAGTTGATGTAGTGCGTTCATTAATTCATATAAACAATTATTATTAGTAGTATTATTATTTATAATAATTATACTCACTATAACCCTATTTGTAAAAAAAAAAGATAATTTTGTTTTTAAAAGAGTTTTTTCCATCAATCATAAGAACCCTTTAACCAAAGAATAGGTCTAAGAATCACAAGGCAGATGTGTGGTCACAGATTCTAAATATATGTTTTATATATATATATATATAAAAAAAGTATTTAGTCAGTCACCAATTGTGCAAGTTCTCCCACTTAAAAATATGAGAGAGGCCTGTAATGGACATCATAGGTAGACCTCAACTATGAGAGACAAAATGAGAAAAACAAAAAAGTCACATTGTCTGATTTTTAAATAATTTATTTGCAAATAATGGTGGAAAATAAGTATTTGGTCAATAACAAAAGTTAATCTCAAAACTTTGTTATATAACCTTTGTTGGCAATGACAGAGGTCAAACGTTTTCTGTAAGTCTTCACAAGGTTGGCACACACCGTTGCTGGTATGTTGGCCCATTCCTCCATGCAGATCTCCTCTAGAGCAGTGATGTTGTGGGGCTGTCGGCGGGCAACACGGACTTTCAACTCCCTCCAAAGGTTTTCTATGGGGTTGAGATCTGGAGACTGGCTAGGCCACTCCAGGACCTTGAAATGCTTCTTACGAAGCCACTCTATTGTTGCCCTGGCAATATGCTTGGGATCACTGTCATGCTGAAAGACCCAGCCACGTTTCATCTTCAATGCCCTTGCTGATGGAAGGAGGTTTGCACTCAAAATCTCACAATACATGGCTCCATTCATTCTTTCATGTACACAGACCAGTCGTCCTAGTCCCTTTGCAGAGAAACAGCCCCAAAGCATGATGTTGCCACCCCCATGCTTCACAGTTGGTATGGTGTTCTTTGGATGCAACTCAGCATTCACTCTCCTCCAAACACAACGAGTTTCATCTGACCATAAGACATTCTCCCAATACTCTTCCGGAACATCCAAATGCTCTCTAGCAAACTTCAGACGTGCCCGGATATGTACTGGCTTAAGCAGGGGAACACGTCTGGCACTGCAAGATCTGAGTCCCTGGCGGCGTAGTGTGTTACTAACGGTAGCCTTTGTAACGTTGGTCCCAGCTTTCTGCAGGTCATTCACTAGGTCCCCCCGTGTGGTTCTGGGATTTTTGCTCATCGTTCTTGTGATCATTTTGACCCCACGATCTTGCATGGAGCCCCTGATCGAGGGAGATTAGCAGTGGTCTTGTAGGTCTCCCATTTTCTGATTATTGCTCCCACAGTAGATTTCTTCACACCAAGCTGCTTGCCTATTGCAGATTCAGTCTTCCCAGCCTGGTGCAGGTCTACAATTTTGTTTCTGGTGTCCTTCGACAGCTCTTTGGTCTTCACCACAGTGGAGTTTGGAGTGTGACTGTTTGAGGTTGTGGGCAGGTGTCTTTTATACTGTTAACAAGTTCAAACAGGTGCCATTAATACATGTAATGAGTGGAGGACAGAGCCTCTTAAAGAAGAAGTTACAGGTCTGTGACAGCCAGAAATCTTGCTTGTTTGTAGGTGACCAAATACTTATTTTCCACCATTATTTGCAAATAAATTCTTTTTAAAAATCAGACAATGTGATTTTCAGAATTTTTTATTTCTCATTTTGTCTCTCATAGTTGAGGTCTACCTATGATGTCAATTACAGGCCTCTCACAATTGGTGACTGATTATATATAACATATATATATATATATATATATATATATATATATAACATATATTTAGAATGAATTCTGCCCAGATCATTGGAGATTGGGCGCCTATAGCAGCTTGTTTTAGTCAGCTTGCCTCAACAGTGATCCACCAGCACACGTAGATTTTCTTTTAGCAAGCACACCAGATAGCCCTGCCAGTATAAAAACATATTTCTGATACCCTTATTTACAATTCCACCTTATAACGTAATCCTTGTGCAAAAACCTTCTCGACTGCTCGACTCACCGAGGGGGGCAGCCCTGTTGAGTTTACATATACAGAGTGCAGTACTAAGATGTTTGAGTCTGACTAGGTGATCTGTCAGTGCGTGATTGTGAAGTCTTTTGTTTTGATCCACAGCTCTCATAAGGACTCTCCCCTCGTGTCTGAAGCTGCCCTACACTGTGGTTCTAACTGTATGTGGCTTGCTGCTGGGAACACTCAGCCTTCATTATCCTGAAGTAAGATCACATTTTTAAGGGTGTGAAATAGAGATGGCACACTGCCAGTTTTTTTTTCTGTAACTGATTTTTGAATTTGCTCTACTACTTAAACACTTCATTACCCCATAGGGAAAAAACACCGCTAACCTCACATCACACAGTGTGAGTGTGTGCTGCTTCAGGATAGATTAGTTTTCAGTCTGAAATGCAATCCAGCATTTTATGCAGATGTTGGGTCAATGTGCGTAGCCATCCACACTGATATATGCCATATCTGTTTAAAAAGAAAGATGGAAGAGGAAGATGCTGTTATTTTGATTTAATATTCTGAATCCCATTTATAACTTATCTCTGTGTTCATAACAACATATTTCCACTCTTATTAAGGCCACAAAAAATGTCAGGTCTTTAAGAAAAAAAGAGTTTTGTATGGCTTACATGATTTATCAGCCTGCAGTTTGTGTAGTTTGTGTAAAGCCACAACTATCCGTTCTAGGTGTGAATCTGAGATAGCTCTGCAGTGTACAACAAAACAAAATCAATGCATTTTTGAAAATGAGTTAAACTGAGAGTAAAATACTGCATGGACATATAAAACTGTGCATTTATGCGATATCACAGATATTAGATCTGGGCAATATGACAGTATTTTATTGTATCATGATAAATTTTGTTACTGTGATAATATGCCTATTATGGGGTCTTTTCCTCCATAATAAGTATATGGAGGAGACGGTTAGTGCTTAAGAAACACTTATCAGCTGCAGGTTTCATTAATAACAGTGTAATTAGACTGGTTAAATTAGATAAAGTACAGCAGATGTATTGTGATAAATATAGTGTATATAGTATATAGTCTTTAAATGTCGTGATGTAGTATTTCTATCATATCGCCCAGCCCTAACATATGTTCATATCTCCAAAATAGAAACTTTATGCAAGAAGGAGAAAACCTTAAAGTCAGTGTAAAAAGATTACATTTTAAGTAATTTTGTTGCATTTCTGTTGGTGAAATGTAACACAATGTAAAGAACAAAAATGGAAAAATTAAAAATGTAAATCCAAGATTTTTGTGTGGCGACAGTGATATTCTAGATTCTACTAGAAACTCCTCTGAATGTCTTATCTCTCAGTGTCACTGGTTTAAATGTATAACAGCTCTGTCAGCTGACACCTTGGTGTTTCCTTTTCTTTCAGGTCAGTTACTACACAGAAGAGATCGCAAACATCGGCCCCTGACTCCTACTTCACACATCTATGCCAGTAATTATCTTTAGCTGTGCTTTTGAGATTCACCCACACATGTTCCAGAAGTCTCTTATACAGGTAAGAATGTTCTAGAGTCTACAATAACAGAGCATTGCCATCTGTGTTTAAGAACATTGGTCATTTTTTGTAAAACAGTACTTGTACATGTTCTCCCCCTATATGGCTCTCGGCTGACAAGAGTCTAAGCAGCATTATGTGAGAAATATACAAATATACACAAGCTCTAAGAGACAGAACTGTCACTGAAAGTGAAAGAAGCATGTGGACAAAGACAGTAGTGTAATACATTTGCAGGATTTTACGCAAATATGGCCCGGGTGCCACAGCGTTGCACAGTTCTGGCGAGCAATGTCCTGTCCGCTTCACCCAAGTCACCAAGTGCAGGTTCTGCCGTGGTGTGCCAAGACACTGTTTTGCCTATTATGGCTAGTGGAGCATCAACATGATACATTAGCCCTGTAGCTCCAGTGTGAAAGTAAAGACACATGACATGGCTGATCAATTGCATCTGGGCTGATTTACATATGTGATGTATTCAAACCTGTTTAGGTATAAGTCCATGTTTAATGTTAAATTTGTCCTTTTTTTGGGCAGATTCTGATTCTTGCTGTACCTGGGTTTTTACTCAGCGCCTGTCTGACCGGGGTCTTTACAGTGTAGTTGTATAACCACACTTGGGATTGGTCTGTTGGAAAGATGTTTGGCGCAATCATTAGCACCATTGATCCTGCATTATCAACAGCTGAATTGCACAGCTTGGGTATGTTCCTGCAATCACAATAAAGATGATGTCAGGACAATATGAGATCTATGAATATCTATGAGTGTTAACAATTTGATATATATTAAATATGAATGTATACTAATGTGTGTATCTACCTATCATATAATGATAGGTAGATATAATGATGATAATGATAATATGCTGCTTCAGTAGTTCCGCACTCGTCCACCATCTTTCCTACTGCTGCTTTGCAGCAACCGCATTGTGGTCCATTTGGCCAAAAGTAGACTGCATCAGGGGTTCACTGGTTTTATAGTGCATAGCGCTAGAACACGAGAGGGAGTGTATTATCATGGATAACATAGACGTGTTAACGAATGCTATAGATCATTACAGCCCTGATGTTATTTGGGATAACACATGACCTTGAATGCTCTTTTTTTAAAGGCTTTTATTGTGATTTTACTGTGAAAACACTGTGCTGTTATCACAAATATCAGCACAACACTTCTCATCTAGTCAGATTGTGAGGTCGGAACTAACCAACTGTAGTATAAAGGGAATCTAATTTGCCTTCTGAGAATTCGGGCCACACTACAAAATTGCTGACACCCCAAATAGAACACTAAACAGTGAGCAGGGGCGGATTCAGAGACAGCTGTCCTTTCTTTTTGACAGGAACGGCTAAGCATCTGATTCTGATTACAGAGAGCGAGATGTTGTTTAGTGATGGAACTGCCTTCATCATGTTTAAAATGTTTAAAGACCTGGCCATCGGTCATGGCCACATTGATGGTAGTCTTCATATCTTCATAAATATATCTATATCTCTTCAGTTGTTTCAGCTTCCTGAATATAGCTGTATTTTTGTCCCATAGCATTTGGCTGTGAAACTGATGGTGAAAGTTTTGGGGACTCCTCTTCTGGGATTTGTTGGGTTGGGTCAAAGATCACCACCTATTGGCTTTCACACATCTTCAGTGACATGGTCACTGAAATAACGGTCAGCCTCTCGATGACGTACATCCCGTTCTATCTTGGTAAGTGATTTTTGAAGGCGTTTGTTTAGTGTGTGATCTGAATGTCCCAGTTTCCCATCTCAGTGTGACATTATCGTTTCTAGTGAAGTGGTGGAGAGAGTGTTCAACATGATGCTTATTTGAGCAGTTAATAATCATCTTCATGATTCCAGAGGTTTTTGGAAAAGCCGTCCCTGATCGTTTTTTTGACCACATTCTCTGTTCCTCTGTGCTGCATGTGGATGTAATGAGTACAAATATTAACATCTGTCCTTCGACAGCTCAGTGGTTGGGAATGTCTGGCGTTATTGCCATTCTCATAATGGGTCTTTTTATTGACACGGTCAACTTCAGTCCTGAAATTAAAGTCATTCTCTTATGATCAGTGCCTTGAAGGAATAGTCCAGCATTTTTCCATCTGATCTCTGTCTGCTATAATATAAAGCATAGAAAAAGAAATCCAGATGAAAGCGCTGTATTGAACAATGCAGTATCTAATGTCTATGATGTAAATAGTAATCATATTTTTTAGATATATTAACCTGTACATTTTAAACTGTGCATCTATAGAGTAAGTTAATGTGTATCTGTATTTTTATCATTTTTCTGATGGGCAGTTTTCGGTCCAAAGATTATGTCATGCATGTTTCAGCATTATGTTCTGTGGCTGTAATTTCATAAAAGTCCTGCTTAAATGTTTAAAATTAAATGTAAAATTAAATGTTTATTTTCTAATTTTTATTTCATTTCCTGATTTCGTGCAGGATTTGGGAACTGTTGACATACCTGGCCAATACAATGATCTTCTTCATCATTGGACTTATCACTTCCCAAGCGTTTCAGCACATGGTTCTCTATGACTGGCTCTACATTTTGGCACTTTTCCCTGCCATTACCGTTACAAGGTGTGTCTTACACAAAATGAATTTTTTATTTTGACCCTTGTTCACTGTTAGCATTTCTATGTATTATTACTATCCATATTATTTAGGAAAGGTGGCATACACCGATCACCCCCAATATTGAGCATCACCCCCTTGTTCCATCCCAGTAGATTTGACCATTCGAGGCATGGATTCCACAAGACCTCTAAAGATGTCCTGTGGTATCTGACATCAAATCTAACGTTAGCAGCAGATCCTTTAAGTGCTGTAAGTTGTAAGAGGTGGGACCTCCATGTGGATCAGCGAGCCTTCTGTATCCAATGCCGGTTCACCGGTTACTTTTAATGAGTACTGACTGCACACCAGAAAAACCCTGAATGCA
The DNA here is from genome assembly GCF_030463535.1 of Salminus brasiliensis. Classification (NCBI taxonomy): domain Eukaryota; kingdom Metazoa; phylum Chordata; class Actinopteri; order Characiformes; family Bryconidae; genus Salminus; species Salminus brasiliensis. The sequence continues at coordinate 20,588,989 of NC_132898.1, read as the reverse complement.
TGCCTGATATTTCTGAGATGTTCTGATAAAGTATCCCGGATTCTCATTTTCACTGCTTCAAAACATTACCTACAGGGGCTGACTGTTTACTTGCTAATATATTTACCCCTTGACAGGAGACACTGTAGAAGATAGTCAGTGGTTTTACTTTATCTGTCTGTGTTGCTAATGTTATGGCTGATTGGGGTATATATGAGTTTATTATTATTAATATCAATAAAGGGAATCTGCAGTCTACTAACATGCATGCTGATATGTCCTTGCAGGTTGTTGACAGTTTTTCTGCTATCGCCCGTCCTGTCCTGCGTTGGATATGGCTTTAACTGGCGCTGGGCTTTAGTTTGTGTCTGGGGTGCAACCAGAGGGTTTTTTTTTTTTTTTGCCTGAGCCTGACACTAATGGCTTTTCAGGCTGAAGGACTGGAGAAACTACTAGTACGAGACAAGGTAATTAGTCCCAAAAAAGACCTTAGATAAAGTACACAGCGATTAGAACTGCTTCAAACTGAGTGTCTACTTGTAATGAACTCTATACAATATTAGAATAAACCCACATAAACATTAAGTCAGTGGTCAGAATGTGCTGTTGGTCAGTAAAGTTATAGATATGTAAGAACACAGCTTTGGTTGCTGGTAAGGAGAAAAGAAATCTTTAAATGCAGCATTAGGATTTAGAAGGCATAAATGCTCTGTTTATACATATATTTACAGGTATTTTGTGGTTTATTAGAAATGTATTTATTCTCTATGTTCCAGATTTTAGTGCTTTCCTGCGGAGTGGTTATTCTTACCCTTGTTATTAACGGATCCACAACAAGCCTGTTTTTTAGGCTTATCGGTAAGACTTAACATTAAGACTACGTTCACACAGCTCCATTGGCCCAAATTGTTATCGATTCAGTGTGTGTTTTGCCATTCACACTTCTGCACGCATAGCCCTGCTGTGTAAACACAGCAGCACAGCATTTAGAAATAAAATGTGTCTTGTTTGAATGGAAAAGATGAGGTTAGCAGATTTATTGACCATCTCTCCTCATGTTGGCAGGCATCAGTGATATTTCTCGGGCAAAACAAAAGACTGTGCACAGGCTGTTGCAGACCATGGAGGAGTCCACCGAGAACATCATCAACAAGCTCAAAGCTGACTGATCTATGTTCAATGTCAACTGGAAGATGGTAACACGGCTTGTACGCATTAAGAGCCCATACGAAACTTCTGGAAAAAAGGTATGTGAATGAAGAGAGATTCCCCCACAGTCCAGGTTTCAGGTTATTATCAGGAGTCAATTCAGCATTTACCACCTGCAGCAGTTCTTTTTGTTGTTGGTGAAAGTAACATGTGCTGGAGACTCTTCAGTTGGTCCTCTTTGCTTTGATGCAGTTTTAAACACTCGTTGCATTCTCTCAAGCAGCTGTTGTTACATTTTTGGTTATAAATTGATACATAAGCATCAACTTTGCTGTTCACATTTGTCCTTAAAATCAATTTCAAGCATTTAAAGGGCCAGTATTAATCTAATTTTACAGAACAAACTGGACTTATATGAATACATTAAAGGGAATTACTTATAGAATGTTATATTTATGATAAGTGTTGATGGTGACTTGATTTGAAATACAAGCCAGCAGTGTTTTAAAGATCTTCATTAATATTTTACAGTTTATGCACATCAGTAATGTATATTGTGTCAACACCAAAGTTCATTTTTGTCATGTGGAACCGCTTGGCTTTTGTTTTGTTTGTTTGTTTTTTTTAAACCACGATATCGATGATGAACCCTATAAGTAATGCTGTCTCATTCTCAGCCCAAATAATATGCTGATGGAATGGTCAACATCAGCAAATGGAAGAGGAGAAATTTTAGTATGATTACATTACACTTAAAAACGTGGTGCAATGAACTTAAAATATTTATATTTAAATCTGTTCTACATTTATTCCACAGTGACAGACAAACGTAGATAAACTAAAAAAAACAACCTGGTTTTAATGTATTGTTTAATGTATCGTATGAATCGTTGTTTGGTGGGGTTTGGAACATTATCCTGTAATTAGTACGATATATAGTTCAGCCAACACAATTTACTAACTCTCTTTTAGCAGTAAGTGACCAGAAAATACTATATACCATATAATTATCCAAAAACATAAACATGAAGTCAGTGGTCAATGAGAGTGTCTACCTGTAATTAACTCTATATAACATTAGAATAAACTCAAATAAACATAAAGTCAGTGGTCAGATCGTTTTGTTGGTCAGTAAAGTAATTGATATGCTGGTTAGAAGAGCACAGGTTCGGGTGCTGATCTCCATACACTGTATGGGTGTGTTAAGTTCCAGCTGCAGCTCACCTGATCTACTTTACTGATCTAGCAAAGCTAACACACTCACACACAACGATCACAATGAATTGTGTTTATTTTAATGTTATGAGAATTTTTTTTCTAAAAATAACTCTTTTCCTCTCACTTTATTACTATATTTTATTAATGAGGAAATGTATCATGTATTTTAAATGTGTTGGGGTTTTTTTTGGCAATCTTTCTACTTAGAGATAAGTAGAGGTAAGGCTGTGGGGTGTGAATGGGATGTACGGTTTTGGTGTAGTGTGTAAAAACTGTAATAATGTAAAGATTGTAAGGTGTTCACTGTTCACCACTCAGTCCATGTCCATCCCAGTACAGCCTGCTCTTTGAATGAGGTGCAAAACAGGGCAGCCAGTTAGAACAGAGCTTATTTACATATTATTTATATAGGCTTATTTAGCTTTAAAGGCATAGTAACAGAAAATAGTGGTATTTATATTATCATGGCTATCTGTTTGTAATAAACTAATCAAACAAGAGCAATTTAAATATCTCAACAAAATTAATAGAATAAGGGCTTTCTCCACATTCAGCCCAAAATACCACTTTAATGACGACTGCAGTCTCAGAATTATTCGACCCCTTCATCACCAGCCTCTTTAAAACTTAGTAGAGCTCCCTTCTGCGGTTCTGCCCTGCTGCAAACGTGCTGCCCAGACAGATACCAGCTTCTAGCCCCTTCCTCACTGGCTCCAGTTCACCGATATTGCTGGGTTTGCTGCTGCAGCCGCCTTCCAAAGATTTTCTATGGGGTTCAGGTGTTCAAGTCAGGCGACTGTGCAGAACCTTCCAGGACTTCTTAAACCAAGCCTTGGGGGACTTGGGGTATGCTTTGGCTCACTGTCCTGTTGGAAGGTCCAAAGATACTCAAGCCTCCTCACAGAAGGCATGATGTGTTCTCCTAGGATTTCCCAATACTTGATTGAATCCATCTTGCCCTTCCACTCGCTGTCTTCAAACGCTGTCTTACTTACTAGAGTACTACTTGTGGTCTCCATACTGTTTAGTAGAGTCTAAGCTTGGAATGATCTTTTGGATCCTAGCCTCTACAAATGAGCTAAGGGTATTTTCGGTGAGTGAACGGTGAAGCACGTTTGTAAGTTGCTCTGGAGAAGAGCAGCTGCTAAATGCCTTCAGTGTAAATGTAAATTCATCAAGATAATCATCTTCCAAAAACACATCCCAGCCCTCTGAATCCTAGCCCTAGCTTGTGTGCAGGATTATGTTCAGTGGGTTGAATTCATCTGAGACAGCAGTTGTCATTAATAGTGGTATTGTGAGCTGAATCTGGAGATTACACTTATTTACAGTGGAGGTTGAATAATTTTGAGTGCTGTAGTGTAGACATGTTGCATGGAACTAGTAGGCCTTAGAGGCATGTCAAACAGAGGACAGGTGTAATTCATGTTGTTTATCCTCAGGTTCATGAGTGTTGATGACAAACATGTACTGGGATTGGGGGGAAAACATTTCAGTATCAAGTGCTGGAAACTGATCAACTGGATCTGTGTCATCAAATACACCAAGCCTTCAAAGTAAGTCAACCCCCAAACCCCATTTCGTCTAGACCAGAGAAAATACACTTTGAAACTAGACCAACACAAGCACATGCTGTGAGGTTCTGCATCGGTTCTGACCCGTTAGAACACCTTCTATTTACATTTGCTGTGTTGCTAAATCAGGACCAGGAAGACCACAGTGTTTCGTAATAATTATGCAACAGTTTCATTCTTTAGTCTTGCACTGCAACTACAAGGCTAATGTAGCACTTAACACTAGCATCTGTTAGCACAGTGTAATCTGCATGCATAAATCACACTTTTCCCAAACCAAGCCAAGGAGGCCTTTATACAGTGGGGGAAAAAATGTATTTAGTCAGTCACCAATTGTGCAAGTTCTCCCACTTAAAAAAATGAGAGAGGCCTGTAATTGACATCATAGGTAGACCTCAACTATGAGAGACAAAATGAGAGACACTGTCTGATTTTTAAAGAATTTATTTGCAAATAATGGTGGAAAATAAGTATTTGGTCACCTACAAAGAAGCAAGATTTCTGTCTGTCACAGACCTGTAACTTCTTCTTTAAGAGGCTTCTCTGTCCTCCACTCATTACTTGTATTAATGGCACCTGTTTAAACTCGTTAACAGTATAAAAGACACCTGCCAACAACCTCAAAGGGGGCGCCAGGGAGCACGTAATGGAGTAGACGCGTTCTAGTTGGGGGCTCCAGGCCAAGCTGATTTAATTCGGTTTTTATACAATTAAGTTTGGAAATTTGAGTGTTTCTTGGTCTCTGAACTTTACTAGCACGGCTTGGCATCGACACAGCAATAATTTGGTTCGAAATGGCTCCGAAATCGGCCAAAACTTCAAAGGACGCGGAGAATCGTCAACCGGCCTCAACTGCTTCTCCCACATGTGACATGGCGGAATCCGGAGAACCAGACGCCGATTCTCCTCCAACGTGGGCTAAAAACTTGACAACATCTCTCCAAGGTGGGCTTGATCATATCTCCTCTCGGCTAAGCAACATGGAGCAAACCCTGACGGCGGTCCGGACGGAGCTGAAGGATTTCAAAGAAGCCTTGAGCTCGCTCGGCGAAACTGTCTCGGCTCATGATTCACGGATTGATGCGTTAGAGGCAGCGCTGAAGGGGCTAGAGAGAGCCAACGCCACCATGCAGTTGAAAATCGACGATCTAGAAGGCAGATCTAGACGAAATAACATACGAATAATTGGAATTCCAGAGGGAGCGGAGGGATCGCGCCCCACGGATTTTGTGGCTGGTTTGCTGCCCAAACTTTTGGGTGAAGAAAATTTCAAACTGCTCTTACTGGTGGACCGTGCGCACAGATCACTCCGTCCTCGCCCGGCTGAGGGTGCCAGGCCTCGACCATTCATCGCGCGGATTCATCTATTCCAAGTCAAAGAAAAGATCTTGCAGCTCCGAAGATCTCGTGGTCCTCTTCAATTTCAAAGACATAAAATACTAATTTTTCCGGACTACACCAGCTCCGTTATGGAAAAAAGGAAGCAATTCACGGAGGTGCTACGAGAGCTCAGGAACTTGAAAGTAACTCACTTTCTTCAGTACCCCGCGAGGCTTCACGTTCAGGTTGATGGTCATTCACGGATCTTTTCTGAACTGGCAGAAGCAGAGGCATTTGTGAGTTCTGTTTCGAAAACTAACAAGGCTGCGTGAGTGAGTTTATTCAGTCTTCTGACTTACAAAGAGGTAAAAGCTGAACATTACCTAAAAATTTGTTCAAAACTAGTTGTTATCGTTCGGCTTGGCTGTGGATCGAACTGTGTCATATTGTCTCATTACTATTTTCAACACTGCCGTGTTTACGATAGTCGTTGTCTTTTTTGTTACTTTACTATACTGCTTAATTTGATTCTTTACTGTTAATATTTATCCTTCTTGCGTAAAAATACGTGTACAGTTTCATCATAGATATTGTTGAATATAAGCCTGTGTGTATTTGAACAGAATAATATTTTATTTTATTTTGTTCCTTGTTTAAGTACTCAGAGACATATGTGATCTAGCTTCTCTTTTTGTGTTATGCGATTTGCTTGGTTCTGGGGCTCCTGACAGCCGTTGCTGCAGGGTTGCATAGTAGGGGTAGTTACTCCAGAGCTGTTGGCCTACCTAAACTTATGGGACTATCTAGACATTCCCGGGGTGGGAATAGGTCTATTTGTGGGTTTGGGACTGAGGGGTGGGTTTTTCTCTTTAGTTGTATGTCTTCTTTTGTAGTTGTCAGTTTTCTTTTTTTTGTAGTTTCTTTGGTCTCTTCAGATAAGGTTACTCCTGTGCACTATGAGTCATATGTCATCTAGGACTAACACGTGTACTTCTGGCATCACCTTAGCCTCATGGAATGTTAGAGGGATGGGTCATCCTATCAAAAGGGGTCGGGTTTTCTCGCATCTGAAAATGTTGAAAGCTGACATAATTTTTTTGCAAGAAACGCATATCAGCCCCACCCGGCAATCTATGCTTAGAGCACATTGGATATCCCAGGTATTCCAGGCCTCATTTTCTTCAAAAGCTAGAGGTGTGGCTATTCTTTTCAAAAAAAAATATCCCATTTCATCTTGAGAAGATGATAGCAGACCCACAGGGCCGATACATTATTATATCTGGTTATATTAATTCATTTCCTCTCACATTGATTAATATCTATGGCCCTAATTTTGATTGTCCTGATTTTTTTCGTAAAATCTTTGGTCTGATCCCACTTGCCTTAAGTGAGAACATTATCATGGGGGGTGATTTTAACTGCTATTTAGATCCATATCTGGATAGACTCTCTACTAAGACTCCACCCACGTTGGCCACAGTACAAACTCTTAATAATCTACTCAAAGCAGGGAACATGGTGGATATCTGGAGACTATGTCATCCAACTGGCAGGGACTATTCATACTACTCACATGTACATAAGTCCTATACACGGATTGATTACTTCCTTGTGTCTTCTGAGTTAGTATCCAAAGTTTGCAATGTTACATATCATAACATATTAATATCTGATCACAGCCCAATTACATGTACTCTTCAGAACATTGCCTCCAAACCGACGTATGCATGGCAATTTAATCCTAATCTTCTATCAGATCCTGACTTTGTCGATTACATGAAGGTAAAGTTTGCAGAATTTGCAGAATTCAACGATACAGCAGATGTATCTGATTCCACTCTCTGGGAAACGCTCAAAGTTGTGGTCCGTGGCTATATCTTGGCCTTCGAATCCTCGAAGAAAAAAGAAATGAATCGAAGACTTGTTGAAATTGAGAATATGCTAAAAATATTAGAGCAGAAATATAAGTCTTCCCTTTCAATTTCAGATTATAATAAAATTTTACAATTTAGGTATGAATATAATACTATTCTTAGTCAGCGAGTTGAACACCTTTTACTTAAACTTAAGAGGAAACAATTTGAATTAGGAGACAAACCAGAGGGACTTTTGGCAAGGCAGCTTAGGGCAATTCGTGCAAAACAAGTTATTCATAGGATTCAGTCAAGATCAGGGGATTTAATTACAGATCATAAGGAGATCAATAATAGATTTAGAGATTTTTACACAGAATTATACTCTGCCAAATTTTCAGCTTCAGAATCTGACCTTGACTCTTTCTTTAAAGACCTTGCCTTGCCGAGGCTATCTGACTCAGCTAGAGTGTCACTGGATTCCCCTGTTACTCAGTTCGAGATCCTTGAGGCCATTAAAAGCTTCCCTTCTGGTAAAGCAGCTGGGCCAGATGGTTTTGGCTGTGAATTTTATAAATTCTTTTCTTCCAAGCTCTGCCCGTTTCTGCTAAGAATGTTTGACGAGTCTATTGCAAACAAACAATTCCCTGATTCTTTATATCATGCTAACATTTGTCTTTTGCTGAAGAAGGGTAAGGATGATACAGACCCCGCCTCATACAGACCTATTGCCCTGCTTAATTCTGATCAAAAAATAATATCTAAGATTATGGCCAACCGATTAGCTAAACACATATCAGAGATCATTCACCCTGATCAAACAGGGTTTATTCCTGGAAGATTTTCCTTTTGTAATGTTCGTCTGCTTCTTAATGCCATGCATGTGGCACAAAAAAGCGATTCGACTGCGGCTGTTGTTTCACTTGATGCACAAAAAGCCTTTGACCAAGTGGAATGGCCCTACATGCTTTATACACTGAGGCAATTTGGATTTGGGGACTTTTTTATTGATCTGGTTAGGGCCATATATTTGCATCCATCATCTTCTGTTTTAACCAATGCTGACCGTTCAACTCCTTTCACACTTCAGCGTGGGGTTCGACAAGGAGATCCCCTCTCCCCACTTCTTTTCAATATTGCATTAGAGCCTCTTGCAGTAGGAATACGGAAACATCCAGATATTAGTGGTATTAAAATGGGAGATTTGGAGGCTCTAGTCATTCTTTATGCAGACGATTTGCTCCTGTGCATCTCAGACCCTGTATCTTCTATCCCCTCTCTCCTGGAATATCTCAAATTGTTTGGTCAGCTGTCAGGATATACAATTAACTGGAATAAAAGTGAATTGATGCCACTTTCTCAAAATTTCGATCCAAATCTTTTGGCCTCCTTTCCCTTTAAGGTGGCCAGGGAACATTTAACTTATCTTGGGCTTCAGATATCCAGCGATCCAAAAATAATATTTAAGCTAAACTTTCAAGCTGCGTTAGAAAAGATAAGAACAGACGTTGAAAGGTGGAGATTGCTTCCCTTGTCTCTGATTGGTAGAATAAATGCGGTTAAAATGATTACACTACCAAGAATTTTATATATTTTTCAAAATCTTTCTATTTTTCTCCCAAATTCCTTTTTTCAACAACTGGATGCAATTGTCTCGTCCTTTGTCTGGGCTCAGAAGAACCCACGTATCTCCAAAATTCATTTGCAGAAAGCTTCAGTCGATGGTGGACTAGGTCTGCCCAACTTTAAACATTATTATTGGGCTGCGAACGCCAGAGCAATCTCCTTTTGGCAATTGGGATCACATGAGGGACTCATTTTGGATTCTACACCACTGTGGGTTAAATATGAGGCCGGATCAGTTACTAAGACATCTTTACCGGTTTTTCTGTTTTCTAAGGTGTCACCTAGCAATACCTTAATAAATAATAATTTCATTATTAAAAACTCACTTAAGATTTTAAACCAGATTAAATGCGTTACTAATGCACCACTAACTTCGGTTCATACTCCAATTATGTGTAATCATTTTTTTCTACCTGCTAAGATGGATAAAGCATTCTCTGTTTTCGTAAGCAAAGGACTAAGAACTATAGAGGACTTATATGTAGATGGGACCTTTATGTCATTCAATCAATTCAAAGATAAATTCAGCCTTTCTCATATACATTTTTTCCGTTATCTACAGCTTCGACATTATGTGAGACAAAATATTTCTCATTTTGAATCAAAGCCAAGTGATCACACACTATTTCGTTTCTTACGCACAGACCCCACATCTAAACAACTGATTTCACATTTTATTACAGTTTTGAGAGCTACTCCAGACACAACTAAATTTAGAGAGGCTTGGGCGAGAGAGATAGATAGCGAAATTACAGAAGAAGTGTGGGTGGAGAGTTTGCCTCGTGTATTAAGCTGCTCTGTAAACTCTCGATACAGGCTGATTCAGTTTAAGGTGCTTCACCGGCTGCATTACTCCAGGACTAAATTACATAAGATTTTTGAATCCATCTCACCTCTTTGTGAAAGATGCAAAATTGAGGAGGGCTCTTTGACTCATCTGTTTATAACCTGCCCTGTGCTACAGACCTTCTGGTCAAGAATTTTTGATTGGCTTTCCAAAACTCTTGAAATAAAATTAGACTTTGATCCCATAATCATAATTTGTGGGTGTTCTGCATTATTATTTACCTTTCCTTACAAGATACAACGGGTGGTGATGGCTGCTATGATTGTGGCTAAGAAGCTGCTCCTTTTGAATTGGAAATCGCCTTTCGCTCCATCGTTCAAGCATTGGCTAGCTGAGATGCTTAATTTTGCCTCTATGGAGCGTGCATGTAGCCGTGGACCAAGTGCACAGAAGTACATTAACCAGATTTGGAATCCAATAATTAGTTATTTCAAGTAAATGTAAGACCATAAATGTAAGTAACTGTAAGACCATCATTTGTTGGCCCTTTTTTTTTTTTTTTTTTTTTTTCTCGTTTATTTATTTATTTATTTTTTCCTTCTATGCTGCTACTGCAGATGTTACTGTCATTGTTGCTGTTATTTTTATTTTCTATCACAATATTATTGTTGTTGTTGTTATTATTACTATTATTATTATTATTATTTTATTTCTTTCTTGAATGTGCTCGACAGGAGGGGGTAGGGTTTGTTCGATATGTACTTTTTTTTTTGTTGTTGCTTGTTTGTTTGTCTGTTTGTACTGATTATACAACAAAAAAAAAACTAAAATAAAGTACTTAAAAAAAAAAAAAACAACCTCAAACTGTCACAGTCAAAACTCCACTATGGTGAAGACCAAAGAGCTGTCGACGGACACCAGAAACAAAACTGTAGACCTGCACCAGGCTGGGAAGACTGAATCTGCAATAGGCAAGCAGCTTGGTGTGAAGAAATCTACTGTGGGAGCAATAATCAGAAAAAATGGGAGACCTACAAGACCACTGCTAATCTCCCTCGATCAGGGGCTCCATGCAAGATCTCAGCCCGTGAGGTCAAAATGATCACAAGAACAGTGAGCAAAAATCTCAGAACCACACGGGGGGGGGACCTAGTGAATGACCTGCAGAAAGCTGGGACCAACGTTACAAACTACCGGCTACCATCAGTAACACACTACGTCGCCAGGGACTCAGATCTTGCAGTGCCAGACGTGTTCCCCTGCTTAAGCCAGTACATATCCGGCCGCATCTGAAGTTTGCTAGAGAGCATTTGGATGTTCCGGAAGAGTATTGGGAGAATGTCTTATGGTCAGATGAAACCAAAGTAGAACTGTTTGGTACGAACACAACTTGTTGTGTTTGGTGGAGAGTGAATGCTGAGTTGCATCCAAAGAACACCATAACAACTGTGAAGCATGGGGGTGGTAACATCACACTTTGGGGCTGTTTCTCTACAAAGGGACTAGGACGACTGGTCTGTGTACATGAAAGAATGAATGGAGCCATGTATTGTGTGATTTTGAGTGCAAACCTCCTTCCATCAGCAAGGGCATTGAAGATGAAACGTGGCTGGGTCTTTCAGCATGACAATGATCCCAAGCACACTGCCAGGGCAACAAAGGAGTGGCTTTGTAAGAAGCATTTCAAGGTCCTGGAGTGGCCGAGCCAGTCTCCAGATCTCAACCCCATAGAAAACCTTTGGAGGGAGTTGAAAGTCTGTGTTGCCCGCCGACAGCCCCAAAACATCACTGCTCTACAGGAGATCTGCATAGAGGAATGGGCCAACATACCAGCAACGGTGTGTGTCAACCTTGTGAAGACCTTGTTTGACCTCTGTCATTGCCAACAAAGGATATATAACAAAGTATTGAGATGAACTTTTGTTATTGACCAAATACTCATTTTCCACCATTATTTGCCAATAAATTCTTTAAAAATCAGACAGTGTGATTTTCTCATTTTGTCTCTCATAGTTGAGGTCTACCTATGATGTCAATTACAGGCCTCTCTCAAATTTTTAAGTGGGAGAACTTGCATAATTGGTGACTGACTAAATACTTTTTTCCCCCACTGTATAAACGTAGTGCCAAATAATTCTTATTGGAATCCACTTCAAGTCTGTTTAAAACAAGGTTTGATATGACTTTGTGATGACTTTGGCATGCAGTTAGCTAGTTTATGCTAACGGATAGCTATAGCCATGGTCCTGTCAAAAGATGATATAAAGTCTCAAAATCATAAACATGGTCCACACAGAAACCCTGCAATGCGCTTTAAAGTGTGTGATGCTAATTTCCACGAGCGAGCCAGGACGTGCTAACACCGCACTAGCGATGTTGCATGCGACCCATAGCTGACTCAAGTATGACGTGACTTCTGCCAGCCGTGATTAATGACACCTAGAACTAGAACTCGCTGTGTGTCTTCCTCACCTATGGAGGGAGCTGCGTCTCCAAGATCTGTTCTCAATCTGTGCTCAAACTCAGTTAGCGTGAATCTGAGCTGTGTGTAGAAGCTCTCCTACAGTTTAATCTGTGTAGAAACTTCTTTCACTTTTCCTAAAAGAAGCATGCTGTGCTTTACTTTTTGAGGCCCAGTCTCAAATCACTCCCTCTCCACTATGGAGTGCACTTTGTAGGTTGTGAAGTAGCAGCACCTCCACCCAAAACAGTACACGTCAGTACAAGACAGTTACATTCAGCTGGACAACTCGGTTTCTACCATGCTGGCACTGTCTAATGATTTTTGTGTTGTGTTGTGTTTTTTTAAGTAGTGCACTATGTAGAGAGTATGATGTGATTTGAGACGGGGCCGAAAGTCTCTTCTCAGAAAGAGTGAAATGTGCAGGTCAGTGGTGAAAGGAGAACGAACAGTTTCCTCATGGAAATCTGCACACAGCTCCACAGTAATATGAAATAAATCTCATTTCACAGTTGGTTCAGTCCTTCTCAACCCCTCAACTAAAAAAAAAAGTGCTACACCTGTGTGAGCACTTGAGAGACGTGAGAAAATTGTGTGCTAATATTTTGCATTTTCAAAACCTTTGGTGTGTAACAGCCTTAATTGTCTACTAGGATTTGCTGAAAGTATTGTGGGTATGTTTGATTAGCCACAGGGGCTATTTACCACTCCTCTAATAAAAAACAGATTGGAGAAAAAAAGAATTTGGCCATGGATGCCTAAACTTTTGCATAAGACCGTATGTTTCTGTTATGCTAAATCAGCATGCATGGTTATGGTGATGATTGAAAGGTAAAGAAATGTATGTTAGTGCTTTGCAGAATTTAGGTTCCTGAATAATAAAATGTTGGGTTTGACAGGAATGCCATGCAGAAGCTGTGCTACAAGATTGTCTTCAGTGCCCCCTTTCATTCGCATGTGCATCGTAATCCTGCTCAACGTATTGACCATCATTTTGGACTTCATCCCTGAAGTTAGCGAGAAATACATCCTGGAGCTCTACGTGGCAAACTACGTCTTCTTTGCCTTTTACGTTGCTGAAGCTGCGTTGAGGGTAAGAGAAATGAGGGTGTGTTTTGTGGCAGTGGCTGATCAAAACACAGTTGCAGATGGATGGACCCTTGATGGACAGATTCAACATCAGGGAGGGAAGGAGTAATGGCATCCTCGGAACCTGAAAGACAACAAAGACAATCAATACAGGTTTTGAAACTGAAAGATCACTTACCTTTTACACAGTTGCAGAACAATAGACAGTGAGCCAGACACAGCTGCAGATGGACAGATTGATGGTGGCTGGATCTACGGTCAGGGAGGGAGGGGCTCAGAAGGTCCTCAACCTGTAAGACAAAAAAAAAGTCAATACATGTATAGAAACTGAATGATGACCTAACTCCTATACACTTGCAGTCAGAGAGATAGCGAGTCACACACACCGTTGCAATGGACAGACACTTGTTTGATGGATACACCATTAGGAAGGAGGGGGGGTCCTGGAGCTTGTAAGACAACAAAGAATGTCAATACATGTATAGAAACTGAATGATCACCTACCTGTTAGACAGTAGCAAACAGATAGACAGCGAGCCGTACACAGTGACAGATCGATGGACCCTTGATGGACAGACGCACCATCAGGGAGGGAAGGGGTAATGGCATCCTCTAAACGTGTAAGACAACAAAGAAAATCAATACATGTATAGAAACTGAATGATCACCTACCTGTTAGACAGTAGCAAACAGATAGACAGCGAGCCGTACACAGTTGCAGATGGATGAAACCTTGATGGACAGATGCACCATCAGGGAGGGAAGGGGAATTGGCATCCTCAGAACGTAAAAGACAACAAAGACAATCAATACAGGTTTTGAAACTGAAAGATAACCTACCTGTTAGACAGTAGCAAACAGATTGACAGCGAGCCGTACACAGTGGCAGATGGATGGACCCTTGATGGACAGATGCACCATCAGGGAGGGAATGGGGGGGTCCTGGAGTCCTGAAAGCCTGTAAGACAACAAAGAAAATCAATACATGTATAGAAACTGAATGATCACCTACCTGTTAGACAGTAGCAAACAGATAGACACCGAGCCATACACAGTGACAGATGGATGGACCCTTGAAAGACAGATGCACCATCAGGGAGGGAAGGGGTAATGGCATCCTCTAAACCTGTAAGACAAAAAAGACAATCAATACATGTATAGAAACTGAATGATCACCTACCCGTTACACAGTAGCAAACAGATAGACAGCGAGCCATACACAGTGGCAGATGGATGGAACCTTGATGGACAGATGCACAGTCAGAAAGGGAAGGGTTATTGGCATCCTCAGAACCTAAAAGATAAAGACAATCAATACAGGTTTTGAAACTGAAATATCACTTACCTATTACACAGTTGCAGAACAATAGACAGTAAGCCAGATACAGCTGCAGACGGACAAATTGATGGAGGCTGGATCTACGGTCAGCGAGGGAGGGGCTCTGAAGATCCTAAAGCTGTAAGAAAAAAAAAAGTCAATACATGTATAGAAATTGAATGATGAACTAACTCTTACACACTTGCAGTCAGATAAATATGGAGCAACACAAATAGTTGCAATGGACAGACCCTTGTTTGATAGATCCACCATTAGGAAGGAGGGGGGCGTCCTGGAGTCCTGAAAGCCTGTAAGACAACAAAGAAAGTCAATACATGTATAGAAACTGAACGATCACCTACCTGTTAGACAGTAGCAAACAGATAAAAAACGAACCGTACACAGTGACACATGGATGGACCCGTGATGGACAGATGCACCATCAGGGAGGGAAGGGGTAATGGCATCCTCTAAACCTGTAAGACAACAAAGAAAATTAATACATGTATAGAAACCGAACGATCACCTACCTGTTAGACAGTAGAAAACAGAAAGACAGCGAGCCGTACACAGTGACAGATGGATGGACCCTTGATGGACAGATGCACCATCAGGGAGGGAATGGGTAATGGCATCCACGGAACCTGAAAGACAACAAAGACAGTCAATACAGGTTTTGAATCTGAAAGATCACTTGCCTTTTACACAGTTGCAGAACAATAGACAGTGAGCCAGACACAGCTGCAGACGGACAGATTGATGGAGGCTGGATTTACGGTCAGCGAGGGAGGGGCTCAGCAGGTCCTAAACCTGTAAGACAAAAAAAAGTCAATACATATATAGAAATTGAATGATGAACTAACTCTTACACACTTGCAGTAGGATAAATATCGAGTCACACAAATAGTTGCAATGGACAGACACTTCTTTAATGGATCCACCATTAGGAAGGGGGGAGGGGGTCCTGGAGTCCTGAAAGCCTGTAAGACAACAAAGAAAGTCAATACATCTTTAGAAACTGAATGATCACCTACCTGTTAGACAGTAGCAAACAGATAGACAGCGAGCCATACACAGTGGCAGATGGATGGAACCTTGATGGACAGATGCACCATCAGGGAGGGAAGGGGTAATGGCAACCTCGGAACCTGAAAGACAACAAAGACAGTCAATTAAAGTTTTGAAACTGAAAGATCACTTACCTTTTACACAGTTGCAGAACAATAGACAGTGAGGCAAACACAGCTGCAGATGGACAGATTGATGGAGGCTGGATCTACGGTCAGCGAGGGAGGGGCTCAGAAGGTCCTAAACCTGTAAGACAAAAAAAAGTCAATACATGTGTAGAAACTGAATGATGAACTAACTCTTACACACTTGCAATCGGATAGATATCGAGTTACACAAATAGCTGCAATAAACAGACCCTTGTTTGATGGATACACAATTAGGAAGGAGGGGGGGGGGGTCCTGGAGTCCTGAAAGCCTGTAAAAAAACAAATAAAGTCAATACATGTATAGAAACTGAATGATCACCTACCTGTTAGACAGTAGCAAACAGATAGACAGCGAGCCGTACACAGTGGTAGATGGATGAAACCTTGATGGACAGATGCAACATCAGGGAGGGAAGGGGTAATGGCATCCTCTAAACCTGGAAGAGAACAAAGAAAATCAATACATGTATAGAAACTGAATGATCACCTACCTGTTAGACAGTAGCAAGCAGATTGACAGCGAGCCGTACAAAGTGGTAGATGGATTAAACCTCGATGGACAGATGTACCATCAGGGAGGGAAGGGGTAATGGCATTCTCGGAACCTGAAAGACAACAAAGAAAATCAATACATGTTTAGAAACTGAATGATCACCTACCTGTTAGACAGTAGCAAACAGATAGACAACGAGCCGTACACAGTGACAGATGGATGGACCCTTGATGGACAGATGCACCATCAGGGAGGGAAGGGGTAATGGCATCCTCTAAACCTGTAAGACAACAAAGAAAATCAATACATGTATAGAAAGTGAATGATCACCTACCTGTTAGACAGTAGCAAACAGATTGACAGCGAGCCGTAAAAAGTGGTAGATGGATTAAACCTTCATGGACAGATGAACCATCAGGGAGGGAAGGGGTAATGGCATCCTCGGAACCTGTAAGACAACAAAGAAAATCAATACATGTATAGAAACTGAATGATCACCTACCTGTTAGACAGTAGCAAGCAGATTGACAGCGAGCCGTACAAAGTGGTAGATGGATTAAACCTTGATGGACAGATACACCATCAGGGTTGGAAGGGGTAATGGCATCCTCGGAACCTGAAAAACAACAAAGACAGTCAATACAGGTTTTGAATCTGAAAGATCACTTACCTTTTACACAGTTGCAGAACAATACACAGTGAGCCAGACACAGCTGCAGACGGACAGATTGATGGAGGCTGGATTTACGGTCAGCGAGGGAGGGGCTAAGAAGGTCCTAAACCTGTAAGACAAAAAAAAGTCAATGCATATATAGAAATTGAATGATGAACTAACTCTTACACACTTGCAGTAGGATAAATATCGAGTCACACAAATAGTTGCAATGCACAGACACTTCTTTGATGGATCCACCATTAGGAAGGAGGGGGGGGGGTCCTGGAGTCCTGAAAGCCTGTAAGACAACAAAGAAAATCAATACATGTATAGAAACTGAATGATCACCTACCTGTTAGACAGTAGAAAACAGAAAGACAGCGAGCCGTACACAGTGACAGATGGATGGACCCTTGATGGACAGATGCACCATCAGGGAGGGAATGGGTAATGGCATCCTCTAAACCTGTAAGACAACAAAAAAAATAAAAACATGTACAGAAACTGAATGATCACCTACCTGTTAGACAGGTGCAGATACAGACAGACAGCGAGCCGTACACAGTGGCAGATGGATGGAACCTTGATGGACAGATGCACCATCAGGGAGGGAAGGGGTAATGGCATCCTCTAAACCTGTAAGACAACAAAGAAAATCAATACATGTATAGAAACTGTATGATCACCTACCTGTTAGACAGTAGCAAACAGATAGACAGCGAACCATACACAGTGGCAGATGGATGGAACCTTGATGGACAGATGCACCATGAGGGAGGGAAGGGGTAATGGCATCCTCTAAACCTGTAAGACAACAAAGAAAATCAATACATGTATAGAAACTGAATGATCACCTACCTGTTAGTCAGTAGCAAACAGATAGACAGCTAGCCGTACACAGTTGCAGATGGATGGACCCTTGATGGACAGATGCACCATCAGGGAGGGAAGGGGTAATGGCATCCTCTAAACCTGTAAGACAACAAAGAAAATCAATACATGTATTGAAACTGAATGATCACCTACCTGTTACACAGTAGCAAACAGATAGACAGCGAGCCATACACAGTGGCAGATGGATTAAACCTTGATGGAAAGATGCACCATCAGGGAGGGAAAGGGTAATGGCATCCTCGGAACCTGAAAGACAACAAAGAAAATCAATACATGTATAGAAACTGAATGATCACCTACCAATTAGACAGTAGCAAACAGATAGACAGCGAGCCATACACAGTGGCAGATGGATGGAACCTTGATGGACAGATGCACCATGAGGGAGGGAAGGGGTAATGGCATCCTCCAAACCTGTAAGACAACAAAGAAAATCAATACATGTATTGAAACTGAATGATCACCTACCTGTTAGTCAGTAGCAAACAGATAGACAGCGAGCTGTACACAGTTGCAGATGGATGGACCCTTGATGGACAGATGCACCATCAGGGAGGGAAGGGGTAATGGCATCCTCTAAACCTGTAAGACAACAAAGAAAATCAATACATGTATTGAAACTGAATGATCACCTACCTGTTACACAGTTGCAAACAGATAGACAGTGAGCTGTACACAGTTGCAGATGGATGGACCCTTGATGGACAGATGCACCATCAGGAAGGGAAGGGGTATTGGCATCCTCAGAAACTAATAGATAACAAAAACAATCGATACAGGTTTTGAAACTGAAATATCACTTACCTTTTACACAGTTGCAGAACAATAGACAGTGAGCCAGACACAGCTGCAGATGGACAGATTGATGTTGGCTGAATCTACGGTGAGGGAGGGAGGGGCTCAGAAGGTCCTGAACCTGTAATACAAAAAGAAAACGTCAATACATGTATAGAAACTGAATGATGAACTAACTTTTACACACTTGCAGTCAGAAAGATAGAGTCACACAAATAGTTGCAATGGACAGACACTTGTTTGATGGATCCACCATTAGGAAGGAGGGGGGGGTGGTCCTGGAGTCCTGAAAGTCTGTAAAACAACAAAGAAAATCAATACATGTATAGAAACTGAATGATCACCTACCTGTTAGAAAGAAAAAAGATAGACAGCGAGCCGTACACAGTGACAGATGGATGGACCCTTGATGGACAGATGCACCATCAGGGAGGGAATGGGGCGGTCCTGGAGTCCTGAAAGCCTGTAAGACAACAAAGAAAGTCAATACATGTATAGAAACTGAAAGATCACCTACCTGTTAGACAGGTGCAGACAGACAGACAGCGAGCCGTACACAGTGGCAGATGGATGGAACCTTGATGAAAAGATGCACCATCAGGGAGGGAAGGGGTAATGGCATCCTCTAAACCTGGAAGAGAACAAAGAAAATAAACACCTGTATAGAAACTGAATGATCACCTACCTGTTACTCAGTAGGAAACAGATAGACAGCGAGCCGTACACAGTTGCAGATGGATGGACCCTTGATGGACAGATGCACCATCAGGGAGGGAAGGGGTATTGGCATCCTCAGAACCTAAAAGATAACAAAGAAAATTAATACAGGTTTTGAAACTGAAAGATCACTTATCTTTTACACAGTTGCAGAACAATAGACAGTGAGGCATGGGGAATGGGGGGGTCCTGGAGTCCTGAAAGCCTGTAAGACAACAAAGAAAATCAATACATGTATAGAAACTGAATGATCACCTACCAATTAGACAGTAGAAAATAGATACACAGCGAGCCGTACACAGTGACAGATGGATGGACCCTTGATTGACAGATGCACCATCAGGGAGGGAAGGGGGGGGGGGTCCTGGAGTACTGAAAGCCTGTAAGACAACAAAGCAAGTCAATACATGTATAGAAACTGAATGATCACCTACCTGTTAGACAGCAGCAAACAGATAGACAACGAGCCGTACACAGTGACAGATGGATGGACCCTTGACGGACAGATGCACCATCAGGGAGGGAAGGGGTAATGGCATCCTCTAAACCTGCAAGACGACAAAGAAAATCAATACATGTATAGAAACTGAATGATCACCTACCTGATAGACAGGTGCAGATAGAAAGACAGCGAGCCGTACACAGTGGCAGATGGATGGAACCTTGATCGACAGATGCACCATCAGGGAGGGAAGGGGTAATGGCAACCTTGGAACATGAAAGACAACAAAGACAGTCAATACAGGTTTTGAAACTGAAAGATCATTTACCTTTTACACAGTTGCAGAACAATACACAGTGAGCCAGAAAGAGCTGCAGATGGACAGATTGATGGAGGCTGGATCTACGGTCGGCGAGGGAGGGGCTCTGAAGGTCCTAAACCTGTAAGACAAAAAAAAAACAAAAAACCGTCAATACATGTATAGAAACTGAATGATCACCTACCTGTTAGACAGTAGCAAACAGATAGACAGCGAGCCGTACACAGTGACAGATGAATGGACCCTTGATAGACAGATGCACCATCAGGGAGGGAATGGGTAATGGCATCCTATAAACCTGTAAGACAACAAAGAAAATCAATACATGTATAGAAACTGAATGATCACCTACCTGTTAGACAGTATTAAACAGATAGACAGCGAGCCATACACAGTGGCAGATGGATGGGACCTTGATGGACAGATGCACCATCAGGAAGGGAAGGGGTATTGGCATCCTCAGAAACTAATAGATAACAAAGACAATCGATACAGGTTTTGAAACTGAAATATCACTTACCTTTTACACAGTTGCAGAACAATAGACAGTGAGCCAGACACAGCTGCAGATGGACAGATTGATGGTGGCTGAATCTACGGTCAGGGAGGGAGAGGCTCTGAAGGTCCTAAACTTGTAAGACAAAAAAAAAACAAAAAACGTCAATACATGTATAGAAACTGAATGATCACCTACCTGTTAGACAGTAGCAAACAGATAGACAGCGAGCCATACACAGTGGCAGATGGATGGGACCTTGATGGACAGATGCACCATCAGGAAGGGAAGGGGTAATGGCATCCTCTAAACCTGTAAGAAGACAAGGACAGTCAATACAGGTTTTGAATCTGAAAGATCACTTACCTTTTACACAGTTGCAGAACAATACACAGTGAGCCAGACACAGCTGCAGACGGACAGATTGATGGTGGCTGAATCTACGGTCAGGGAGGGAGGGGCTAAGAAGGTCCTAAACCTGTAAGACAAAAAAAAGTCAATGCATATATAGAAATTGAATGATGAACTAACTCTTACACACTTGCAGTAGGATACATATTGAGTAACACAAATAGTTGCAATGGACAGACACTTCTTTGATGGATCCACCATTAGGAAGGAGGGGGGGTCCTGGAGTCCTGAAAGCCTGTAAGAGAACAAAGAAAATCAATACATGTATAGAAACTGAATGATCACCTACCTGTTAGACAGGTGAAGACAGACAGACAGCGAGCCGTACACAGTGGCAGATGGATGGAACCTTGATGGACAGATGCTCCACCAGGGAGGGAAGGGGTAATGGCATCCTCTAAACCTGTAAGACAACAAAAAAAAATAAATACATGTATAGAAACTGAATGATCACCTACCTGTTAGACAGGTGAAGACAGACAGACAGCGAGCCGTACACAGTGGCAGATGGATGGAACCTTGATGGACAGATGCTCCACCAGGGAGGGAAGGGGTAATGGCATCCTCTAAACCTGTAAGAAAACAAAGAAAATCAATACATGTATAGAAACTGAATGATCACCTACCTGTTAGTCAGTAGCAAAAAAAATAGACAGCGAGCCGTACACAGTTGCAGATGGATGGACCCTTGATGGACAGATGCACCATCAGGGAGGGAAGGGGTAATGGCATCCTCTAAACCTGTAAGACAACAAAGAAAATCAATACATGTATTGAAACTGAATGATCACCTACCTGTTACACAGTAGCAAACAGATAGACAGCGAGCCATACACAGTGGCAGATGGATGGAACCTTGATGGACAGATGCACCATCAGGGAGGGAAGGGGTAATGGCATCCTCTAAACCTGGAAGAGAACTAAGAAAATCAATACATGTAAAGAAACTGAATGATCACCTACCTGTTACACAGTAGTAAACAGATTGACAGCGAGCCATACAAAGTGGTAGATGGATTAAACCTTGATGGACAGATGTACCATCAGGGAGGGAAGGGGTAATGGCATCCTCGGAACCTGAAAGACAACAAAGAAAATCAATACATGTATAGAAACTGAATGATCACCTACCTGTTAGAAAGTAGCAAACAGATAGACAACGAGCCGTACACAGTGACAGATGGATGGACCCTTGATGGACAGATGCACCATCAGGGAGGGATGGGGTAATGGCATCCTCTAAACCTGTAAGACAACAAAGAAAATCAATACATGTATTGAAACTGAATGATCACCTACCTGTTACACAGTAGCAAACAGATTGACAGCGAGCCGTACAAAGTGGTAGATGGATTAAACCTTGATGGACAGATGCACCATCAGGGAGGGAAAGGGTAATGGCATCCTCGGAACCTGAAAGACAACAAAGAAAATCAATACATGTATAGAAACTGAATTATCACCTACCTGTTAGACAGTAGCAAACAGATTGACAGCGAGCCGTACAAAGTGGTAGATGGATTAAACCTTCATGGACAGATGAACCATCAGGGAGGGAAGGAGTAATGGCATCCTCGGAACATGTAAGACAACAAAGAAAATCAATACATGTATAGAAACTGAATGATCACCTACCTGTTAGACAGTAGAAAACAGATAGACAGCGAGCCGTACACAGTGACAGATGGATGGACCCTTGATGGACAGATGCACCATCAGGGATTGAATGGGTAATGGCATCCTCTAAACCTGTAAGACAACAAAGAAAATCAATACATGTATAGAAACTGAATGATCACCTACCTGTTACACAGTTGCAGAACAATACACAGTGAGCCAGACACAGCTGCAGATGGACAGAATGATGGTGGCTGAATCTACGGTCAGGGAGGGAGGGGCTCTGAAGGTCCTAAACCTGTAAGACAACAACAAAAAAAAAATACATGTATAGAAACTGAATGATCACCTACCTATTACACAGTAGAAAACAGATAGACAGCGAGCCATACAGAGTGGCAGATGGATGGAACCTTGATGGACAGATGCACCATCAGGGAGGGAAGGGGTAATGGCATCCTCTAAACCTGGAAGAGAACAAAGAAAATAAACACCTGTATAGAAACTGAATGATCACCTACCTGTTAGTCAGTAGCAAACAGATAGACAGCGAGCCATACACAGTTGCAGATTGATGGACCCTTGATGGACAGATGCACCATCAGGGAGGGAAGGGGTATTGGCATCCTCAGAACCTAAAAGATAACAAAGAAAATTAATACAGATTTTGAAACTGAAAGATCACTTATCTTTTACACAGTTGGAGAACAATAGACAGTGAGGCATGGGGAATGGGGGGGTCCTGGAGTCCTGAAAGCCTGTAAGACAACAAAGAAAGACAATACATGTTTAGAAACTGAATGATCACCTACCTGTTAGACAGTAGCAAACAGATAGACAACGAGCCGTACACAGTTGCAGATGGATGGACCCTTGATGGACAGATGCACCATCAGGGAGGGAAGGGGTATTGGCATCTTCAGAACCTAAAAGATAACAAAGAAAATTAATACAGGTTTTGAAACTGAAATATCACTTACCTTTTACACAGTTGCAGAAAAATAGACAGTGAGCCAGACACAGCTGCAGATGGACAGATTGATGGTGGCTGAATCTACGGTCAGGGAGGGAGGGGCTCTGAAGGTCCTAAACTTGTAAGACAAAAAAAAAGTCAATACATGTATAGAAACTGAATGATAAACTAACTCTAACACACTTCTAGTCAGAAAGATCGAGTCACACAAATAGTTGCAATTGACAGACACTTGTTTGATGGATCCACCATTAGGAAGGAGGGGGGGGGGTCTTGGAGTCCTGAAAGTCTGTAAGACAACAAAGAAAGTCAATACATGTATAGAAACTGAATGATCACCTACCTGTTAGACAGTAGCAAACAGATAGACAGCGAGCCATACACAGTGACAGATGGATGGGACCTTGATGGACAGATGCACCATCAGGGAGGGAATGGGTAATGGCATCCTCTAAACCTGTAAGACAACAAAAAAATATAAATACATGTATAGAAACTGAATGATCACCTACCTGTTAGACAGGTGCAGACAACAGACAGCGAGCCGTACACAGTGGCAGATGGATGGAACCTTGATGGACAGATGCACCATCAGGGAGGGAAGGGGTAATGGCATCCTCTAAACCTGTAAGACAACAAAGAAAATCAATACATGTATAGAAACTGAATGATCACCTACCTGTTAGACAGTAGCAAACAGATAGACAGCGAGCCGTACACAGTGACAGATGGATGGACCCTTGATGGACAGATGCACCATCAGGGAGGGAATGGGTAATGGCATCCTCTAAACCTGTAAGACAACAAAAAAAAATAAATACATGTATAGAAACTGAATGATAACCTACCTGTTAGACAGGTGCAGACAGACAGACAGCGAGCCAACACAGTGGCAGATGGATGGAACCTTGATCGACAGATGCACCATCAGGGAGGGAAGGGGTAATGGCAACCTTGGAACATGAAAGACAACAAAGACAGTCAATACAGGTTTTGAAACTGAAAGATCATTTACCTTTTACACAGTTGCAGAACAATACACAGTGAGCCAGAAAGAGCTGCAGATGGACAGATTGATGGAGGCTGGATCTACGGTCGGCGAGGGAGGGGCTCTGAAGGTCCTAAACCTGTAAGACAAAAAAAAAAAAAAAAAAACGTCAATACATGTATAGAAACTGAATGATCACCTACCTGTTAGGCAGTAGCAAACAGATAGAACACGAGCCGTATACAGTGACAGATGGATGGACCCTTAATGGACAGATGCACCATTAGGGAGGGAATGGGTAATGGCATCCTCTAAACCTGTAAGACAACAAAGAAAATCAATACATGTATAGAAACTGAATGATCACTTACCTGTTAGACAGTAGCAAACAGATAGACAGCGAGCCGTACACAGTGACAGATGAATGGACCCTTGATAGACAGATGCACCATCAGGGAGGGAATGGGTAATGGCATCCTATAAACCTGTAAGACAACAAAGAAAATCAATACATGTATAGAAACTGAATGATCACCTACCTGTTAGACAGTAGCAAACAGATAGACAGCGAGCCATACACAGTGGCAGATGGATGGGACCTTGATGGACAGATGCACCATCAGGAAGGGAAGGGGTATTGGCATCCTCAGAAACTAATAGATAACAAAGACAATCGATACAGGTTTTGAAACTGAAATATCACTTACCTTTTACACAGTTGCAGAACAATAGACAGTGAGCCAGACACAGCTGCAGATGGACAGATTGATGGTGGCTGAATCTACGGTCAGGGAGGGAGAGGCTCTGAAGGTCCTAAACTTGTAAGACAAAAAAAAAAAAAAAAAACGTCAATACATGTATAGAAACTGAATGATCACCTACCTGTTAGACAGTAGCAAACAGATAGACAGCGAGCCATACACAGTGGCAGATGGATGGGACCTTGATGGACAGATGCACCATCAGGAAGGGAAGGGGTAATGGCATCCTCTAAACCTGTAAGAAGACAAGGACAGTCAATACAGGTTTTGAATCTGAAAGATCACTTACCTTTTACACAGTTGCAGAACAATACACAGTGAGCCAGACACAGCTGCAGACGGACAGATTGATGGTGGCTGAATCTACGGTCAGGGAGGGAGGGGCTAAGAAGGTCCTAAACCTGTAAGACAAAAAAAAGTCAATGCATATATAGAAATTGAATGATGAACTAACTCTTACACACTTGCAGTAGGATAAATATCGAGTAACACAAATAGTTGCAATGGACAGACACTTCTTTGATGGATCCACCATTAGGAAGGAGGGGGGGTCCTGGAGTCCTGAAAGCCTGTAAGAGAACAAAGAAAATCAATACATGTATAGAAACTGAATGATCACCTACCTGTTAGACAGTAGAAAACAGAAAGACAGCGAGCCGTACACAGTGACAGATGGATGGACCCTTGATGGACAGATGCACCATCAGGGAGGGAATGGGTAATGACATCCTCTAAACCTGTAAGACAACAAAAAAAAATAAATACATGTATAGAAACTGAATGATCACCTACCTGTTAGACAGGTGAAGACAGACAGACAGCGAGCCGTACACAGTGGCAGATGGATGGAACCTTGATGGACAGATGCTCCACCAGGGAGGGAAGGGGTAATGGCATCCTCTAAACCTGTAAGACAACAAAGAAAATCAATACATGTATAGAAACTGAATGATCACCTACCTGTTAGTCAGTAGCAAACAGATAGACAGCGAGCCGTACACAGTTGCAGATGGATGGACCCTTGATGGACAGATGCACCATCAGGGAGGGAAGGGGTAATGGCATCCTCTAAACCTGTAAGACAACAAAGAAAATCAATACATGTATTGAAACTGAATGATCACCTACCTGTTACACAGTAGCAAACAGATAGACAGCGAGCCATACACAGTGGCAGATGGATGGAACCTTGATGGACAGATGCACCATCAGGGAGGGAAGGGGTAATGGCATCCTCTAAACCTGGAAGAGAACAAAGAAAATCAATACATGTAAAGAAACTGAATGATCACCTACCTGTTACACAGTAGCAAACAGATTGACAGCGAGCCATACAAAGTGGTAGATGGATTAAACCTTGATGGACAGATGCACCATCAGGGAGGGAAAGGGTTATGGCATCCTCGGAACCTGAAAGACAACAAAGAAAATCAATACATGTATAGAAACTGAATGATCACCTACCTGTTAGACAGTAGCAAACAGATTGACAGCGAGCCGTACAAAGTGGTAGATGGATTAAACCTTGATGGACAGATGTACCATCAGGGAGGGAAGGGGTAATGGCATCCTCGGAACCTGAAAGACAACAAAGAAAATCAATACATGTATAGAAACTGAATGATCACCTACCTGTTAGACAGTAGCAAACAGATAGACAACGAGCCGTACACAGTGACAGATGGATGGACCCTTGATGGACAGATGCACCATCAGGGAGGGATGGGGTAATGGCATCCTCTAAACCTGTAAGACAACAAAGAAAATCAATACATGTATTGAAACTGAATGATCACCTACCTGTTACACAGTAGCAAACAGATAGACAGCGAGCCATACACAGTGGCAGATGGATGGAACCTTGATGGACTGATGCACCATCAGGGAGGGAAGGGGTAATGGGATCCTCTAAACCTGGAAGAGAACAAAGAAAATCAATACATGTATAGAAACTGAATGATCACCTACCTGTTAGATAGTAGCAAACAGATTGACAGCGAGCCGTACAAAGTGGTAGATGGATTAAACCTTGATGGACAGATGCACCATCAGGGAGGGAAAGGGTAATGGCATCCTCGGAACCTGAAAGACAACAAAGAAAATCAATACATGTATAGAAACTGAATTATCACCTACCTGTTAGACAGTAGCAAACAGATTGACAGCGAGCCGTACAAAGTGGTAGATGGATTAAACCTTCATGGACAGATGAACCATCAGGGAGGGAAGGAGTAATGGCATCCTCGGAACATGTAAGACAACAAAGAAAATCAATACATGTATAGAAACTGAATGATCACCTACCTGTTAGACAGTAGAAAACAGATAGACAGCGAGCCGTACACAGTGACAGATGGATGGACCCTTGATGGACAGATGCACCATCAGGGATTGAATGGGTAATGGCATCCTCTAAACCTGTAAGACAACAAAGAAAATCAATACATGTATAGAAACTGAATGATCACCTACCTGTTACACAGTTGCAGAACAATACACAGTGAGCCAGACACAGCTGCAGATGGACAGAATGATGGTGGCTGAATCTACGGTCAGGGAGGGAGGGGCTCTGAAGGTCCTAAACCTGTAAGACAACAAAAAAAAAAAAAATACATGTATAGAAACTGAATGATCACCTACCTGTTACACAGTAGAAAACAGATAGACAGCGAGCCATACAGAGTGGCAGATGGATGGAACCTTGATGGACAGATGCACCATCAGGGAGGGAAGGGGTAATGGCATCCTCTAAACCTGGAAGAGTACAAAGAAAATAAACACCTGTATAGAAACTGAATGATCACCTACCTGTTAGTCAGTAGCAAACAGATAGACAGCGAGCCGTACACAGTTGCAGATTGATGGACCCTTGATGGACAGATGCACCATCAGGGAGGGAAGGGGTATTGGCATCCTCAGAACCTAAAAGATAACAAAGAAAATTAATACAGATTTTGAAACTGAAAGATCACTTATCTTTTACACAGTTGGAGAACAATAGACAGTGAGGCATGGGGAATGGGGGGGTCCTGGAGTCCTGAAAGCCTGTAAGACAACAAAGAAAGACAATACATGTTTAGAAACTG
Organism: Salminus brasiliensis; assembly: GCF_030463535.1. NCBI lineage: Eukaryota > Metazoa > Chordata > Actinopteri > Characiformes > Bryconidae > Salminus > Salminus brasiliensis. The sequence continues at coordinate 20,560,751 of NC_132898.1, read as the reverse complement.
AATGATCACCTACCTGTTAGACAGTAGCAAACAGATAGACAACGAGCCGTACACAGTTGCAGATGGATGGACCCTTGATGGACAGATGCACCATCAGGGAGGGAAGGGGTATTGGCATCTTCAGAACCTAAAAGATAACAAAGAAAATTAATACAGGTTTTGAAACTGAAATATCACTTATCTTTTACACAGTTGCAGAACAATAGACAGTGAGCCAGACACAGCTGCAGATGGACAGATTGATGGTGGCTGAATCTACGGTCAGGGAGGGAGGGGCTCTGAAGGTCCTAAACTTGTAAGACAAAAAAAAAGTCAATACATGTATAGAAACTGAATGATAAACTAACTCTAACACACTTCTAGTCAGAAAGATCGAGTCACACAAATAGTTGCAATTGACAGACACTTGTTTGATGGATCCACCATTAGGAAGGAGGGGGGGGGGTCTTGGAGTCCTGAAAGTCTGTAAGACAACAAAGAAAGTCAATACATGTATAGAAACTGAATGATCACCTACCTGTTAGACAGTAGCAAACAGATAGACAGCGAGCCATACACAGTGACAGATGGATGGGACCTTGATGGACAGATGCACCATCAGGGAGGGAATGGGTAATGGCATCTTCTAAACCTGTAAGACAACAAAAAAAAATAAATACATGTATAGAAACTGAATGATCACCTACCTGTTAGACAGGTGCAGACAGACAGACAGCGAGCCGTACACAGTGGCAGATGGATGGAACCTTGATGGACAGATGCACCATCAGGGAGGGAAGGGGTAATGGCATCCTCTAAACCTGGAAGAGAACAAAGAAAATCAATACATGTATAGAAACTGAACGATCACCTACCTGTTAGACAGTAGCAAACAGATTGACAGCGAGCCGTACACAGTGGCAGATGGATGGAACCTTGATCGACAGATGCACCATCAGGGAGGGAAGGGGTAATGGCAACCTTGGAACATGAAAGACAACAAAGACAGTCAATACAGGTTTTGAAGCTGAAAGATCATTTACCTTTTACACAGTTGCAGAACAATAGACAGTGAGCCAGAAAGAGCTGCAGATGGACAGATTGATGGAGGCTGGATCTACGGTCGGCGAGGGAGGGGCTCTGAAGGTCCTAAACCTGTAAGACAAAAAAAAAAAAAAAAAAAACCGTCAATACATGTATAGAAACTGAATGATCACCTACCTGTTAGACAGTAGCAAACAGATAGACAGCGAGCCATACACAGTGGCAGATGGATGAAACCTTGATGGATAGATGCACCATCAGGGAGGGAAGGGGTAATGGCATCCTCTAAACCTGTAAGACAACAAAGAAAATCAATACATGTATAGAAACTGAATGATCACCTACCTGTTAGACAGTAGCAAACAGATAGACAGCGAGCCATACACAGTGGCAGATGGATGGAACCTTGATGGACAGATGCACCATCAGGGAGGGAAGGGGTAATGGCATCCTCTAAACCTGTAAGACAAAAAAGAAAATCAATACATGTATAGAAACTGAATGATCACCTACCTGTTAGGCAGTAGCAAACAGATAGAACACGAGCCGTATACAGTGACAGATGGATGGACCCTTAATGGACAGATGCACCATTAGGGAGGGAATGGGTAATGGCATCCTCTAAACCTGTAAGACAACAAAGAAAATCAATACATGTATAGAAACTGAATGATCACCTACCTGTTAGACAGTAGCAAACAGATAGACAGCGAGCCATACACAGTGGCAGATGGATGGGACCTTGATGGACAGATGCACCATCAGGAAGGGAAGGGGTATTGGCATCCTCAGAAACTAATAGATAACAAAGACAATCGATACAGGTTTTGAAACTGAAATATCACTTACCTTTTACACAGTTGCAGAACAATAGACAGTGAGCCAGACACAGCTGCAGATGGACAGATTGATGGTGGCTGAATCTACGGTCAGGGAGGGAGAGGCTCTGAAGGTCCTAAACTTGTAAGACAAAAAAAAAACAAAAAACGTCAATACATGTATAGAAACTGAATGATCACCTACCTGTTAGACAGTAGCAAACAGATAGACAGCGAGCCATACACAGTGGCAGATGGATGGGACCTTGATGGACAGATGCACCATCAGGAAGGGAAGGGGTAATGGCATCCTCTAAACCTGTAAGAAGACAAGGACAGTCAATACAGGTTTTGAATCTGAAAGATCACTTACCTTTTACACAGTTGCAGAACAATACACAGTGAGCCAGACACAGCTGCAGACGGACAGATTGATGGTGGCTGAATCTACGGTCAGGGAGGGAGGGGCTAAGAAGGTCCTAAACCTGTAAGACAAAAAAAAGTCAATGCATATATAGAAATTGAATGATGAACTAACTCTTACACACTTGCAGTAGGATAAATATCAAGTAACACAAATAGTTGCAATGGACAGACACTTCTTTGATGGATCCACCATTAGGAAGGAGGGGGGGTCCTGGAGTCCTGAAAGCCTGTAAGAGAACAAAGAAAATCAATACATGTATAGAAACTGAATGATCACCTACCTGTTAGACAGTAGAAAACAGAAAGACAGCGAGCCGTACACAGTGACAGATGGATGGACCCTTGATGGACAGATGCACCATCAGGGAGGGAATGGGTAATGACATCCTCTAAACCTGTAAGACAACAAAAAAAAATAAATACATGTATAGAAACTGAATGATCACCTACCTGTTAGACAGGTGAAGACAGACAGACAGCGAGCCGTACACAGTGGCAGATGGATGGAACCTTGATGGACAGATGCTCCACCAGGGAGGGAAGGGGTAATGGCATCCTCTAAACCTGTAAGACAACAAAGAAAATCAATAAATGTATAGAAACTGAATGATCACCTACCTGTTAGTCAGTAGCAAACAGATAGACAGCGAGCCGTACACAGTTGCAGATGGATGGACCCTTGATGGACAGATGCACCATCAGGGAGGGAAGGGGTAATGGCATCCTCTAAACCTGTAAGACAACAAAGAAAATCAATACATGTATTGAAACTGAATGATCACCTACCTGTTACACAGTAGCAAACAGATAGACAGCGAGCCATACACAGTGGCAGATGGATGGAACCTTGATGGACAGATGCACCATCAGGGAGGGAAGGGGTAATGGCATCCTCTAAACCTGGAAGAGAACAAAGAAAATCAATACATGTAAAGAAACTGAATGATCACCTACCTGTTACACAGTAGCAAGCAGATTGACAGCGAGCCATACAAAGTGGTAGATGGATTAAACCTTGATGGACAGATGTACCATCAGGGAGGGAAGGGGTAATGGCATCCTCGGAACCTGAAAGACAACAAAGAAAATCAATACATGTATAGAAACTGAATGATCACCTACCTGTTAGACAGTAGCAAACAGATAGACAACGAGCCGTACACAGTGACAGATGGATGGACCCTTGATGGACAGATGCACCATCAGGGAGGGAAGGGGTATTGGCATCTTCAGAACCTAAAAGATAACAAAGAAAATTAATACAGGTTTTGAAACTGAAATATCACTTATCTTTTACACAGTTGCAGAACAATAGACAGTGAGCCAGACACAGCTGCAGATGGACAGATTGATGGTGGCTGAATCTACGGTCAGGGAGGGAGGGGCTCTGAAGGTCCTAAACTTGTAAGACAAAAAAAAAGTCAATACATGTATAGAAACTGAATGATAAACTAACTCTAACACACTTCTAGTCAGAAAGATCGAGTCACACAAATAGTTGCAATTGACAGACACTTGTTTGATGGATCCACCATTAGGAAGGAGGGGGGGGGGTCTTGGAGTCCTGAAAGTCTGTAAGACAACAAAGAAAGTCAATACATGTATAGAAACTGAATGATCACCTACCTGTTAGACAGTAGCAAACAGATAGACAGCGAGCCATACACAGTGACAGATGGATGGGACCTTGATGGACAGATGCACCATCAGGGAGGGAATGGGTAATGGCATCTTCTAAACCTGTAAGACAACAAAAAAAAATAAATACATGTATAGAAACTGAATGATCACCTACCTGTTAGACAGGTGCAGACAGACAGACAGCGAGCCGTACACAGTGGCAGATGGATGGAACCTTGATGGACAGATGCACCATCAGGGAGGGAAGGGGTAATGGCATCCTCTAAACCTGGAAGAGAACAAAGAAAATCAATACATGTATAGAAACTGAACGATCACCTACCTGTTAGACAGTAGCAAACAGATTGACAGCGAGCCGTACACAGTGGCAGATGGATGGAACCTTGATCGACAGATGCACCATCAGGGAGGGAAGGGGTAATGGCAACCTTGGAACATGAAAGACAACAAAGACAGTCAATACAGGTTTTGAAGCTGAAAGATCATTTACCTTTTACACAGTTGCAGAACAATAGACAGTGAGCCAGAAAGAGCTGCAGATGGACAGATTGATGGAGGCTGGATCTACGGTCGGCGAGGGAGGGGCTCTGAAGGTCCTAAACCTGTAAGACAAAAAAAAAAAAAAAAAAAACCGTCAATACATGTATAGAAACTGAATGATCACCTACCTGTTAGACAGTAGCAAACAGATAGACAGCGAGCCATACACAGTGGCAGATGGATGAAACCTTGATGGATAGATGCACCATCAGGGAGGGAAGGGGTAATGGCATCCTCTAAACCTGTAAGACAACAAAGAAAATCAATACATGTATAGAAACTGAATGATCACCTACCTGTTAGACAGTAGCAAACAGATAGAACACGAGCCGTATACAGTGACAGATGGATGGACCCTTAATGGACAGATGCACCATTAGGGAGGGAATGGGTAATGGCATCCTCTAAACCTGTAAGACAACAAAGAAAATCAATACATGTATAGAAACTGAATGATCACCTACCTGTTAGACAGTAGCAAACAGATAGACAGCGAGCCATACACAGTGGCAGATGGATGGGACCTTGATGGACAGATGCACCATCAGGAAGGGAAGGGGTATTGGCATCCTCAGAAACTAATAGATAACAAAGACAATCGATACAGGTTTTGAAACTGAAATATCACTTACCTTTTACACAGTTGCAGAACAATAGACAGTGAGCCAGACACAGCTGCAGATGGACAGATTGATGGTGGCTGAATCTACGGTCAGGGAGGGAGAGGCTCTGAAGGTCCTAAACTTGTAAGACAAAAAAAAAACAAAAAACGTCAATACATGTATAGAAACTGAATGATCACCTACCTGTTAGACAGTAGCAAACAGATAGACAGCGAGCCATACACAGTGGCAGATGGATGGGACCTTGATGGACAGATGCACCATCAGGAAGGGAAGGGGTAATGGCATCCTCTAAACCTGTAAGAAGACAAGGACAGTCAATACAGGTTTTGAATCTGAAAGATCACTTACCTTTTACACAGTTGCAGAACAATACACAGTGAGCCAGACACAGCTGCAGACGGACAGATTGATGGTGGCTGAATCTACGGTCAGGGAGGGAGGGGCTAAGAAGGTCCTAAACCTGTAAGACAAAAAAAAGTCAATGCATATATAGAAATTGAATGATGAACTAACTCTTACACACTTGCAGTAGGATAAATATCAAGTAACACAAATAGTTGCAATGGACAGACACTTCTTTGATGGATCCACCATTAGGAAGGAGGGGGGGTCCTGGAGTCCTGAAAGCCTGTAAGAGAACAAAGAAAATCAATACATGTATAGAAACTGAATGATCACCTACCTGTTAGACAGTAGAAAACAGAAAGACAGCGAGCCGTACACAGTGACAGATGGATGGACCCTTGATGGACAGATGCACCATCAGGGAGGGAATGGGTAATGACATCCTCTAAACCTGTAAGACAACAAAAAAAAATAAATACATGTATAGAAACTGAATGATCACCTACCTGTTAGACAGGTGAAGACAGACAGACAGCGAGCCGTACACAGTGGCAGATGGATGGAACCTTGATGGACAGATGCTCCACCAGGGAGGGAAGGGGTAATGGCATCCTCTAAACCTGTAAGACAACAAAGAAAATCAATAAATGTATAGAAACTGAATGATCACCTACCTGTTAGTCAGTAGCAAACAGATAGACAGCGAGCCGTACACAGTTGCAGATGGATGGACCCTTGATGGACAGATGCACCATCAGGGAGGGAAGGGGTAATGGCATCCTCTAAACCTGTAAGACAACAAAGAAAATCAATACATGTATTGAAACTGAATGATCACCTACCTGTTACACAGTAGCAAACAGATAGACAGCGAGCCATACACAGTGGCAGATGGATGGAACCTTGATGGACAGATGCACCATCAGGGAGGGAAGGGGTAATGGCATCCTCTAAACCTGGAAGAGAACAAAGAAAATCAATACATGTAAAGAAACTGAATGATCACCTACCTGTTACACAGTAGCAAGCAGATTGACAGCGAGCCATACAAAGTGGTAGATGGATTAAACCTTGATGGACAGATGTACCATCAGGGAGGGAAGGGGTAATGGCATCCTCGGAACCTGAAAGACAACAAAGAAAATCAATACATGTATAGAAACTGAATGATCACCTACCTGTTAGACAGTAGCAAACAGATAGACAACGAGCCGTACACAGTGACAGATGGATGGACCCTTGATGGACAGATGCACCATCAGGGAGGGATGGGGTAATGGCATCCTCTAAACCTGTAAGACAACAAAGAAAATCAATACATGTATTGAAACTGAATGATCACCTACCTGTTACACAGTAGCAAACAGATAGACAGCGAGCCATACACAGTGGCAGATGGATGGAACCTTGATGGACTGATGCACCATCAGGGAGGGAAGGGGTAATGGGATCCTCTAAACCTGGAAGAGAACAAAGAAAATCAATACATGTATAGAAACTGAATGATCACCTACCTGTTAGATAGTAGCAAACAGATTGACAGCGAGCCGTACAAAGTGGTAGATGGATTAAACCTTGATGGACAGATGCACCATCAGGGAGGGAAAGGGTAATGGCATCCTCGGAACCTGAAAGACAACAAAGAAAATCAATACATGTATAGAAACTGAATTATCACCTACCTGTTAGACAGTAGCAAACAGATTGACAGCGAGCCGTACAAAGTGGTAGATGGATTAAACCTTCATGGACAGATGAACCATCAGGGAGGGAAGGAGTAATGGCATCCTCGGAACATGTAAGACAACAAAGAAAATCAATACATGTATAGAAACTGAATGATCACCTACCTGTTAGTCAGTAGAAAACAGATAGACAGCGAGCCGTACACAGTGACAGATGGATGGACCCTTGATGGACAGATGCACCATCAGGGATTGAATGGGTAATGGCATCCTCTAAACCTGTAAGACAACAAAGAAAATCAATACATGTATAGAAACTGAAAGATCACCTACCTGTTACACAGTTGCAGAACAATACACAGTGAGCCAGACACAGCTGCAGATGGACAGAATGATGGTGGCTGAATCTACGGTCAGGGAGGGAGGGGCTCTGAAGGTCCTAAACCTGTAAGACAACAAAAAAAAAAAAATACATGTATAGAAACTGAATGATCACCTACCTGTTACACAGTAGAAAAAAGATAGACAGCGAGCCATACAGAGTGGCAGATGGATGGAACCTTGATGGACAGATGCACCATCAGGGAGGGAAGGGGTAATGGCATCCTCTAAACCTGGAAGAGAACAAAGAAAATAAACACCTGTATAGAAACTGAATGATCACCTACCTGTTAGTCAGTAGCAAACAGATAGACAGCGAGCCGTACACAGTTGCAGATTGATGGACCCTTGATGGACAGATGCACCATCAGGGAGGGAAGGGGTATTGGCATCCTCAGAACCTAAAAGATAACAAAGAAAATTAATACAGATTTTGAAACTGAAAGATCACTTATCTTTTACACAGTTGGAGAACAATAGACAGTGAGGCATGGGGAATGGGGGGGTCCTGGAGTCCTGAAAGCCTGTAAGACAACAAAGAAAGACAATACATGTTTAGAAACTGAATGATCACCTACCTGTTAGACAGTAGCAAACAGATAGACAACGAGCCGTACACAGTTGCAGATGGATGGACCCTTGATGGACAGATGCACCATCAGGGAGGGAAGGGGTATTGGCATCTTCAGAACCTAAAAGATAACAAAGAAAATTAATACAGGTTTTGAAACTGAAATATCACTTACCTTTTACACAGTTGCAGAACAATAGACAGTGAGCCAGACACAGCTGCGGATGGACAGATTGATGGTGGCTGAATCTACGGTCAGGGAGGGAGGGGCTCTGAAGGTCCTAAACTTGTAAGACAAAAAAAAGTCAATACATGTATAGAAACTGAATGATAAACTAACTCTAACACACTTCTAGTCAGAAAGATCGAGTCACACAAATAGTTGCAATTGACAGACACTTGTTTGATGGATCCACCATTAGGAAGGAGGGGGGGGGGTCTTGGAGTCCTGAAAGTCTGTAAGACAACAAACAAAGTCAATACATGTATAGAAACTGAATGATCACGTACCTGTTAGACAGTAGAAAACAGATAGACAGCGAGCCGTACACAGTGACAGATGGATGGACCCTTGATGGACAGATGCACCATCAGGGAGGGAATGGGTAATGGCATCCTCTAAACCTGTAAGACAACAAAAAAAATAAATACATGTATAGAAACTGAATGATCACCTACCTGTTAGACAGGTGCAGACAGACAGACAGCGAGCCGTACACAGTGGCAGATGGATGGAACCTTGATGGACAGATGCACCATCAGGGAGGGAAGGGGTAATGGCATCCTCTAAACCTGTAAGACAACAAAGAAAATCAATACATGTATAGAAACTGAATGATCACCTACCTGTTAGACAGTAGCAAACAGATAGACAGTGAGCCGTACACAGTGACAGATGGATGGACCCTTGATGGACAGATGCACCATCAGGGAGGGAATGAGTAATGGCATCCTCTAAACCTGTAAGACAACAAAAAAAAATAAATACATGTATAGAAACTGAATGATCACCTACCTGTTAGACAGGTGCAGACAGACAGACAGCGAGCTGAACACAGTGGCAGATGGATGGAACCTTGATGGACAGATGCACCATCAGGGAGGGAAGGGGTAATGGCATCCTCTAAACCTGTAAGACAACAAAGAAAATCAATACATGTATTGAAACTGAATGATCACCTACATGTTAAACAGTAGCAAACAGATAGACAGCGAGCCATACACAGTGGCAGATGGATGGAACCTTGATGGACAGATGCACCATCAGGGAGGGAAGGGGTAATGGCATCCTCTAAACCTGGAAGAGAACAAAGAAAATCAATACATGTATAGAAACTGAACGATCACCTACCTGTTAGACAGTAGCAAACAGATTGACAGCGAGCCGTACACAGTGGCAGATGGATGGAACCTTGATCGACAGATGCACCATCAGGGAGGGAAGGGGTAATGGCAACCTTGGAACATGAAAGACAACAAAGACAGTCAATACAGGTTTTGAAACTGAAAGATCATTTACCTTTTACACAGTTGCAGAACAATACACAGTGAGCCAGAAAGAGCTGCAGATGGACAGATTGATGGAGGCTGGATCTACGGTCGGCGAGGGAGGGGCTCTGAAGGTCCTAAACCTGTAAGACAAAAAAAAAACAAAAAAAAACGTCAATACATGTATAGAAACTGAATAATCACCTACCTGTTAGACAGTAGCAAACAGATAGACAGCGAGCCATACACAGTGGCAGATGGATGAAACCTTGATGGATAGATGCACCATCAGGGAGGGAAGGGGTAATGGCATCCTCTAAACCTGTAAGACAACAAAGAAAATCAATACATGTATAGAAACTGAATGATCACCTACCTGTTAGACAGTAGCAAACAGATAGACAACGAGCCATACACAGTGGCAGATGGATGGGACCTTGATGGACAGATGCACCATCAGGAAGGGAAGGGGTATTGGCATCCTCAGAAACTAATAGATAACAAAGACAATCGATACAGGTTTTGAAACTGAAAGATCATTTACCTTTTACACAGTTGCAGAACAATACACAGTGAGCCAGAAAGAGCTGCAGATGGACAGATTGATGGAGGCTGGATCTACGGTCGGCGAGGGAGGGGCTCTGAAGGTCCTAAACCTGTAAGACAAAAAAAAAAAAAAAAAACCGTCAATACATGTATAGAAACTGAATGATCACCTACCTGTTAGGCAGTAGCAAACAGATAGAACACGAGCCGTATACAGTGACAGATGGATGGACCCTTAATGGACAGATGCACCATTAGGGAGGGAATGGGTAATGGCATCCTCTAAACCTGTAAGACAACAAAGAAAATCAATACGTGTATAGAAACTGAATGATCAATTACCTGTTAGACAGTAGCAAACAGATAGACAGCGAGCCGTACACAGTGACAGATGAATGGACCCTTGATAGACAGATGCACAATCAGGGAGGGAATGGGTAATGGCATCCTATAAACCTGTAAGACAACAAAGAAAATCAATACATGTATAGAAACTGAATGATCACCTACCTGTTAGACAGTATTAAACAGATAGACAGCGAGCCATACACAGTGGCAGATGGATGGGACCTTGATGGACAGATGCACCATCAGGAAGGGAAGGGGTATTGGCATCCTCAGAAACTAATAGATAACAAAGACAATCGATACAGGTTTTGAAACTGAAATATCACTTACCTTTTACACAGTTGCAGAACAATAGACAGTGAGCCAGACACAGCTGCAGATGGACAGATTGATGGTGGCTGAATCTACGGTCAGGGAGGGAGAGGCTCTGAAGGTCCTAAACTTGTAAGACAAAAAAAAAACAAAAAACGTCAATACATGTATAGAAACTGAATGATCACCTACCTGTTAGACAGTAGCAAACAGATAGACAGCGAGCCATACACAGTGGCAGATGGATGGGACCTTGATGGACAGATGCACCATCAGGAAGGGAAGGGGTAATGGCATCCTCTAAACCTGTAAGAAGACAAGGACAGTCAATACAGGTTTTGAATCTGAAAGATCACTTACCTTTTACACAGTTGCAGAACAATACACAGTGAGCCAGACACAGCTGCAGACGGACAGATTGATGGTGGCTGAATCTATGGTCAGGGAGGGAGGGGCTAAGAAGGTCCTAAACCTGTAAGACAAAAAAAAGTCAATGCATATATAGAAATTGAATGATGAACTAACTCTTACACACTTGCAGTAGGATAAATATCGAGTAACACAAATAGTTGCAATGGACAGACACTTCTTTGATGGATCCACCATTAGGAAGGAGGGGGGGTCCTGGAGTCCTGAAAGCCTGTAAGAGAACAAAGAAAATCAATACATGTATAGAAACTGAATGATCACCTACCTGTTAGAAAGTAGCAAACAGATAGACAACGAGCCGTACACAGTGACAGATGGATGGACCCTTGATGGACAGATGCACCATCAGGGAGGGATGGGGTAATGGCATCCTCTAAACCTGTAAGACAACAAAGAAAATCAATACATGTATTGAAACTGAATGATCACCTACCTGTTACACAGTAGCAAACAGATAGACAGCGAGCCATACACAGTGGCAGATGGATGGAACCTTGATGGACTGATGCACCATCAGGGAGGGAAGGGGTAATGGGATCCTCTAAACCTGGAAGAGAACAAAGAAAATCAATACATGTATAGAAACTGAATGATCACCTACCTGTTAGATAGTAGCAAACAGATTGACAGCGAGCCGTACAAAGTGGTAGATGGATTAAACCTTGATGGACAGATGCACCATCAGGGAGGGAAAGGGTAATGGCATCCTCGGAACCTGAAAGACAACAAAGAAAATCAATACATGTATAGAAACTGAATTATCACCTACCTGTTAGACAGTAGCAAACAGATTGACAGCGAGCCGTACAAAGTGGTAGATGGATTAAACCTTCATGGACAGATGAACCATCAGGGAGGGAAGGAGTAATGGCATCCTCGGAACATGTAAGACAACAAAGAAAATCAATACATGTATAGAAACTGAATGATCACCTACCTGTTAGACAGTAGAAAACAGATAGACAGCGAGCCGTACACAGTGACAGATGGATGGACCCTTGATGGACAGATGCACCATCAGGGATTGAATGGGTAATGGCATCCTCTAAACCTGTAAGACAACAAAGAAAATCAATACATGTATAGAAACTGAATGATCACCTACCTGTTAGACAGGTGCAGACAGACAGACAGCGAGCCGAACACAGTGGCAGATTGATGGAACCTTGATGGACAGATGCACCATCAGGGAGGGAAGCGGTAATGGCATCCTCTAAACCTGTAAGACAACAAAGAAAATCAATACATGTATTGAAACTGAATGATCACCTACATGTTAAACAGTAGCAAACAGATAGACAGCGAGCCATACACAGTGGCAGATGGATGGAACCTTGATGGACAGATGCACCATCAGGGAGGGAAGGGGTAATGGCATCCTCTAAACCTGGAAGAGAACAAAGAAAATCAATACATGTATAGAAACTGAACGATCACCTACCTGTTAGACAGTAGCAAACAGATTGACAGCGAGCCGTACACAGTGGCAGATGGATGGAACCTTGATCGACAGATGCACCATCAGGGAGGGAAGGGGTAATGGCAACCTTGGAACATGAAAGACAACAAAGACAGTCAATACAGGTTTTGAAACTGAAAGATCATTTACCTTTTACACAGTTGCAGAACAATACACAGTGAGCCAGAAAGAGCTGCAGATGGACAGATTGATGGAGGCTGGATCTACGGTCGGCGAGGGAGGGGCTCTGAAGGTCCTAAACCTGTAAGACAAAAAAAAAAAAAAAAAAACGTCAATACATGTATAGAAACTGAATGATCACCTACCTGTTAGACAGTAGCAAACAGATAGACAGCGAGCCATACACAGTGGCAGATGGATGAAACCTTGATGGATAGATGCACCATCAGGGAGGGAAGGGGTAATGGCATCCTCTAAACCTGTAAGACAACAAAGAAAATCAATACATGTATAGAAACTGAATGATCACCTACCTGTTAGACAGTAGCAAACAGATAGACAGCGAGCCATACACAGTGGCAGACGGATGGAACCTTGATGGACAGATGCACCATCAGGGAGGGAAGGGGTAATGGCATCCTCTAAACCTGTAAGACAACAAAGAAAATCAATACATGTATAGAAACTGAATGATCACCTACCTGTTAGACAGTAGCAAACAGATAGACAGCGAGCCATACACAGTGGCAGATGGATGGGACCTTGATGGACAGATGCACCATCAGGAAGGGAAGGGGTATTGGCATCCTCAGAAACTAATAGATAACAAAGACAATCGATACAGGTTTTGAAACTGAAATATCACTTACCTTTTACACAGTTGCAGAACAAAGGACAGTGAGCCAGACACAGCTGCAGATGGACAGATTGATGGTGGCTGAATCTACGGTCAGGGAGGGAGGGGCTCTGAAGGTCCTAAACCTGTAAGACAAAAAAAAAAAAAAAAACATCAATACATGTATAGAAACTGAATGATAAACTAACTCTAACTCACTTGCAGTCAGAAAGATCGAGTCACACAAATAGTTGCAACGGACATACACTTGTTTGATGGATCCACCATTAGGAAGGAGGAGAGGGGGGGTCCTGGAGTCCTGAAAGTCTGTAAGACAACAAAGAAAGTCAATACATGTATAGAAACTGAATGATCACCTACCTGTTAGACAGTAGCAAACAGATAGACAGCGAGCCGTACACAGTGGCAGATGGATGAAACCTTGATGGACAGATGCACCATCAGGGAGGGAAGGGGTAATGGCATCCTCTAAACCTATAAGACAAGAAAGAAAATCAATACATGTATAGAAACTGAATGATCAACTACCTGTTAGACAGTAGAAAACAGATAGACAACGAGCCGTACACAGTGACAGATGGATGGACCCTTGACGGACAGATGCACCATCAGGGAGGGAAGGGGTAATGGCATCCTCTAAACCTATAAGACAACAAAGAAAATCAATACATGTATAGAAACTGAATGATCACCTACCAATTAGACAGTAGAAAACAGATAGACAGCGAGCCGTACACAGTGACAGATGGATGGACCCTTGATTGACAGATGCACCATCAGGGAGGGAAGGGGCGCGGTCCTGGAGTACTGAAAGCCTGTAGACAACAAAGCAAGTCAATACATGTATAGAAACTGAATGATCACCTACCTGTTAGACAGCAGCAAACAGATAGACAACAAGCCGTACACAGTGACAGATGGATGGACCCTTGACGGACAGATGCACCATCAGGGAGGGAAGGGGTAATGGCATCCTCTAAACCTGCAAGACGACAAAGAAAATCAATACATGTATAGAAACTGAATGATCACCTACCTGTTAGACAGGTGCAGACAGAAAGACAGCGAGCCGTACACAGTGGCAGATGGATGGAACCTTGATGGACAGATGCACCATCAGGAAGGGAAGGGGTATTGGCATCCTCAGAAACTAATAGATAACAAAAACAATCGATACAGGTTTTGAAACTGAAATATCACTTACCTTTTACACAGTTGCAGAACAATAGACAGTGAGCCAGACACAGCTGCAGATGGACAGATTGATGTTGGCTGAATCTACGGTGAGGGAGGGAGGGGCTCAGAAGGTCCTGAACCTGTAATACAAAAAGAAAACGTCAATACATGTATAGAAACTGAATGATGAACTAACTTTTACACACTTGCAGTCAGAAAGATAGAGTCACACAAATAGTTGCAATGGACAGACACTTGTTTGATGGATCCACCATTAGGAAGGAGGGGGGGGTGGTCCTGGAGTCCTGAAAGTCTGTAAAACAACAAAGAAAATCAATACATGTATAGAAACTGAAAGATCACCTACCTGTTAGACAGTAGCAAACAGATAGACAACGAGCCATACACAGTGACAGATGGATGGACCCTTGATGGACAGATGCACCATCAGGGACGGAAGGGGTAATGTCATCCTCTAAACCTGTAAGACAACAAAGAAAATCAATACATGTATAGAAACTGAATGATCACCTACCTGTTAGACAGTAGCAAACAGATTGACAGCGAGCCGTACAAAGTGGTAGATGGATTAAACCTTGATGGACAGATGCACCATCAGGGAGAAAAGGGGTATTGGCATCCTCGGAACCTGAAAGACAACAAAGACAGTCAATACAGGTTTTGAATCTGAAAGATCACTTACCTTTTACACAGTTGCAGAACAATAGACAGTGAGCCAGACACAGCTGCAGACGGACAGATTGATGGAGGCTGGATTTACGGTCAGCGAGGGAGGGGCTCAGCAGGTCCTAAACCTGTTAGACAAAAAAAAGTCAATACATATACAGAAATTGAATGATGAACTAACTCTTACACACTTGCAGTAGGATAAATATCAAGTCACACAAATAGTTGCAATGGACAGACACTTCTTTAATGGATCCACCATTAGGAAGGGGGGGGGGGTCCTGGAGTCCTGAAAGCCTGAAAGACAACAAAGAAAATCAATACATGTATAGAAACTGAATGATCACCTACCTGTTAGACAGTAGAAAACAGATACACAACGAGCCGTAAACAGTGACAGATGGATGGACCCTTGACGGACAGATGCACCATCAGGGAGGGAAGGGGTAATGGCATCCTCTAAACCTATAAGACAACAAAGAAAATCAATACATGTATAGAAACTGAATGATCACCTACCAATTAGACAGTAGAAAACAGATAGACAGCGAGCCGTACACAGTGACAGATGGATGGACCCTTGATTGACAGATGCACCATCAGGGAGGGAAGGGGGGGGGGGTCCTAGAGTACTGAAAGCCTGTAAGACAACAAAGCAAGTCAATACATGTATAGAAACTGAATGATCACCTACCTGTTAGACAGCAGCAAACAGATAGACAACGAGCCGTACACAGTGACAGATGGATCGACCCTTGACGGACAGATGCACCATCAGGGAGGGAAGGGGTAATGGCAACCTTGGAACATGAAAGACAACAAAGACAGTCAATACAGGTTTTGAAACTGAAAGATCACTTACCTTTTACACAGTTGCAGAACAATACACAGTGAGCCAGAAAGAGCTGCAGATGGACAGATTGATGGAGGCTGGATCTACGGTCGGCGAGGGAGGGGCTCAGAAGGTCCTAAACCTATAAGACAAAAAAAAAGTCAATACATGTTTAGAAACTGAATGATGAACTAACTCTTACACACTTGCAATCGGATAGATATCGAGTTACACAAATAGTTGCAATGGACAGACCCTTGTTTGATGGATACACCATTAGGAAGGAGGGGGGGTCCTGGAGTCCTGAAAGCCTGTAAGACAACAAAGAAAATCAATATATGTATAGAAACTGAATGATCACCTACCTGTTAGACAGCAGCAAACAGATAGACAGCGAGCCATACACAGTGGCAGATGGAGGGACCCTTGACGGACAGATGCACCATCAGGGAGGGAAGGGGTAATGGCATCCTCTAAACCTGTAAGACAACAAAGAAAATCAATACATGTATTGAAACTGAATGATCACCTACCTGTTACACAGTAGCAAACAGATAGACAGCGAGCCATACACAGTGGCAGATGGATTAAACCTTGATGGAAAGATGCACCATCAGGGAGGGAAGGGGTAATGGCATCCTCTAAACCTGTAAGACAACAAAGAAAATCAATACATGTATTGAAACTGAATGATCACCTACCTGTTACACAGTAGCAAACAGATAGACAGCGAGCCATACACAGTGGCAGATGGATTAAACCTTGATGGAAAGATGCACCATCAGGGAGGGAAAGGGTAATGGCATCCTCGGAACCTGAAAGACAACAAAGAAAATCAATACATGTATAGAAACTGAATTATCACCTACCTGTTAGACAGTAGCAAACAGATAGACAGCGAGCCGTACACAGTGGCAGATGGATGAAACCTTGATGGACAGATGCACCATCAGGGAGGGAAGGGGTAATGGCATCCTCTAAACCTATAAGACAAGAAATAAAATCAATACATGTATAGAAACTGAATGATCACCTACCTGTTAGACAGGTGCAGACAGACAGACAGCGAGCCATACACAGTGGCAGATGGATGGAACCTTGATGGACAGATGCACCATCAGGAAGGGAAGGGGTATTGGCATCCTCAGAAACTAATAGATAACAAAAACAATCGATACAGGTTTTGAAACTGAAATATCACTTACCTTTTACACAGTTGCAGAACAATAGACAGTGAGCCAGACACAGCTGCAGATGGACAGATTGATGTTGGCTGAATCTACGGTGAGGGAGGGAGGGGCTCAGAAGGTCCTGAACCTGTAATACAAAAAGAAAACGTCAATACATGTATAGAAACTGAATGATGAACTAACTTTTACACACTTGCAGTCAGAAAGATAGAGTCACACAAATAGTTGCAATGGACAGACACTTGTTTGATGGATCCACCATTAGGAAGGAGGGGGGGGTGGTCCTGGAGTCCTGAAAGTCTGTAAAACAACAAAGAAAATCAATACATGTATAGAAACTGAATGATCACCTACCTGTTAGAAAGAAAAAAGATAGACAGCGAGCCGTACACAGTGACAGATGGATGGACCCTTGATGGACAGATGCACCATCAGGGGGGGAATGGGGCGGTCCTGGAGTCCTGAAAGCCTGTAAGACAATAAAGAAAGTCAATACATGTATAGAAACTGAAAGATCACCTACCTGTTAGACAGTAGCAAACAGATAGACAACGAGCCATACACAGTGACAGATGGATGGACCCTTGATGGACAGATGCACCATCAGGGAGGGAAGGGGTAATGGCATCCTCTAAACCTATAAGACAACAAAGAAAATCAATACATGTATAGAAACTGAATGATCACCTACCAATTAGACAGTAGAAAACAGATAGACAGCGAGCCGTACACAGTGACAGATGGATGGACCCTTGATTGACAGATGCACCATCAGGGAGGGAAGGGGGGGGGTCCTGGAGTACTGAAAGCCTGTAAGACAACAAAGCAAGTCAATACATGTATAGAAACTGAATGATCACCTACCTGTTAGACAGCAGCAAACAGATAGACAACGAGCCGTACACAGTGACAGATGGATCGACCCTTGACGGACAGATGCACCATCAGGGAGGGAAGGGGTAATGGCAACCTTGGAACATGAAAGACAACAAAGACAGTCAATACAGGTTTTGAAACTGAAAGATCACTTACCTTTTACACAGTTGCAGAACAATACACAGTGAGCCAGAAAGAGCTGCAGATGGACAGATTGATGGAGGCTGGATCTACGGTCGGCGAGGGAGGGGCTCAGAAGGTCCTAAACCTATAAGACAAAAAAAAAGTCAATACATGTTTAGAAACTGAATGATGAACTAACTCTTACACACTTGCAATCGGATAGATATCGAGTTACACAAATAGTTGCAATGGACAGACCCTTGTTTGATGGATACACCATTAGGAAGGAGGGGGGGTCCTGGAGTCCTGAAAGCCTGTAAGACAACAAAGAAAATCAATATATGTATAGAAACTGAATGATCACCTACCTGTTAGACAGCAGCAAACAGATAGACAGCGAGCCATACACAGTGGCAGATGGAGGGACCCTTGACGGACAGATGCACCATCAGGGAGGGAAGGGGTAATGGCATCCTCTAAACCTGTAAGACAACAAAGAAAATCAATACATGTATTGAAACTGAATGATCACCTACCTGTTAGTCAGTAGCAAACAGATAGACAGCGAGCTGTACACAGTTGCAGATGGATGGACCCTTGATGGACAGATGCACCATCAGGGAGGGAAGGGGTAATGGCATCCTCTAAACCTGTAAGACAACAAAGAAAATCAATACATGTATTGAAACTGAATGATCACCTACCTGTTACACAGTAGCAAACAGATAGACAGCGAGCCATACACAGTGGCAGATGGATTAAACCTTGATGGAAAGATGCACCATCAGGGAGGGAAAGGGTAATGGCATCCTCGGAACCTGAAAGACAACAAAGAAAATCAATACATGTATAGAAACTGAATTATCACCTACCTGTTAGACAGTAGCAAACAGATAGACAGCGAGCCGTACACAGTGGCAGATGGATGAAACCTTGATGGACAGATGCACCATCAGGGAGGGAAGGGGTAATGGCATCCTCTAAACCTATAAGACAAGAAATAAAATCAATACATGTATAGAAACTGAATGATCACCTACCTGTTAGACAGGTGCAGACAGACAGACAGCGAGCCATACACAGTGGCAGATGGATGGAACCTTGATGGACAGATGCACCATCAGGAAGGGAAGGGGTATTGGCATCTCAGAAACTAATAGATAACAAAAACAATCGATACAGGTTTTGAAACTGAAATATCACTTACCTTTTACACAGTTGCAGAACAATAGACAGTGAGCCAGACACAGCTGCAGATGGACAGATTGATGTTGGCTGAATCTACGGTGAGGGAGGGAGGGGCTCAGAAGGTCCTGAACCTGTAATACAAAAAGAAAACGTCAATACATGTATAGAAACTGAATGATGAACTAACTTTTACACACTTGCAGTCAGAAAGATAGAGTCACACAAATAGTTGCAATGGACAGACACTTGTTTGATGGATCCACCATTAGGAAGGAGGGGGGGGTGGTCCTGGAGTCCTGAAAGTCTGTAAAACAACAAAGAAAATCAATACATGTATAGAAACTGAATGATCACCTACCTGTTAGAAAGAAAAAAGATAGACAGCAAGCCGTACACAGTGACAGATGGATGGACCCTTGATGGACAGATGCACCATCAGGGAGGGAATGGGGCGGTCCTGGAGTCCTGAAAGCCTGTAAGACAACAAAGAAAGTCAATACATGTATAGAAACTGAAAGATCACCTACCTGTTAGACAACGAGCCGTACACAGTGACAGATGGATCGACCCTTGACGGACAGATGCACCATCAGGGAGGGAAGGGGTAATGGCAACCTTGGAACATGAAAGACAACAAAGACAGTCAATACAGGTTTTGAAACTGAAAGATCACTTACCTTTTACACAGTTGCAGAACAATACACAGTGAGCCAGAAAGAGCTGCAGATGGACAGATTGATGGAGGCTGGATCTACGGTCGGCGAGGGAGGGGCTCAGAAGGTCCTAAACCTATAAGACAAAAAAAAAGTCAATACATGTTTAGAAACTGAATGATGAACTAACTCTTACACACTTGCAATCGGATAGATATCGAGTTACACAAATAGTTGCAATGGACAGACCCTTGTTTGATGGATACACCATTAGGAAGGAGGGGGGGTCCTGGAGTCCTGAAAGCCTGTAAGACAACAAAGAAAATCAATACATGTATAGAAACTGAATGATCACCTACCTGTTAGACAGCAGCAAACAGATAGACAGCGAGCCATACACAGTGGCAGATGGAGGGACCCTTGACGGACAGATGCACCATCAGGGAGGGAAGGGGTAATGGCAACCTTGGAACATGAAAGTCAACAAAGACAGTCAATACAGGTTTTGAAACTGAAAGATCATTTACCTTTTCCACAGTTGCAGAACAATACACAGTGAGCCAGAAAGAGCTGCAGATGGACAGATTGATGGTGGCTGAATCTACGGTCAGGGAGGGAGGGGCTCTGAAGGTCCTAAACCTGTAAGACAAAAAAAAAACAAAAAAACGTCAATACAGGTATAGAAATTGAATGATGAACTAACTCTTACACACTTGCAGTCAGATAAATATGGAGCAACACAAATAGTTGCAATGGACAGACCCTTGTTTGATAGACCCACCATTAGGAAGGAGGGGGGCGTCCTGGAGTCCTGAAAGCCTGTAAGACAACAAAGAAAGTCAATACATGTACAGAAACTAAACGATCAGCTACCTGTTAGACAGTAGCAAACAGATAAAAAACGAGCCGTACACAGTGACACATGGATGGACCCTTGATGGACAGATGCACCATCAGGGAGGGAAGGGGTAATGGCATCCTCGGAACCTGAAAGACAACAAAGAAAATCAATACATGTATAGAAACTGAATGATCACCTACCTGTTAGACAGTAGCAAACAGATTGACAGCGAGCCGTACAAAGTGGTAGATGGATTAAACCTTGATGGACAGATGCACCATCAGGGAGGGAAAGGGTAATGGCATCCTTGGAACCTGAAAGACAACAAAGAAAATCAATACATGTATAGAAACTGAATGATCACCTACCTGTTAGACAGTAGCAAACAGATTGACAGCGAGCCGTACAAAGTGGTAGATGGAATAAACCTTCATGGACAGATGAACCATCAGGGAGGGAAGGAGTAATGGCATCCTCGGAACATGTAAGACAACAAAAAAAAATAAAAACATGTATAGAAACTGAATGATCACCTACCTGTTAGACAGGTGCAGACAGACAGACAGCGAGCCGTACACAGTGGCAGATGGATGGAACCTTGGACAGATGCACCATCAGGGAGGGAAGGGGTAATGGCATCCTCTAAACCTGGAAGAGAACAAAGAAAATAAACACCTGTATAGAAACTGAATGATCACCTACCTGTTAGTCAGTAGCAAACAGATAGACAGCGAGCCATACAGAGTGGCAGATGGATGGAACCTTGATGGACAGATGCACCATCAGGGAGGGAAGGGGTAATGGCATCCTCTAAACCTGGAAGAGAACAAAGAAAATAAACACCTGTATAGAAACTGAATGATCACCTACCTGTTAGTCAGTAGCAAACAGATAGACAGCGAGCCGTACACAGTTGCAGATGGATGGACCCTTGATGGACAGATGCACCATCAGGGAGGGAAGGGGTAATGGCATCCTCTAAACCTGAAAGAGAACAAAGAAAATCAATACATGTATAGAAACTGAATGATCACCTACCTGTTAGACAGTAGCAAACAGATTGACAGCGAGCCGTACAAAGTGGTAGATGGATTAAACCTTGATGGACAGATGCACCATCAGGGAGGGAAAGGGTAATGGCATCCTCGGAATCTGAAAGACAACGAAGAAAATCAATACATGTATAGAAACTGAATGATCACCTACCTGTTAGACAGAAGCAAACAGATTGACAGAGAGCCGTACAAAGTGGTAGATGGATTAAACCTTGATGGACAGATGTACCATCAGAGGGGAAGGGGTAATGGCATCCTCGGAACCTGAAAGACAACAAAGAAAATCAATACATGTATAGAAACTGAATGATCACCTACCTGTTAGACAGTAGCAAAAAGATAGACAACGAGCCGTACACAGTGAAAGATGGATGGACCCTTGATGGACAGATGCACCATCAGGGAGGGAAGGGGTAATGGCATCCTCTAAACCTGCAAGAAAACAAAGAAAATCATTACATGTATAGAAACTGAATGATCACCTACCTGTTAGACAGTAGAAAACAGACAGACAGCGAGCCGTACACAGTGGCAGATGGATGGAACCTTGATGGACAGATGCACCATCAGGGAGGGAAGGGGTAATGGCATCCTCTAAACCTGTAAGACAACAAAGAAAATCAATACATGTATAGAAACTGAATGATCACCTACCTGTTACACAGTAGAAAACAGATAGACAGCGAGCCATACAGAGTGGCAGATGGATGGACCCTTGATGGACAGATGCACCATCAGGGAGGGAAGGGGTATTGGCATCCTCAGAACCTAAAAGATAACAAAGAAAATTAATACAGGTTTTGAAACTGAAAGATCACTTACCTTTTAGACAGTTGCAGAACAATAGACAGTGAGGCATGGGGAATGGGGGGGTCCTGGAGTACTGAAAGCCTGTAAGACAACAAAGAAAATCAATACATGTATAGAAACTGAATGATCACCTACCTGTTAGACAGTAGAAAACAGATAGACAGCGAGCCGTACACAGTGACAGATGGATGGACCCTTGATGGACAGATGCACCATCAGGGAGGGAAGGGGTAATAGCATCTTCGGAACCTAAAAGATAACAAAGAAAATTAATACAGGTTTTGAAACTGAAAGATCACTTACCTTTTACACAGTTGCAGAACAATACACAGTGAGCCAGACACAGCTGCAGACGGACAGATTGATGGAGGCTTGATTTACGGTCAGCGAGGGAGGGGCTCAGAAGGTCCTAAACTTGTAAGACAAAAAAAAGTCAATACATATATAGAAATTGAATGATGAACTAACTCTTACACACTTGCAGTAGGATAAATATCGAGTCACACAAATAGTTGAAATGGACAGACACTTCTTTGATGGATCCACCATTAGGAAGGAGGGGGGGGTCCTGGAGTCCTGAAAGCCTGTAAGACAACAAAGAAAATCAATACATGTATAGAAACTGAATGATCACCTACCTGTTAGACAGGGGCAGACAGACAGACAGCGAGCCGTACACAGTGGCAGATGGATGGAACCTTGATGGACAGATGCACCATCAGGGAGGGAAGGGGTAATGGCATCCTCTGAACCATTAAGACAACAAAGAAAATCAATACATGTATAGAAACTGAATGATCACCTACCTGTTACACAGTAGAAAACAGATAGACAGCGAGCCATACAGAGTGGCAGATGGATGGAACCTTGATGGACAGATGCACCATCAGGGAGGGAAGGGGTAATGGCATCCTCTAAACCTGGAAGAGAACAAAGAAAATAAACACCTGTATAGAAACTGAATGATCACCTACCTGTTAGTCAGTAGCAAACAGATAGACAGCGAGC
Source organism: Salminus brasiliensis (assembly GCF_030463535.1). Classification (NCBI taxonomy): domain Eukaryota; kingdom Metazoa; phylum Chordata; class Actinopteri; order Characiformes; family Bryconidae; genus Salminus; species Salminus brasiliensis. Next base: position 20,536,857 of record NC_132898.1, on the reverse strand, counting down.
CGTACACAGTTGCGGATGGATGGACCCTTGATGGACAGATGCACCATCAGGGAGGGAAGGGGTATTGGCATCCTCAGAACCTAAAAGATAACAAAGAAAATTAATACAGGTTTTGAAACTGAAAGATCACTTATCTTTTACACAGTTGCAGAACAATAGACAGTGAGGCATGGGGAATGGGGGGGTCCTGGAGTCCTAAAAGCCTGTAAGACAACAAAGAAAATCAATACATGTATAGAAACTGAATGATCACCTACCTGTTAGATAGTAGAAAACAGATAGACAGTGAGCCGTACACAGTGACAGATGGATGGACCCTTGATGGACAGATGCACCATCAGGGAGGGAATGGGTAATGGCATCCTCTAAACCTGTAAGACAAGAAAAAAAAATAAATACATGTATAGAAACTGAATGATCACCTACCCGTTAGACAGGGGCAGACAGACAGACAGCGAGCCGTACACAGTGGCAGATGGATGGAACCTTGATGGACAGATGCACCATCAGGGAAGGAATGGGTAATGGCATCCTCTAAACCTGTAAGACAACAAAGAAAATCAATACATGTATAGAAACTGAATGATCACCTACCTGTTAGTCAGTAGCAAACAGATAGACAGCGAGCCGTACACAGTTGCAGATGGATGGACCCTTGATGGACAGATGCACCATCAGGGAGGGAAGGGGTAATGGCATCCTCTAAACCTGTAAGACAACAAAGAAAATCAATACATGTATTGAAATTGAATGATCACCTACCTGTTACATAGAATCAAACAGATAGACAGCGAGCCATACACAGTGGCAGATGGATGGAACCTTGATGGACAGATGCACCATCAGTGAGGGAAGGGGTAACGGCATCCTCTAAACCTGGAAGAGAACAAAGAAAATCAATACATGTAAAGAAACTGAATGATCACCTACCTGTTACACAGTAGCAAACAGATTGACAGCGAACCGTACAAAGTGGTAGATGGATTAAACCTTGATGGACAGATGCACCATCAGGGAGGGAAAGGGTAATGGCATCCTCGGAACCTGAAAGACAACAAAGAAAATCAATACATGTATAGAAACTGAATGATCACCTACCTGTTAGACAGTAGCAAACAGATAGACAACGAGCCGTACACAGTGACAGATGGATGGACCCTTGATGGACAGATGCACCATCAGGGAGGGAATGGGTAATGGCATCCTCTAAACCTGTAAGACAACAAAAACAAATAAATACATGTATAGAAACTGAATGATCACCTACCTGTTAGACAGGTGCAGACAGACAGACAGCGAGCCGTACACAGTGGCAGATGGATGGAACCTTCATGGACAGATGCTCCACCAGGGAGGGAAGGGGTAATGGCATCCTCTAAACCTGTAAGACAACAAAGAAAATCAATAAATGTATAGAAACTGAATGATCACCTAACTGTTAGTCAGTAGCAAACAGATAGACAGCGAGCCGTACACAGTTGCAGATGGATGGACCCTTGATGGACAGATGCACCATCAGGGAGGTAAGGGGTAATGGCATCCTCTAAACCTGTAAGACAACAAAGAAAATCAATACATGTATTGAAACTGAATGATCACCTACCTGTTACACAGTAGCAAACAGATTGACAGCGAGCCGTACAAAGTGGTAGATGGATTAAACCTTGATGGACAGATGCACCATCAGGGAGGGAAAGGGTAATGGCATCCTCGGAACCTGAAAGACAACAAAGAAAATCAATACATGTATAGAAACTGAATGATCACCTACCTGTTAGACAGTAGCAAACAGATTGACAGCGAGCCGTACAAAGTGGTAGATGGATTAAACCTTGATGGACAGATGTACCATCAGGGAGGGAAGGGGTAATGGCATCCTCTAAACCTGTAAGACAAGAAATAAAAATAAATACATGTATAGAAACTGAATGATCACCTACCTGTTAGACAGGGGAAGACAGACAGAGAGCAAGCCGTACACAGTGGCAGATGAATGGAACCTTGATGGACAGATGCACCATCAGGGAGGGAAAGGGTAATGGCATCCTCTAAATCTGGAAGAGAACAAATAAAATAAATACCTGTATAGAAACTGAATGATCACCTACCTGTTAGACAGTAGCAAACAGATAGACAGCGAGCCATACACAGTGGCAGATGGATGGGACCTTGATGGACAGACAACGAGCCGTACACAGTGACAGATGAATGGACCCTTGACGGACAGATGCACCATCAGGGAAGGAAGGGGTAATGGCATCCTCTAAACCTGTAAGACAACAAAGAAAATCAATACATGTACAGAAACTGAATGATCAACCTACCTGTTAGACAGTAGAAAACAGATAGACAATGAGCCGTACACAGTTGCAGATGGATGGAACCTTGATGGACAGATGCACCATCAGGGAGGGAAGGGGTAATGGCATCCTCTAAACCTGGAAGAGAACAAAGAAAATCAATACATGTATAGAAACTGAATGATCACCTACCTGTTAGACAGAAGCAAACAGATTGACAGAGAGCCGTACAAAGTGGTAGATGGATTAAACCTTGATGAGCAAATCCAGCTTGCTAAACACTCGGGACCCCCGCAACTGTTCGAGGGCAGACGGGACCAACGGCATGGGATAGGGGAAGCGCCTGGTAATAGCGTTAAGTGCCCGGTAGTCTATACACGGCCTCAACCCCCCCCCCCTTTCTTCTGAATGAAGAAAAACCCTGACGCTACGGGAGACTTAGACGGCGTGATGTACCCCTGTGCTAAGGCTTCGTCTATATAATCCTCCATCGCCCGTTCCTCCTCCCTAGTGAGGGGGTAAACTCGTGCTTTAGGTAAGACCGCTCCCTCTACTAGGTCGATGGCACAGTCGTACGGGCGGTGGGGGGGAAGCTTAGCAGCACCGGACTTAGAGAAGACCTCTACAAGGTCCTCATACTCGGACGGCAAGACGACTAGGGATTCTGGTTCAGGGCTCTCCACCGAGGTGGACCCGACGCTAAGGGGGGCGAGATTGAGGCAGTGTGTGCGGCAATATGAGGACCAAGATACTATCTCCCTGTCTGGCCAGGAGATGTGAGGGTTGTGTTTACTAAGCCATGGCAGACCTAGTATCAGAGCATGCTCGGAGGCCGGGAGTACCAGCAGTGAGGCCTCCTCCTGGTGTAGGAAACTCGCGGCGAGGTGGACCCCAGTGGTCACGTGGGTAATGGGGCGAGGACCCATGGGCTGCCCGTCCAGGGTGGTGATGCGGAGAGGTCTCTGGAGTTCCTCCACCGGGATTCTCAGACGCTCCACGATGTCGGCCCTCAGGAAGCTCCCCTCCGCGCCGCAGTCGATCAACGCTGCAACACACACACACTGGGACCGGTAGGTCACTAATACTGGCAATGTGATCGACCTAGACACTAGCCCCGGAACGGGCAGACTCACCGCATTAGCGCGAGGAGTCCCCTCCCCGCGCCCATCGGTGTTTGGGCGAGAAGCCATCAGGATCCTCCTCCGGCAGTCTCTGCGACGATGCCCCGCATCCCCACAGTAGAAGCACAGCCCCTCTCTGGTCCTACGACTGCGTTCCTCCGGTGCCAAGCGTCCGATACCCACCTCCATGGGCTCACTCTCCGGTGTACTTGGTGAGGCGGGGGCCGCCGTACCCGCTGAACTGGAGAGTCCTATACTCCCTGGCGCACCTTGGCTGGCCTGCTTCTTGGGGCAGGCGACCGATCCCCCAGCTCCGTGGGGTCTGAGGTGAGTAGGGCGACCTAGGAGCTGGTCCAGCCGGATCGCGAGCGCGATGAAGTCGTCCAGCTCCAACGTCTCGCCCTGACAGGCCAGCTCCCGCTGCAGATGGGGGTTCAACCCGTTACGAAACAGGGCCAAGAGGGCCGGCTGATTCCATCCGCTCCCTGCCGCCAGAGTACGGAACTCCAGGGAGTATTGAGCCGCCGACCGGGAGCCCTGCTCCATGCGCAGCAGCAGGTCGCCCTTGGTGAGTCCCTCTCGGGGGTGTAGAAACACCGCCTTAAAATGTTTAAGGTATTCCGAGAGGGATCCTTTGCTAAGCTCCGTCCAGGTGGCAGTGGCCCAATCCAGAGCCTTCCCTGCGAGCCGGGATACTATAAAGGCGATCTTCGCCTGGTCAGTGCCGGTCGGGGAGTTCTTAAAGAAGACCTCACACTGAAGCAAGAACCCCTCGCAAAGTTCCGGATTGCCACTGTACGTGGCAAACCGGATACGCGCTATGGGGTGTGTAGACGGGACTGGGAGAGCTAGCAGGCTCCAACGAAGTCTTTACTAGATTCGTGAGCCCCTGAACGTCACCCACTAGTTGGATGACTTGGTGCTGCTGGCCCACCTGTTGCTGCGCCAGGTGGCCAACAGTCTCTGACACGCTCAACAGAGTGTGTTGCTGCTGCCCCAAGAACTGACCTTGGGCGCGAACAGCGTGATCCAAGGCGTCCATCCCCGCTGTTCGGAGGGTGTCGGCCGAGAATTCTGTCATGCTGGCTAGGCGAGACAAGGGAACACTCGCAGGGACAGAGCAATGCAGAGAAACAGTCTTTAATGACAAAACCAAAATGAGCAAACACAAACAAAACGAGGCAGCAAAGTACAGGGTCCAATAAACAGAAACAGAAAACAAACAGGTGACAACTGAAACGGGGATAAACCTGGAAAACCACCTGAGGCTGGAAAGCAGTCCGGGAGCAAAGCGAGAGGGGACAAATCAAACGGGGGGAGGAAGGCTAGAACGCAACAGAACCAACGAAACTAACAAACAAAAACCTCACCCCAAAACCGCGCTCGTCAGGCACCGATGAACTTACTCGACTCAGGTGCAAGGGAACCGGACGCCAAATCACCCTGGCGACCAACCGGTGAACCAGACAGCGAACTCCTGAACGTGAAACCACTCCGATAGAGCATATACTACTTGAACTTGTAGACCTCCCTAGAAGTCTCCAGAACATGAAGCCAACCTTACAGCTTGGCATCGCAAGAGTAATTCCCGGCGCCGAGGCATCTGCGTTTGCTCCCTTTGTACCCCAGCACTCAGGTGAAACAAATCGGACATAAACATAAAACATGGCGCCTTACTGCGACCGCTGTCAACATAAAAGTCCTTAGTGAGAAAACCAACGGGAGGAACAGAAAGTACGTGAACATTGAAATCAACCCAACATTGACTGAAAAGTCCCAAGGAGCCTGTGGACCACGGCCCGAAGCCGCCCCTGGGGGGGGGCGCGGCGCCGCAGGACTGACACAGGGCCAAATCTCCTTTCAGTCCAACTTGAGTGTCAAGTAAAATAATTAAAAACAAAGTTTTTACTTTTACCAGCGTTTACTTTACTAAATAAATAAATAACCTAAAAATAACTTATATAAAATAAAAAAGTCAGATACAGACAAACTCATTTGTGTTTATTTACATTTGTGTTTTAGGCTGTGGCCAATCGACTGTGGTGAGAAGCAGTTTGACCAATGGTTGATGTAGACGACCATACATGTAGACGGCATTTTTAAAGCTGTATAAATCCACACAGACTGAATAGTGACTGTAGAAAGAGACACAGACGTGAAATAAATGCACACACATTTTTCACCTCCCAAAAAGAGAACATGTCCGGTAAAAAGAGGACGTCTGGTCACCCTGCTTAACAAACCTCCACTTAGTCATTCCTGGAGTTTTGGAATTGTTACTGCTGAATTTACCCCATTTGTTGTGGAACTACTTTTTAATGGAAGAAATTGATATTATTTAAGGTTTAGAAAGAATATCAAGGCTTCTCTGCTTTATTTGGTTTGTATAAAATACTCTTAGAATGAATTATCTTTAAAGATGTCTAATAGATCCCAACTGTATTTGGCATTTTGTCTCCAAAACTGGAGGACTATCATTTATCACTTTTAAAATATACTTATTTGACAAGAAAATAATACATAGGTGAAAGCCATTACTAATGGCCTTATTCAACTTGTAAAAGTAATTTCAGATGCAGTAGCAAAATGCAATCATTATGTATATTTGATAAGAAATGTAATAATAAACATATTAGAAACCTGCTTAATATCAAAAATCAAAAATGAGTGAGGAAGTAAATAACCAAATAATTGTGATATGAAGAGAAAATTAAACAGTCATGTGTCCACTGACCAAATAAACCCATCAACTCTAATCAGGATTTCTACTGGAGCTTTCCAGCTGCTGGTCTTTTAACACAGGTTTAACTCAGTCTGATATTAAACGGTATATTTGCGCCATCTGCTGTTCACTTCACCACATTACATCAGCGCAGTATTTTCCTCTTACAGCGTTTATCATTTTTACCATTTTAAATTATACTGATATTGTATTATTCAACCAATTATTTAAATGCTATTAAATGTATTACCAGATATTTTAACAGATTTTTATAATGAAATTAAATAAATTAAATTAAATTAAATTAAATTAAATTAAACTGGTGATTTTTTTTTTGTTGATAGTTGTATAATTGTTATAATTAGAAAAGTGCTGGACACCATCAGGTTATCAGATAAATTATTAAATGCTGGCACTGAATATACAGTTATAAATAACACGTTTACCAGAAACAGAGACGCTACGACAAACATATGTCTGCCCTTACTGGAGTAACACTGGTGTAATTGGCGCTTTGTCGCCGTCTAGCGGCCAGAATCTGTAACTGACTGTAACTATCATTAAAGAAATGACGAGGCTCGTTTCGTTTGACCCAGTGACTCTGCTGCTGCTGGAGGAACAAGAATAACCCTCTCGTATTGCAGATATTAGATCTATTATTTGATATTATAATAGTGGGATAAAATCCATATTAGAGAATATTGTAACCTACAACTCAATGTCTTTTGTTCAGACGCTAGAGGGACCCCAGAGTGAGTCCAAAACAATGGGTCTATATGAAGCTGTTCAAAATAGTAATTTATAAATGATTCATCATTTTTATACAGATAACAGCTCTCACTGTAACACAGAACAGAGGAAAACAACTCAACACACTTTTAATCAACAATTATAAGACTTCAGTGGTTAAAATGTTTGAATGTTTTTTTCTGGTCTTTCAGGCAGGAATTATCTTTAATTACTAAAGCAGAAGAAATCCTTACATAATTTAATAAGAAAAAAATGTAACAGCGTACACATCCTGCCCTACAGGAAACAGATGTAGAGCAGAAACCGCTTCCATTCTGGTTACTGAGTGCTGATTGACTGGTGAACTGATCTGCTTATCGGCTGGTCAGACTCACTGACGTCTTGAATTATGTCTCATAATTGATTAAAATGTGTGTTGAGTTGTTTTATGATGTACTGTGTCGAGAACGTGAGCAGTTATCTATATCAAAATGTAGGAGCATTATTATTTTTGCACAAAAGCTCCGTATGGACCCATTCATTTTAGACTTGCGGTTGAGCGTCCTCTAGTGTCCGAACAAAACGGAGGGCATAATCAAGTGCTTTATCCATTTAGAATAATGTCTAATAGTGTTGGTCATATAAAGTCCACAATAGTGGAACTACAAGGTCTCTGGAACAGCAGCAGCAGAGTCACTGGACCTCCTCATTTATTTCATGATTAGCGTTGGTCAGTTACAGATGCCGGCTGCTAGACGGAGAGAAAGCAACAATTACACTGACCGTACTCTAACAGGACACATCCTATCCCCTCTGACCTCATCTTACAGAAGGACCATTTAGGACCCAATATGTTAGCCAGCCGATGTAGCTAACATGCTACTCGTTAGCCAGCTGAGCTGTATTTAGGACATTTAGCTGATGCTCTTATCCAGAGCGACTTACAAGGTTACTTGCATTACAGAAGTGGGCCAATGTAGTGTTAGGAGTCTTGCCCAAGTGGTGTAGCGGAGCACAGTCACCCAGACCAGGAATCGAACCCCAGTCTCCCACATGCTGTTGTAGCTTACTGGCCAGTAGTGGTGTTATCTGTTGCGTCACACAAATCACTATCATGCTATCAAGCTGGTCCACCTCCTCACCTGTATTAGCCATCATGCTACTGGTTAGCCAGTCAGGCTGATCCCCCTTGGATTGTATTAGCTAGCATGCTACTGGCTAGCCAGCTGAGCTGCCCCCTTTCACAGTGTTTTATCTAGTAGTAGTTTTTTTGTATTGCTTTATTATTTTATTTGAATCCTCATTATCAGTTGAACGTGCTAAAAGTGTTTAACATTTGATTAATAAAGATAAATAGCAACGCTTTATTCAGATAAAAATGTCTCAGTAATAATCAGTAAATATCTTTCTATAAATTTTAATCTGGCATATAAGTCTGACAGCTGTGTGAAGATGGGCAGTTAATCACGTGCGTGATTTTAACCAATGGAACAGTCGGGGGATAGGATGTGTCACAGCACCGGCCGGTCTGACTTATTTACACCTTACCATAAAGCTAACACTAACAAGTGAACTTCATTCTTTATTTTAGTTCATTTATTTAGATTTTCATTTACTGTATTTATTAATTATGAATGTATTTGGAGTATTGTTAGAATGTACTGCTTGTTTTCTAGACTGAATTCATCCTGTGTGAATAATTCATAAGAGTATTTTATGGACAATCAATTCTTCAACAGGTTTATTTACTATTTAAGTGGTGAAAAATCCACACAGACACATCAGTGGAACGCACCTCGCACCAGCAGGTGTTACAGTATAAGAGCATCACTAAGACCAGAAACCTTTGAAAAACTGCCCTTCTAGAAAAAAACAGCACACACCAGCAAACCAGACCAGCATAAACCAGTTTAGACCATTTTAGATGAAGATGGAATTTATACTGGTCTAAGATGTTTGTTTCAGTCGCATGTTTGAATATTTTATGATAAACTGAATTTTAAGCCACAATAATTGAACTTTTCATAATCGTCTTACATTAACTTTGAACATTTCAGACTCCAGTTATCAGACTTTAGACGTAAAAGTGTCTCGCTTGTAGTGAAGACGTCAGTGAGTGTGAATCACTTTACGGCAGCCGTCAGGAAAGTTTACACCGATTTAACATAATTGTAATAATGAAGCTACATGAGGGGAGTCTAACTCTTTAGAGGTAACGGGCTGCATTACACACAGCCCAATGTCAAGCAGGCCAGACTGGTTTTATATGAAGTTCATTATTTATTGAGGGGATGCTTAAATGTTCAGGAATGAACAGCTCTCACACTCGTTATTCTACAGTAGTAAAAGAACACAGTATCTGTTAGCTAGTGTTAGTTATCCAGACAGCTAACTGCTTAGGTATTTCCTCAGGTTGGAAAAGTGGAGATTTTTCACAGGTTTTGGGAGGCATTATTGGCAGCTGTGCATTTGAAATTGATTAAAGATGGATGAAGATGACCTATGGGCCAAATATGTGGTGTCCTCATACTTTATTAAAACTACTGTAATGAGAGAAGTTGGAATGTGTTACTTTTTACCTCTGGAAATAGATGAAAACAGGCCACTTTACACAGTAAACCCCAAATCTCAGAATCTCTTTATTCCGCCAACTATGTTACAATTTTACTTGGTGAGAGCAACACAAGTATGACATGTAACAAAAAACAGACCGTTAACAAGTATTACACTAAAAGAGAAAAATATACTAAACAATAAATATAATAAATAATAAGTTTAAAAAGTAATAAAGAGCTGTAAAAAATCTGTAATCAGAAATCTGTACTTGTACAGGTATGAATACTGTATATCAATATGTAGCCTGAGTAGACATCTATATATAAACTATTATGTACAGATATGATATAAACATTTACAGAAACTTAACATCTGTACAGCTGTGCAAATAATCATAGTGTAAATGGTAAGCATGTTATGTATCAGTACTTTGTTGAAGTTAAATCCAGTTTGGTTCAGTGAAATTTAGAAGCTCAGTTCAGTTTTAGAATAGGTTTATAGATTAGGGTGTGAACCCTAATGTAACATTTACAGTTCTATTATTAAGCTTATATTTCACAATTGCACATTTCTGTGCCAAAGGTCATGACAGTACCTCAGTTATGAGAGGAAAAAAAGTACATTTTAATAACAATAATAAGAAGAAAAGTAGTTAAAATAGTAAAAAGGGGTTAAAAGTCATGTTTGCTGCTTTTCCTGATCTCAGTGTCTTCGCCTCCTCCTCTTCCTCTTGGGCTGCTTAGGCATTGGCTAAGCTTGGCTCTGCTTGTATCCAGTTCTGTGATAAGGACCTGTCCATCAGGCTGGACCTTCATACTCAGAGTGGGACAGCGGAGCTCCTCCCACAAACGCTGCTTGATTTCTCGGCCTAGCTGCAGGCTGTAGGGACGGAGATGTCCTGAGGGAGTTCTGAGCAGAGGGTCCATCACAGAGTGATACACATTCTGGTAGTCCCTCACACTGAGTCCATGGACCAGCAGGGAGGTCTCTCCACCAGTGGAGCTTGTCTCTGGGACTGAGTCAGGAGCAGTGGGTGGACTGACGACAGTCTGAATCAAGAAGCACAACAAGAAGATTCGGAACCTGATTGTTTTAGGACCTAAATCTACTGTATATTTACAGAGGAACCTTAGTACCTCTGATCTGAATGAAGAGTCTATTAAATGAAGGAGGATCATGGATGAAGGGTTGTGCTGGTGTGTGATTTACCTGCTGAGGAGTACTGACAGACTTGGAGATGCAGCTGTAAGTGTGGTCCAGCCTGGAGCTCAACACCTGTATTGAGATCTCTGGAGCTTTGGGCTTAGAAGCTCTACTTTTAGCTGCAGCCGCTTCCTCCAAGTACTCTCTCAGCCGTCTAGTAAGTACTAGTTTCCTCCTGAGGCCGTACTGACCTGCAGAGGAACGATTCCTCGAATCCTGAAACTAAAATATGAATATGTAATCATTATGTACAGTTAAAAATATTAGTCTAATTTAATAAAAATACACCTCAGGAGATAAATGTACCATTTCTGTAGGAGATGTTTCTAAAAAGAACGTAGCAGTTGTTGAAAAAGAGCTTTGAAGAGCAGATCTGAAGAGCAGATCTTAAGAGCTTGTGTTATCAGAGGTGTAACTTTGATTGTGTTTACTTTTGAAATCTGGACTCAGAATTCTATCTGACATCAGCAGGTAATTATGACCTCAAGGATGGTTGAGGCCCAAATTTCTGCTGAGTGGTTTCCATGGAGACGGATAAACGTTAGAGTTCAGAATGTTGGGCTGATTTAAATGTAGAAAATCTTCACGGCACCGAGACAAACATTAAAGCTTTAGGAGGTGATTCTGTAGAAACCTGACGCAAAAAAGCTAGCTGGCTACATCTCCTCATTTGTAAAACATCCCATTCAAATCAATACAATCAGGACCATAAGTATTTGGACAGTGACTGAATGTGTGTAATTTAGCTTCAGTACACCACCTTAGGGGATCTGAAATCAGGTAGTCAACCGAATGAGATGAAACCACAGGACTTTCTAGAACTAAATTGTGCTTATTTACATTTCTGTTGAGGCTTTTAAGGCTGTGGTGAGAAGCGATTTGACCAATGGCTGCATGTAGATGCAGGTACATGTAGACCAGGTCTGGTGGTAAAGAGGTGGGGCTTAAAGAGACATGTTTAAAAGTGTACAAATTTGAAAAACTACCACTGCAACAGCATACCATTACTGTCCCTGATTCTGTCTGAAAAAAATAAGCACCATTTTTAGTTACTCTATAAACTAGGTAACCATAATTGGTTCATATCTGGTTTAAAAAAATAATTGGTTTAAAAAACACACAGCCAGGCTTGAACATCACACCAACCAGGAAGTCGTACCAAGAGGATCTGAAATGATGTAATCAAGATGTGATGGAAGTGTAGAGCTTTTTCAAGAGGGTTAACAGAAATACTTATATTTAATGTGGAAGTGGATACCTCATCTCAGTACAGCTGTGATCACTGTAACATCTTATACAAATCACACAGGAGCACCCATCAGCATTACTGTGGGTAAGAGCACAGAGAGTGACTTTATAATAAGCTCATCTGACTGCAGTAGTAGTAGTCGCATTCTGTAATCATATGTGGGCAGCATGGATTGCTACTGGCTATCTAAAAACGTCCATAAAAAGTGTGCCACTACCGAATTCACGCCTGGCCAGTTTTGTGCTAAGCATGTGCTGTTTTGTTTAGAGAACAGGTATGGACTATAAGACATTATAAGAACCAATGAAAATGAAAGAGAATATTATATTATACTAATTAGCACTACATCAAGAATTTTGTGATTTACACTATATGGACAAAAAGTATTTGGACATCTACTCATTCATTGTTTCTTCTAAAATGAAAGAATTTATCCTGCTTTTTTGGAGTAACTGTCTCTACTGTTCAGGAAAGAAGGCGTTCTACTGGATTTAGGAGGAGCATTGCTGTGAGGATTTTATTGCATTCAGTGACGAGAGCGTTAGTGAGGTCAGGATGTTGGATGATCACCTCCCCAACTCCCCAACTCATCCCATCTAAAACTATTAGTTGAAGCACCACCATAATTCAGCTCAATACTAGGTGGTTTTATACCCCTCTAACCCCTGCCTGACATTAGGCATGGCGCAAGCAGGTTCATGTTTACTATCTGCTCCAGAAATCGTCCTATTCTATTGGTAGTACTTTTCTACAAGCTGTGTGCTGTTTGCACATCATTGTCATCATTGGAAAAGACAGCAGCAGGTGAGTGAGTTTATAATATTTAACCAGAACAATTTCACAGTTTCAGGAGGCTGTAAGAGCCTGTTTACACCTACATCCTGTTAAGATATCCTGTTACACTTAGTAGTGAAATGCCTCTCCGGTTCATCAGACTGGAATCTGATTGCTGTGTGGGATGGAAAATGCTAATTTACTCTTTTCCCAGCAAAGGGAGGGGATTTGGGATTTTGGATGTACTGGGAGGAGTTTCAGTTGTACTGGGAGGAGTTAAGGTGGTACTGGGAAGACTTACAGTTGTACTGGTGGTGGTTTTGGCTGCAATGGTAGGAGGTTTGGTTGTACTCGCAAGTTGTACTGGACAAACGTTTGGTTGTACTGGGAAGAGTTTGGGTTGTACTGGAAGGAGTTTAAATTGTACTGGACAAACTTTTGGTTGTACTGGGAAGAGTTTGGGTTGTACTGGAAGGAGTTTAAATTGTACTGGACAAACTTTTGGTTGTACTGGTAGGAATTCTGGTTGTACTGGGAGGAGTTTGGGTTGAACTGAACCAGGTGTAAGAGAATTAAAGAACTCTGAAATTAGAGAAGGGTGGAATTCTTGTGGCTTTTGCTTTGTGGGAGAAGACCAGACCCTCCTCTGAAAAATGAAGCTAGGACTGAGAGATATGGCAGAGTTAAAGGAAAGTAAGGAAAAGTAAGTAATGTTCATGTTCATGTCATGAACATGAACATGAGATGCCATTCTCCCAACATTATTCTGAAGCTGCTGTTTTAAGGTAGAATTGCTACATAAGGTGATTTTAAGCTATTTCATATTTCTCATATTTGAACTGTATTGTGACTCAATTATTCTGTAGGGGGAAAAAACACAGGATCAGGATCACCTGTTTGAGGAACAAGATGGAGGATGAAGACGATAATAATGAAAGTGGAGAAACAGTTCTTTCAGAGAAAGAATATTCGGTGGACTCTGATGATGACTACATCAATGTAGATGCTGATGTGGGAAAACCAGCATTGGAAAATCAGTTTGCAGGTGAATGTTTATGTAAATTGTGTAGAACATCATAGCCATTTGAGTCAATACTGGTTATAATATTACCCATCTTTCAGGTTCCTGCCTGCACGCACGAGACATTTATGAAAACTTTGTCTGATGAGGACTTCATTAATGTAAACTAGATAGTGATGGTGGCGTACTCTGACACACACTGCATTCTATTTACTAAACGTACAGAATGATATAAAGCTTAGTCATTAATAATAAACATGATTCATATTTGCTATTAGCAGTCTTGCCTAAGGATTCTTATTGGTGTGGAGTGGTGTGTTTGTCCAGCTGGGGAATTGAACCCCTGTCTGCCACTGAGGGTGATGCTGTTGCTACTACGCTACTCCAACCACTTCAACTCCCGTACAGTAAATTAATTTGAATCGTTTATATGATTGAAATGTTAAGAGGATACGCAGAAGTAAAATACAGCTTCTTCCACTGAGATCTGTGTGTTAGTATTTCAGAACAATATTCACCAATAGTGTTGGACCCAGAAGGAATTTTGGAATTTGGAATTGGTACAACTTAAAGTAGCTATATGCGTTCATTAGAAGAGGTGTCCATAAACATTTGGACACATAGTGTATTCTGGGTGTGTATTTTTCAGCCCCATAATGCCTCACTGCTCTTCCCCTTAGGGAATCAGTGAGGTCTATCTGCAGCATCACAGTAGAATAGAGCCTTCACTGAGTGACTGGATTATGACCTGTGTGTAGAATGGTGTGACATCATCAGCCAGATCACACACCTGCTCTTCACTGCTCTTTTAGAAGAAACATGTTTCACAGATTCTCTCCAGCCGGACTGTCCAGGTAGGCCTGGGCCTTTGATTTTTAAGGCTGTCAAATGTAAAAATCCAACAATGAACCTGAAAAAAAAACCATCATTAATATTAATAATTAAATAATAAATGACTGAACCACAGCCTATCAATGATACAGTATTTGACACCCTAAAATGCAGTTATTTGTATTTATTTATTTATTTATTTATTTTATAAATATTAACTACACCGGCCAAATATAATGGTTTGCTCTGTGTAGCAGGGAAAGTGACCATAACTCCTTGCCATTGGCTGTCCCCCTATCTCAGGAAGGTTTGAGGACCATGCATGGCTCAATACTGGAAACCTTTTCTACTGACAAGCTACCCCAGTCTCCGGTGGAATCTCACCTGCTGCAAAACGACGAATCCAGCACAAATCTGCTGATGGTAAATCGCCAGCACTGCTGACGAACCACCTCGGCCAGCTTCCACAGCCCAGGTCTCAGAGTTTGCTTCTTCACATTTCCTTTATACCCTTGAGATAAACGAGCGTCTTGAATGGACATCACCAGCAGAGAAAGGATTTGGTGTTCCTGGCCTGTCATTTGTGGAAGAACTGGAGTCTGAGCTGGGCTTCCCCTTAGCAACTTCTCCAGAACCACAGGAGGAGGATGGTGGTGGCTGTGCAGTGTTGCAGCAATCAGCTGATTCTGAAAACTGTCAAATGCTTTAAGGATTTGGAGAAGCTCACGTCTTCCCCTTCTTCCTGTTCTTCAGTTGAGAAGAACGAAAATGATGATGATGATGCCTATTTTGGACTCACTCCAAAGATGAGCCCAAACAGCCGCTGTGACTTTTACCCCTCTCTTTCAATCACTGATGCACCCGTATCTGCGTCTGTCTTTGGTGGCACTAGATTCCCAAAGCTTGCCTCTCAGACGTCAGCACTTCTCAAGGAAGATGGCTGTCCCTCGATCACTCTTCAGAGCACAAAAGATGCTCTAGATAATCAGCCGTCATTTGAGAAAGGAAAAAGGCTTCGTTTGTCTTCCCCACAGGAGGCTGCAAATAGCTCACGGTTCTGGGGGAGTTGTGATGAGGAAGCAGTTAACTCGACATGTCTCCAACAGGGCATTAGAACTGTAAGCAGGACTGCAACAAATGGATATGTACAAGACTCTCCTGCTCATCTGCAGCAGCCAGACACTGCAATGGATCTGCCAGCTAATTTGAGCCTGAAATCACTTGGTGAAGAGCAGGCCCATTTTTTCCAAGGTGATGTAGAAGCTCCTGTGCATCACAAAGGCCAGTCCCTGGGCCTAGATACCCTCCGTCCTGCAAGATCTCCCATTGAAAAGAGTATCTTGTCTCCAACCTGTGTGATCCACAGATTCCATGACCAAGGATCTGTACAGCACTTTGAAGTCAGCTTCTACTGCCATGGTGTTGACCCATCTGTTATTAGCTCATACGATCTTCTGACTGAAGCATCTCCCTCTACGTCTTCTGAGTCCTTCATACTCCAAGATGAGAAGCCCTATGATGCCAGTTTGCAGGCCACTGTAGACAGCCGCCCATGCCAACATACAAGGTCAGATGTGTAAAGTAAAGGAGGTCATTTAGCTCCAGTGTTCTTGTATACAGCAAAAATGACAATAAAAGCCTTTAGATTAAACAGTTAATGTCTTTATATTCTCAAATAAAAGGTTTAGTTTATTAAAAATGTATTCACGGATGATTGTTCTGCAATTCACAGCTTCCCAATCCATGCAGTCATCATCTTTGTCTGAAGATGGACAATAAGGTGGAGCAGGCTGTTCATAAGAACAACTTCATGAATGGAGCATCATCAGCTACAATGAACCCGAGATTATACTGATGATATTTGGGGCATGTCTGCTTGGATGTATCACACATTGCCCACACTTCACTGACTTCCTTTGGTTGGTTAACAGTGATATCTACAGACACAAAATCGAGTTAGGAGAACACAGGTTTGGGTGCTGATCTTCTCTGTGAACTCTCGTTGGGATTTGTTTAGTTCCACCAGCAGCTCCCCCGATTTACTGTAATGAAGAATCCCTAGAGTAAACTACGGGCTGGACGGGAACCGAAAATTCTGGCCTTCCACCAGATTCCTTAAAAGTTAATTTAAGAATAGTGTATCAATCATAAGAACTATAAACACAAAGTAATAATAATAATGCTACTAGAATATTAATAATAGTGCTAATAACAATATAACAACATTAATAACAGCATCAGTTGATGTAGTGCGTTCATTAATTCATTTAAACAATTATTATTAGTAGTATTATTATTTATAATAATTATACTCACTATAACCCTATTTTGATAATTTTGTTTTTAAAAGAGTTTTTTCCATCAATCATAAGAACCCTTTAACCAAAGAATAGGTCTAAGAATCACAAGGCAGATGTGTGGTCACAGATTCTAAATATATGTTTTATATATATATATATATATATATATATAGTGGGAAAAAAAGTATTTAGTCAGTCACCAATTGTGCAAGTTCTCCCACTTAAAAATATGAGAGAGGCCTGTAATGGACATCATAGGTAGACCTCAACTATGAGAGACAAAATGAGAAAAACAAAAAAGTCACATTGTCTGATTTTTAAATAATTTATTTGCAAATAATGGTGGAAAATAAGTATTTGGTCAATAACAAAAGTTAATTTCAAAACTTTGTTATATAACCTTTGTTGGCAATGACAGAGGTCAAACGTTTTCTGTAAGTCTTCACAAGGTTGGCACACACCGTTGCTGGTATGTTGGCCCATTCCTCTAGAGCAGTGATGTTGTGGGGCTGTCGGTGGGCAACACGGACTTTCAACTCCCTCCAAAGGTTTTCTATGGGGTTGAGATCTGGAGACTGGCTAGGCCACTCCAGGACCTTGAAATGCTTCTTACGAAGCCACTCTATTGTTGCCCTGGCAATATGCTTGGGATCACTGTCATGCTGAAAGACCCAGCCACGTTTCATCTTCAATGCCCTTGCTGATGGAAGGAGGTTTGCACTCAAAATCTCACAATACATGGCTCCATTCATTCTTTCATGTACACGGACCAGTCGTCCTAGTCCCTTTGCAGAGAAACAGCCCCAAAGCATGATGTTGCCACCCCCATACTTCACAGTTGGTATGGTGTTCTTTGGATGCAACTCAGCATTCACTCTCCTCCAAACACAACGAGTTTCATCTGACCATAAGACATTCTCCCAATACTCTTCCGGAACATCCAAATGCTCTCTAGCAAACTTCAGACGTGCCCGGATATGTACTGGCTTAAGCAGGGGAACACGTCTGGCACTGCAAGATCTGAGTCCCTGGCGGCGTAGTGTGTTACTAACGGTAGCCTTTGTAACGTTGGTCCCAGCTTTCTGCAGGTCATTCACTAGGTCCCCCCGTGTGGTTCTGGGATTTTTGCTCATCGTTCTTGTGATCATTTTGACCCCACGATCTTGCATGGAGCCCCTGATCGAGGGAGATTAGCAGTGGTCTTGTAGGTCTCCCATTTTCTGATTATTGCTCCCACAGTAGATTTCTTCACACCAAGCTGCTTGCCTATTGCAGATTCAGTCTTCCCAGCCTGGTGCAGGTCTACAATTTTGTTTCTGGTGTCCTTCGACAGCTCTTTGGTCTTCACCACAGTGGAGTTTGGAGTGTGACTGTTTGAGGTTGTGGGCAGGTGTCTTTTATACTGTTAACAAGTTCAAACAGGTGCCATTAATACATGTAATGAGTGGAGGACAGAGCCTCTTAAAGAAGAAGTTACAGGTCTGTGACAGCCAGAAATCTTGCTTGTTTGTAGGTGACCAAATACTTATTTTCCACCATTATTTGCAAATAAATTCTTTTTAAAAATCAGACAATGTGATTTTCAGAATTTTTTATTTCTCATTTTGTCTCTCATAGTTGAGGTCTACCTATGATGTCAATTACAGGCCTCTCACAATTGGTGACTGATTATATATAACATATATATATATATATATATATATATATATATATATATATATATATATATATATATAACATATATTTAGAATGAATTCTGCCCAGATCATTGGAGATTGGGCGCCTATAGCAGCTTGTTTTAGTCAGCTTGCCTCAACAGTGATCCACCAGCACACGTAGATTTTCTTTTAGCAAGCACACCAGATAGCCCTGCCAGTATAAAAACATATTTCTGATACCCTTATTTACAATTCCACCTTATAACGTAATCCTTGTGCAAAAACCTTCTCGACTGCTCGACTCACCGAGGGGGGCAGCCCTGTTGAGTTTACATATACAGAGTGCAGTACTAAGATGTTTGAGTCTGACTAGGTGATCTGTCAGTGCGTGATTGTGAAGTCTTTTGTTTTGATCCACAGCTCTCATAAGGACTCTCCCCTCGTGTCTGAAGCTGCCCTACACTGTGGTTCTAACTGTATGTGGCTTGCTGCTGGGAACACTCAGCCTTCATTATCCTGAAGTAAGATCACATTTTTAAGGGTGTGAAATAGAGATGGCACACTGCCAGTTTCTTTTTTCTGTAACTGATTTTTGAATTTGCTCTACTACTTAAACACTTCATTACCCCATAGGGAAAAAACACCGCTAACCTCACATCACACAGTGTGAGTGTGTGCTGCTTCAGGATAGATTAGTTTTCAGTCTGAAATGCAATCCAGCATTTTATGCAGATGTTGGGTCAATGTGCGTAGCCATCCACACTGATATATGCCATATCTGTTTAAAAAGAAAGATGGAAGAGGAAGATGCTGTTATTTTGATTTAATATTCTGAATCCTGTTCATTTATAACTTATCTCTGTGTTCATAACAACATATTTCCACTCTTATTAAGGCCACAAAAAATGTCAGGTCTTTAAGAAAAAAAGAGTTTTGTATGGCTTACATGATTTATCAGCCTGCAGTTTGTGTAGTTTGTGTAAAGCCACAACTATCCGTTCTAGGTGTGAATCTGAGATAGCTCTGCAGTGTACAACAAAACAAAATCAATGCATTTTTGAAAATGAGTTAAACTGAGAGTAAAATACTGCATGGACATATAAAACTGTGCATTTATGCGATATCACAGATATTAGATCTGGGCAATATGACAGTATTTTATTGTATCATGATAAATTTTGTTACTGTGATAATATGCCTATTATGGGGTCTTTTCCTCCATAATAAGTATATGGAGGAGACGGTTAGTGCTTAATAAACACTGATCAGCTGCAGGTTTCATTAATAACAGTGTAATTAGACTGGTTAAATTAGATAAAGTACAGCAGATGTATTGTGATAAATATAGTGTATATAGTATATAGTCTTTAAATGTCGTGATGTAGTATTTCTATCATATCGCCCAGCCCTAACATATGTTCATATCTCCAAAATAGAAACTTTATGCAAGAAGGAGAAAACCTTAAAGTCAGTGTAAAAAGATTACATTTTAAGTAATTTTGTTGCATTTCTGTTGGTGAAATGTAACACAATGTAAAGAACAAAAATGGAAAAATTAAAAATGTAAATCCAAGATTTTTGTGTGGCGACAGTGATATTCTAGATTCTACTAGAAACTCCTCTGAATGTCTTATCTCTCAGTGTCACTGGTTTAAATGTATAACAGCTCTGTCAGCTGACACCTTGGTGTCTCCTTTTCTTTCAGGTCAGTTACTACACAGAAGAGATCGCAAACATCGGCCCCTGACTCCTACTTCACACATCTATGCCAGTAATTATCTTTAGCTGTGCTTTTGAGATTCACCCACACATGTTCCAGAAGTCTCTTATACAGGTAAGAATGTTCTAGAGTCTACAATAACAGAGCATTGCCATCTGTGTTTAAGAACATTGGTCATTTTTTGTAAAACAGTACTTGTACATGTTCTCCCCCTATATGGCTCTCGGCTGACAAGAGTCTAAGCAGCATTATGTGAGAAATATACAAATATACACAAGCTCTAAGAGACAGAACTGTCACTGAAAGTGAAATAAGCATGTGGACAAAGACAGTAGTGTAATACATTTGCAGGATTTTACGCAAATATGGCCCGGGTGCCACAGCGTTGCACAGTTCTGGCGAGCAATGTCCTGTCCGCTTCACCCAAGTCACCAAGTGCAGGTTCTGCCGTGGTGTGCCAAGACACTGTTTCGCCTATTATGGCTAGTGGAGCATCAACATGATACATTAGCCCTGTAGCTCCAGTGTGAAAGTAAAGACACATGACATGGCTGATCAATTGCCTCTGGGCTGATTTACATATGTGATGTATTCAAACCTGTTTAGGTATAAGTCCATGTTTAATGTTAAATTTGTCCTTTTTTTGGGCAGATTCTGATTCTTGCTGTACCTGGGTTTTTACTCAGCGCCTGTCTGACCGGGGTCTTTACAGTGTAGTTGTATAACCACACTTGGGATTGGTCTGTTGGAAAGATGTTTGGCGCAATCATTAGCACCATTGATCCTGCATTATCAACAGCTGAATTGCACAGCTTGGGTATGTTCCTGCAATCACAATAAAGATGATGTCAGGACAATATGAGATCTATGAATATCTATGAGTGTTAACAATTTGATATATATTAAATATGAATGTATACTAATGTGTGTATCTACCTATCATATAATGATAGGTAGATATAATGATGATAATGATAATATGCTGCTTCAGTAGTTCCGCACTCGTCCACCATCTTTCCTACTGCTGCTTTGCAGCAACCGCATTGTGGTCCATTTGGCCAAAAGTAGACTGCATCAGGGGTTCACTGGTTTTATAGTGCATAGCGCTAGAACACGAGAGGGAGTGTATTATCATGGATAACATAGACGTGTTAACGAATGCTATAGATCATTACAGCCCTGATGTTATTTGGGATAACACATGACCTTGAATGCTCTTTTTTTAAAGGCTTTTATTGTGATTTTACTGTGAAAACACTGTGCTGTTATCACAAATATCAGCACAACACTTCTCATCTAGTCAGATTGTGAGGTCGGAACTAACCAACTGTAGTATAAAGGGAATCTAATTTGCCTTCTGAGAATTCGGGCCACACTACAAAATTGCTGACACCCCAAATAGAACACTAAACAGTGAGCAGGGGCGGATTCAGAGACAGCTGTCCTTTCTTTTTGACAGGAACGGCTATGCATCTGATTCTGATTACAGAGAGCGAGATGTTGTTTAGTGATGGAACTGCCTTCATCATGTTCAAAATGTTTAAAGACCTGGCCATCGGTCATGGCCACATTGATGGTAGTCTTCATATCTTCATAAATATATCTATATCTCTTCAGTTGTTTCAGCTTCCTGAATATAGCTGTATTTTTGTCCCACAGCATTTGGCTGTGAAACTGATGGTGAAAGTTTTGGGGACTCCTCTTCTGGGATTTGTTGGGTTGGGTCAAAGATCACCACCTATTGGCTTTCACACATCTTCAGTGACATGGTCACTGAAATAACGGTCAGCCTCTCGATGACGTACATCCCGTTCTATCTTGGTAAGTGATTTTTGAAGGCGTTTGTTTAGTGTGTGATCTGAATGTCCCAGTTTCCCATCTCAGTGTGACATTATCGTTTCTAGCGAAGTGGTGGAGAGAGTGTTCAACATGATGCTTATTTGAGCAGTTAATAATCATCTTCATGATTCCAGAGGTTTTTGGAAAAGCCGTCCCTGATCGTTTTTTGACCACATTCTCTGTTCCTCTGTGCTGCATGTGGATGTAATGAGTACAAATATTAACATCTGTCCTTCGACAGCTCAGTGGTTGGGAATGTCTGGCGTTATTGCCATTCTCATAATGGGTCTTTTTATTGACACGGTCAACTTCAGTCCTGAAATTAAAGTCATTCTCTTATGATCAGTGCCTTGAAGGAATAGTCCAGCATTTTTCCATCTGATCTCTGTCTGCTATGATATAAAGCATAGAAAAAGAAATCCAGATGAAAGCGCTGTATTGAACAATGCAGTATCTAATGTCTATGATGTAAATAGTAATCAACTTTTCAGATATATTAACCTGTACATTTTAAACTGTGCATCTATAGAGTAAGTTAATGTGTATCTGTATTTTTATCATTTTTTTGATGGGCAGTTTTCGGTCCAAAGATTATGTCATGCATGTTTCAGCATTATGTTCTGTGGCTGTAATTTCATAAAAGTCCTGCTTAAATGTTTAAAATTAAATGTAAAATTAAATGTTTATTTTCTAATTTTTATTTCATTTCCTGATTTCGTGCAGGATTTGGGAACTGTTGACATACCTGGCCAATACAATGATCTTCTTCATCATTGGACTTATCACTTCCCAAGCGTTTCAGCACATGGTTCTCTATGACTGGCTCTACATTTTGGCACTTTTCCCTGCCATTACCGTTATAAGGTGTGTCTTACACAAAATGAATTTTTTATTTTGACCCTTGTTCACTGTTAGCATTTCTATGTATTATTACTATCCATATTATTTAGGAAAGGTGGCATACACCGATCACCCCCAATATTGAGCATCACCCCCTTGTTCCATCCCAGTAGATTTGACCATTCGAGGCATGGATTCCACAAGACCTCTAAAGATGTCCTGTGGTATCTGACATCAAATCTAACGTTAGCAGCAGATCCTTTAAGTGCTGTAAGTTGTAAGAGGTGGGACCTCCATGTGCATCAGCAAGCCTTCTGTATCCAATGCCGGTTCACCGGTTACTTTTAATGAGTACTGACTGCACACCAGAAAAACCCTGAATGCATGCCTGATATTTCTGAGATGTTCTGATAAAGTATCCCGGATTCTCATTTTCACTGCTTCAAAACATTACCTACAGGGGCTGACTGTTTACTTGCTAATATATTTACCCCTTGACAGGAGACACTGTAGAAGATAGTCAGTGGTTTTACTTTATCTGTCTGTGTTGCTAATGTTATGGCTGATTGGGGTATATATGAGTTTATTATTATTAATATCAATAAAGGGAATCTGCAGTCTACTAACATGCATGCTGATATGTCCTTGCAGGCTGTTGACAGTTTTTCTGCTATCGCCCGTCCTGTCCTGCGTTGGATATGGCTTTAACTGGCGCTGGGCTTTAGTTTGTGTCTGGGGTGCAACCAGAGGGTTTTTTTTTTTTTTTTGCCTGAGCCTGACACTAATGGCTTTTCAGGCTGAAGGACTGGAGAAACTACTAGTACGAGACAAGGTAATTAGTCCCAAAAAAGACCTTAGATAAAGTACACAGCGATTAGAACTGCTTCAAACTGAGTGTCTACTTGAATGAACTCTATACAATATTAGAATAAACCCACATAAACATAAAGTCAGTGGTCAGAATGTGCTGTTGGTCAGTAAAGTTATAGATATGTAAGAACACAGCTTTGGTTGCTGGTAAGGAGAAAAGAAATCTTTAAATGCAGCATTAGGATTTAGAAGGCATAAATGCTCTGTTTATACATATATTTACAGGTATTTTGTGGTTTATTAGAAATGTATTTATTCTCTATGTTCCAGATTTTAGTGCTTTCCTGCGGAGTGGTTATTCTTACCCTTGTTATTAACGGATCCACAACAAGCCTGTTTTTTAGGCTTATCGGTAAGACTTAACATTAAGACTACGTTCACACAGCTCCATTGGCCCAAATTGTTATTGATTCAGTGTGTGTTTTGCCATTCACACTTCTGCACGCATAGCCCTGCTGTGTAAACACAGCCTTAGAAGTTTGTTTTTCTGCTGTTTTTGCAGCATCCAAATAAAATGTGTCTTGTTTGAATGGAAAAGATGAGGTTAGCAGATTTATTGACCATCTCTCCTCATGTTGGCAGGCATCAGTGATATTTCTCGGGCAAAACAAAAGACTGTGCACAGGCTGTTGCAGACCATGGAGGAGTCCACCGAGAACATCATCAACAAGCTCAAAGCTGACTGATCTATGTTCAATGTCAACTGGAAGATGGTAACACGGCTTGTACGCATTAAGAGCCCGTACGAAACTTCTGGAAAAAAGGTATGTGAATGAAGAGAGATTCCCCCACAGTCCAGGTTTCAGGTTATTATCAGGAGTCAATTCAGCATTTACCACCTGCAGCAGTTCTTTTTGTTGTTGGTGAAAGTAACATGTGTTGGAGACTCTTCAGTTGGTCCTCTTTGCTTTGATGCAGTTTTAAACACTCGTTGCATTCTCTCAAGCAGCTGTTGTTACATTTTTGGTTATAAATTGATACATAAGCATCAACTTTGCTGTTCACATTTGTCCTTAAAATCAATTTTAAAGGGCCAATATTAATCTAATTTTACAGAACAAACTGGACTTATATGAATACATTAAAGGGAATTACTTATAGAATGTTATATTTATGATAAGTGTTGATGGTGACTTGATTTGAAATACAAGCCAGCAGTGTTTTAAAGATCTTCATTAATATTTTACAGTTTATGCACATCAGTAATGTATATTGTGTCAACACCAAAGTTCATTTTTGTCATGTGGAACCGCTTGGCTTTTGTTTTGTTTGTTTGTTTTTTTTAAACCACGATATCGATGATGAACCCTATAAGTAATGCTGTCTCATTCTCAGCCCAAATAATATGCTGATGGAATGGTCAACATCAGCAAATGGAAGAGGAGAAATTTTAGTATGATTACATTACACTTAAAAACGTGGTGCAATGAACTTAAAATATTTATATTTAAATCTGTTCTACATTTATTCCACAGTGACAGACAAACGTAGATAAACAAAAAAAACAACCTGGTTTTAATGTATCGTTTAATGTATCGTATGAATCGTTGTTTGGTGGGGTTTGGAACATTATCCTGTAATTAGTACGATATATAGTTCAGCCAACACAATTTACTAACTCTCTTTCAGCAGTAAGTGACCAGAAAATACTATATACCATATAATTATCCAAAAACATAAACATGAAGTCAGTGGTCAATGAGAGTGTCTACCTGTAATTAACTCTATATAACATTAGAATAAACTCAAATAAACATAAAGTCAGTGGTCAGATCGTTTTGTTGGTCAGTAAAGTAATTGATATGCTGGTTAGAAGAGCACAGGTTCGGGTGCTGATCTCCATACACTGTATGGGTGTGTTAAGTTCCAGCTGCAGCTCACCTGATCTACTTTACTGATCTAGCAAAGCTAACACACTCACACACAACGATCACAATGAATTGTGTTTATTTTAATGTTATGAGAATTTTTTTTTCTAAAAATAACTCTTTTCCTCTCACTTTATTACTATATTTTATTAATGAGGAAATGTATCATGTATTTTAAATGTGTTGGGGTTTTTTTTTGGCAATCTTTCTACTTAGAGATAAGTAGAGGTAAGGCTGTGGGGTGTGAATGGGATGTACGGTTTTGGTGTAGTGTGTAAAAACTGTAATAATGTAAAGATTGTAAGGTGTTCACTGTTCACCACTCAGTCCATGTCTATCCCAGTACAGCCTGCTCTTTGAATGAGGTGCAAAACAGGGCAGCCAGTTAGAACAGAGCTTATTTACATATTATTTATATAGGCTTATTTAGCTTTAAAGGCATAGTAACAGAAAATAGTGGTATTTATATTATCATGGCTATCTGTTTGTAATAAACTAATCAAACAAGAGCAATTTAAATATCTCAACAAAATTAATAGAATAAGGGCTTTCTCCACATTCAGCCCAAAATACCACTTTAATGACGACTGCAGTCTCAGAATTATTCGACCCCTTCATCACCAGCCTCTTTAAAACTTAGTAGAGCTCCCTTCTGCGGTTCTGCCCTGCTGCAAACGTGCTGCCCAGCCAGATACCAGCTTCTAGCCCCTTCCTCACTGGTTCCAGTTCACCGATATTGCTGGGTTTGCTGCTGCAGCCGCCTTCCAAAGATTTTCTATGGGGTTCAGGTGTTCAAGTCAGGCGACTGTGCAGAACCTTCCAGGACTTCTTAAACCAAGCCTTGGGGGACTTGGGGTATGCTTTGGCTCACTGTCCTGTTGGAAGGTCCAAAGATACTCAAGCCTCCTCACAGAAGGCATGATGTGTTCTCCTAGGATTTCCCAATACTTGATTGAATCCATCTTGCCCTTCCACTCGCTGTCTTCAAACGCTGTCTTACTTACTAGAGTACTACTTGTGGTCTCCATACTGTTTAGTAGAGTCTAAGCTTGGAATGATCTTTTGGATCCTAGCCTCTACAAATGAGCTAAGGGTATTTTCGGTGAGTGAACGGTGAGTTGCTCTGGAGAAGAGCAGCTGCTAAATGCCTTCAGTGTAAATGTAAATTCATCAAGATAATCATCTTCCAAAAACACATCCCAGCCCTCTGAATCCTAGCCCTAGCTTGTGTGCAGGATTATGTTCAGTGGGTTGAATTCATCTGAGACAGCAGTTGTCATTAATAGTGGTATTGTGAGCTGAATCTGGAGATTACACTTATTTACAGTGGAGGTTGAATAATTTTGAGTGCTGTAGTGTAGACATGTTGCATGGAACTAGTAGGCCTTAGAGGCATGTCAAACAGAGGACAGGTGTAATTCATGTTGTTTATCCTCAGGTTCATGAGTGTTGATGACAAACATGTACTGGGATTGGGGGGAAAACATTTCAGTATCAAGTGCTGGAAACTGATCAACTGGATCTGTGTCATCAAATACACCAAGCCTTCAAAGTAAGTCAACCCCCAAACCCCATTTCGTCTAGACCAGAGAAAATACACTTTGAAACTAGACCAACACAAGCACATGCTGTGAGGTTCTGCATCGGTTCTGACCCGTTAGAACACCTTCTATTTACATTTGCTGTGTTGCTAAATCAGGACCAGGAAGACCACAGTGTTTCGTAATAATTATGCAACAGTTTCATTCTTTAGTCTTGCACTGCAACTACAAGGCTAATGTAGCACTTAACACTAGCATCTGTTAGCACAGTGTAATCTGCATGCATAAATCACACTTTTCCCAAACCAAGCCAAGGAGGCCTTTATACAGTGGGGGGAAAAAATGTATTTAGTCAGTCACCAATTGTGCAAGTTCTCCCACTTAAAAAAATGAGAGAGGCCTGTAATTGACATCATAGGTAGACCTCAACTATGAGAGACAAAATGAGAGACACTGTCTGATTTTTAAAGAATTTATTTGCAAATAATGGTGGAAAATAAGTATTTGGTCACCTACAAAGAAGCAAGATTTCTGTCTGTCACAGACCTGTAACTTCTTCTTTAAGAGGCTTCTCTGTCCTCCACTCATTACTTGTATTAATGGCACCTGTTTAAACTCGTTAACAGTATAAAAGACACCTGCCAACAACCTCAAACAGTCACAGTCCAAACTCCACTATGGTGAAGACCAAAGAGCTGTCGACGGACACCAGAAACAAAACTGTAGACCTGCACCAGGCTGGGAAGACTGAATCTGCAATAGGCAAGCAGCTTGGTGTGAAGAAATCTACTGTGGGAGCAATAATCAGAAAAAAATGGGAGACCTACAAGACCACTGCTAATCTCCCTCGATCAGGGGCTCCATGCAAGATCTCAGCCCGTGAGGTCAAAATGATCACAAGAACAGTGAGCAAAAATCCCAGAACCACACGGGGGGGACCTAGTGAATGACCTGCAGAAAGCTGGGACCAACGTTAGAAACTACCAGCTACCATCAGTAACACACTACGTTGCCAGGGACTCAGATCTTGCAGTGCCAGACGTGTTCCCCTGCTTAAGCCAGTACATATCCGGCCGCATCTGAAGTTTGCTAGAGAGCATTTGGATGTTCCGGAAGAGTATTGGGAGAATGTCTTATGGTCAGATGAAACCAAAGTAGAACTGTTTGGTACAAACACAACTCGTTGTGTTTGGTGGAGAGTGAATGCTGAGTTGCATCCAAAGAACACCATAACAACTGTGAAGCATGGGGGTGGTAACATCACACTTTGGGGCTGTTTCTCTACAAAGGGACTAGGACGACTGGTCTGTGTACATGAAAGAATGAATGGGGCCATGTATTGTGAGATTTTGAGTGCAAACCTCCTTCCATCAGCAAGGGCATTGAAGATGAAACGTGGCTGGGTCTTTCAGCATGACAATGATCCCAAGCACACTGCCAGGGCAACAAAGGAGTGGCTTTGTAAGAAGCATTTCAAGGTCCTGGAGTGGCCGAGCCAGTCTCCAGATCTCAACCCCATAGAAAACCTTTGGAGGGAGTTGAAAGTCTGTGTTGCCCGACAGCCCCAAAACATCACTGCTCTAGAGGAGATCTGCATAGAGGAATGGGCCAACATACCAGCAATGGTGTGTGTCAACCTTGTGAAGACCTTGTTTGACCTCTGTCATTGCCAACAAAGGATATATAACAAAGTATTGAGATGAACTTTTGTTATTGACCAAATACTCATTTTCCACCATTATTTGCCAATAAATTCTTTAAAAATCAGACAGTGTGATTTTCTCATTTTGTCTCTCATAGTTGAGGTCTACCTATGATGTCAATTACAGGCCTCTCTCAAATTTTTAAGTGGGAGAACTTGCATAATTGGTGACTGACTAAATACTTTTTTCCCCCACTGTATAAACGTAGTGCCAAATAATTCTTATTGGAATCCACTTCAAGTCTGTTTAAAACAAGGTTTGATATGACTTTGTGATGACTTTGGCATGCAGTTAGCTAGTTTATGCTAACGGATAGCTATAGCCATGGTCCTGTCAAAAGATGATATAAAGTCTCAAAATCATAAACATGGTCCACACAGAAACCCTGCAATGCGCTTTAAAGTGTGTGATGCTAATTTCCACGAGCGAGCCAGGACGTGCTAACACCGCACTAGCGATGTTGCATGCGACCCATAGCTGACTCAAGTATGACGTGACTTCTGCCAGCCGTGATTAATGACACCTAGAACTAGAACTCGCTGTGTGTCTTCCTCACCTATGGAGGGAGCTGCGTCTCCAAGATCTGTTCAGCTCAAACTCAGTTAGCGTGAATCTGAGCTGTGTGTAGAAGCTCTCCTACAGTTTAATCTGTGTAGAAACTTCTTTCACTTTTCCTAAAAGAAGCATGCTGTGCTTTACTTTTTGAGGCCCAGTCTCAAATCACTCCCTCTCCACTATGGAGTGCACTTTGTAGGTTGTGAAGTAGCAGCACCTCCACCCAAAACAGTACACGTCAGTACAAGACAGTTACATTCAGCTGGACAACTCGGTTTCTACCATGCTGGCACTGTCTAATGATTTTTGTGTTGTGTTGTGTTTTTTTAAGTAGTGCACTATGTAGAGAGTATGATGTGATTTGAGACGGGGCCGAAAGTCTCTTCTCAGAAAGAGTGAAATGTGCAGGTCAGTGGTGAAAGGAGAACGAACAGTTTCCTCATGGAAATCTGCACACAGCTCCACAGTAATATGAAATAAATCTCATTTCACAGTTGGTTCAGTCCTTCTCAACCCCTCAACTAAAAAAAAAAAGTGCTACACCTGTGTGAGCACTTGAGAGACGTGAGAAAATTGTGTGCTAATATTTTGCATTTTCCAAACCTTTGGTGTGTAACAGCCTTAATTGTCTACTAGGATTTGCTGAAAGTATTGTGGGTATGTTTGATTAGCCACAGGGGCTATTTACCACTCCTCTAATAAAAAACAGATTGGAGAAAAAAAGAATTTGGCCATGGGTGCCTAAACTTTTGCATAAGACTGTATGTTTCTGTTATGCTAAATCAGCGTCCATGGTTATGGTGATGATTGAAAGGTAAAGAAATGTATGTTAGTGCTTTGCAGAATTTAGGTTCCTGAATAATAAAATGTTGGGTTTGACAGGAATGCCATGCAGAAGCTGTGCTACAAGATTGTCTTCAGTGCCCCCTTTCATTCGCATGTGCATCGTAATCCTGCTCAACGTATTGACCATCATTTTGGACTTCATCCCTGAAGTTAGCGAGAAGTACATCCTGGAGCTCTACGTGGCAAACTACGTCTTCTTTGCCTTTTACGTTGCTGAAGCTGCGTTGAGGGTAAGAGAAATGAGGGTGTGTTTTGTGGCAGTGGCTGGTCAAAACACAGTTGCAGATGGATGGACCCTTGATGGACAGATTCAACATCAGGGAGGGAAGGAGTAATGGCATCCTCGGAACCTGAAAGACAACAAAGACAATCAATACAGGTTTTGAAACTGAAAGATCACTTACCTTTTACACAGTTGCAGAACAATAGACAGTGAGCCAGACACAGCTGCAGATGGACAGATTGATGGTGGCTGGATCTACGGTCAGGGAGGGAGGGGCTCAGAAGGTCCTCAACCTGTAAGACAAAAAAAAGTTAATACATGTGTAGAAACTGAATGATGAACTAACTCTTACACACTTGCAGTCAGAGAGACAGCGAGTCACACACACCGTTGCAATGGACAGACACTTGTTTGATGGATACACCATTAGGAAGGAGGGGGGGTCCTGGAGTCCTGAAAGCTTGTAAGACAACAAAGAATGTCAATACATGTATAGAAACTGAATGATCACCTACCTGTTAGACAGTAGCAAACAGATAGACAGCGAGCCATACACAGTGACAGATGGATGGACCCTTGATGGACAGACGCACCATCAGGGAGGGAAGGGGTAATGGCATCCTCTAAACCTGTAAGACAACAAAGAAAATCAATACATGTATAGAAACTGAATGATGAACTAATTCTTATACACTTGCAGTCAAATAAATATAGAATCACACAAATAGTTGCAATGGACAGACACTTGTTTGATGGATCCACCATTAGGAAGGGGGGGGGGGGCCCTGGAGTCCTGAAAGCCTGTAAGACAACAAAGAAAATCAATACGTGTATAGAAACTGAATGATCACCTACCTGTTACACAGGTGCAGACAGATAGACCCTTGATTGACAGATGCATCATCAGGGAGGGAAGGGGTAATGGCATCCTCTAAACCTGTAAGACAAAAAAGAAAATCAATACATGTATAGAAACTGAATGATCACCTACCTGTTACACAGTAGCAAACAGATAGACAGCGAGCCATACACAGTGGCAGATGGATGGAACCTTGATGGACAGATGCACCATTAGGAAGGGAAGGGGTATTGGCATCCTCAGAACCTAAAAGATAAAGACAATCAATACAGGTTTTGAAACTGAAAGATCACTTACCTTTTACACAGTTGCAGAACAATAGACAGTGAGCCAGACACAGCTGCAGATGGACAAATTGATGGTGGCTGGATCTACGGTCAGGGAGGGAGGGCTCTGAAAGTCCTAAACCTGTAAGACAAAAAAAAAAAAACGTCAATACATATATAGAAACTGAACGATGAACTAACTCTTACACACTGGCAGTCAGATAGATATCGAGTCACACAAATAGTTGCAAAGGACAGACTCTTGTTTGATGGATCCACCATTAGGAAGAAGGGGGGGGGGTCCTGGAGTCCTGAAAGCCTGAAAGACAACAAAGAAACTCAATACATGTATAGAAACTAAATGATCACCTACCTGTTAGACAGGTGCAGACAGACAGACAGCGAGCCGTACACAGTGGCAGATGGATGGACCCTTAATGGACAGATGCACCATCAGGGAGGGAAGGGGTAATGGCATCCTCTAAACCTGTAAGAGAACAAAGAAAATCAATACATATATAGAAACTGAATGATCATGTAACACTTGTGTGCCGAGGCTATCACAAAGAGTTATGTTAGTGGACCAGTTCTAGGCTCGTTGGGAGTGGTGCAATAATAAACAACCAGAGACACAAGTATAAAGGGTTATTTTGGTGTTTAGTAAACAAATATTTGACAGGCAAACATTTATATACAATTGGCACAAATGTTTCTGTTATCAAATTAAAGAAAATCAGAAAACCAACAATGTTGTATTTTGAGTTTTATACTGTGTTTATATTTATTATGCTTTATTTAGGACGTATTAGTTCAAGTTCAGTTAATGGTTGAGCTTATATTCACTATGAATTTATTTGTGTTCGTTTAGATTAGTCAGTTTACAACAGGGTTAAATCAATACTGGTTTATTCTTCTAGTGTGACTGCGGATTCTTTTTGGTTTGACGGTTAAACGGTAAGTATTTTTTATGTTGGAAATTTACAATTATATTTCTCTCCTATGTAGGTTGAGTATTGTGAGAGTTAACGAATTTTTCTTTTTCCTCCTAGGTTTCACAGGAACTTCTTTGCTAAATCAACCACTTGGAATCCCTTATAAATACAACAATGAATAAAAATGAAATAAAAAAATAGAAAACAAAATGCAACCCTTGTCTGTCTTTTAGAACTAAAAGAGTACTGTATAACCTCCCTTACTGTTCAGTATTTCACTTAACCAATGCACAATTAACATAACACATACATATTTTTCCAGAACCAAATAACAAAACAGGGAGAAAAGAATGCTTTTGGGTCAGTCCATTAAGTGAATTTACACTTAATGCTCAATATTTTGATCGTGCTGTAGAACAGTTCTGAATGTTCCAGGATGTTCCAGGTAAGAAAAAAAATAGTGAACAACACAGGGTCCACGTCGCTCCTTAATGTAGCTCCTTTCCCTTTTTTCCTTTAGGAACGCAAAAGTGTTCCATTCAAACTAAAAAACCTCAGAGCAGTCCAGGTCCTACCGTACAGGAGGATCGGGTTCACTTCTTTACTGTTAATAGGCACAAGATCCGGGGTTGGCTCGCCATCCAGTGTCCACTGCACCCACACAGGCTACGGTGTATGAGGCACTCAGTTGTACACAGGAACTACTGTATATTTCAGAGAAGGGAAAAAAACCTGACCTGTATTACAGGTCGAGAGAACACAAAATATCACAATCAATGTCAGTTTCATGCAGTATCAGGGGTAATGAAAAACCAACAGGGCTACGTGTGCCACTGCATTAACAACATGGCGATGGAACAGCAGGCTAATGTTACTAGCGGTAGGCTAGCTCTGATCTGGAACCGTCCGTTTACAACACCACGTAGCTAGTTTAAACATCACATATTCAGTCTAATTTACACAGCAAGATAACAACACAACAGATTTTTTTTTCACTGATGTATCCATAGGTTACACTCTAAATAAATTCGCTGATATACAACAGTAAACAGAGTTTCAACTCACCAAAAACCAACTTAATACATTCAAAACTGGGAATTGTCATCCTCTTTGGGTACCGGAACTGATAAAAACCCACATATAGAGCTGATTTAGTCTCTATTTTTTTTTTCAGAAAATAGGCTGTATTTTCAGGTTGTGCTAACACTTCTCCCCTCTGCTCGAACTCTGCTCCGGAGCTCCCCACTCACGGCTCGTCTTTTTTTTCTTTTCCCGCCAAGTCGTCTTAAAGGGGCAGCGCACCTTTCTCTATGGCGCGTTTAATTGAATGAATGCGTTATTGAATTAATATTTTAACCACCTTTATTAATCGTACAGGCTTTTAATATGAACTAGTTAGTATTATTTATTTATTAATGACTATTTCTGTTCATTTAAGTGTATTAATAGTTCAATATCTTGAGGTTTTGCCATGACATATTTTAACATGGGTTACATCCTCCCCTCAATACCCTATGCACGTCCCTGTGCATTGGATAAGTTACACTACTATCAATTCATGAGGTCTTGGATCTGCTAGTGCATCTGTGATCACTGTACTTAAACTTTGAAACAGGGACTGGACTACAGTGACTAGTGGATTCCCTAGGGTGGGGTAAGTCAGTCTTTTCGCAGGTTCTCTATTCCTAGATGACGTTCGTACACAAGTCTCTGTCTCAGTTACATCACTTGCACTCTCATTTCTTGGCACTGTGCTTTCTGCAGAGGATGCTTCATCCTGATGCCTTTCATCAACAACGTCCTCAACAGGTAAGTATTCAGTATTTTCTGTTTCAGGTGTGTTCTCTTCTGTCACGTTCATGAATGACTCATCCGTACCATATGTTGCAGGTAAGTGAGTAACAGAGTCCATTTCAGGTAAGTCTTCAGAGTTTCCTCCTTCAGATAACTGACTAAACGTGATTCTTCCATCTAAGTCCAATTTTCTGGTTCTCACTTGAGCATCTTCAGAGATGGTTTTAGATGCATCAAGATCTTGTTCAACAGTAGTAGATAGCATACAAGGTTCTTGATCTGCATCACTGGCAGGAGAACTCATAGTTCCAGACACATACTTGACCTTTGGAGTCTCTAGTGTAAAACTTCTGGAATGATGGGAAACATCCAAATCACTCTCCTCCGATTCAGACAATGACCCTTGTTCGTTAGACTCAGCTAAGGAATGCTTCTCAGAAGTGTGACGAGTTCTTGGTTTGCTTGGTCTGTCTCTTATGCTACATTCAACTGGGGTAGAACCAAGAAAACCACATGGAAGTAGAAGGTCTCGATGAAGTACCCTCACTGGACCTTTCCCAGATTCAGACTGTACAGTGTATACGGGAAGAGTCCCAGACTGGCCTACGACCACATGTACATCTGACTCCCATTTGTCCGCTAGCTTATGCTTACCTCTGAGGCGCACGTTTCTAACCAAGACCCTGTCACCTTTACTCAGGGAAGAGGCAACAACGTGCTTGTCAAAACGTACTTTGTTACGGTGCGCCACACTCTTTGCGTTCTCCATAGCCACTTTGTAGCTTGCCTCAAGGGTTGATCTCAGCGTCTTCACATACCCTGAATGTGACTCTGGCTGACATCTGATCGGGAGACCAAAAGCTAAATCAACAGGAAGTCTCGGCTGCCTTCCGAACATAAGTTCGTATGGCGAAAATTTAGTCACCTCATTTTTAGTGCAGTTATAAGCGTGTACTAGGGGTTTAACAAAGTTACGCCAGTGACTCTTTTTGTGATTTTCCAAGGTACCAAGCATGTTCAACAGAGTCCTGTTAAACCGCTCAACAGGGTTTCCCCTTGGGTGGTAGGGTGTTGTTCTGGTTTTCTGGATGCCCACAAGTTCACAAAGCTCTTTGATTAAGCGGGACTCAAAGTCTGGACCTTGATCGCTATGGATCTTTTCTGGGATGCCATAATGGACAATGAAATGGTCCCATAAGCACTTTGCAACAGTTACAGCCTTCTGATTAGCTGTAGGGATGGCAACCGCATATTTTGTGAAGAAATCTGTGATCACAAGAATATCTTTAGTATTGCTCGAGTCTGGTTCTAAAGTGAGGAAATCTATGCACAGGAGTTCTAGAGGTCTTGTAGCTTTGATGTTCACTAACGGTGCAGCTTTCTCTGGAAGAGCCTTTCGCCTTATGCAACGATCACATGTTTTGACCTTCCTCTCCACTTCTGCAGATAGCTTAGGCCAATAGAACCTGGACCGCACAAGATCTAGGGTGCGTTCCACCCCCATGTGCCCCATATCATCATGCAGATTCTTCAAAACTACAGGTCTGAACTCCTCAGGTAACACAAGTTGGTAAGTAGTGCATGCTCCTTCTTGTCTCTTCCTATAGAGGATGCCGTCTACCAATTCTAACCGGTTCAACTGACGTATTAGTAGGTGAAATTCAGGAATTTCTTGTCTGATAGAAGGAGGAGGATTCTCCCCAGACTCCATCTGGAAGATCACTTCTCGGATACAAGTATCAGCTCTTTGCTTTTCTCGCAATTCCTCCATTGTGAGGTGGGGAACAACTGGGAATCCGTTGAGCTGGCCCTCTATCTCAAAACTCTCTGGTATGGACCTCGGATGAAGAGCAAGTGATGTGACCAAGGGGATACCAGGAGATTTCAGTCTCAGTGTCTAATACTGAATGGACCAGATGTCTCTCACAGATCGCTTTGACTGTGCTCTCAGTTAAACACTCATGATTTACAGGTTCCATCAAGTGTCTTTGTGTAAACTGTTGTATCCTTTCCATTTCTTTCTGTGATGCTAGATCATCTGTCAGTGTAGGGTTAGGTCGCCTTGACAACCCATCCGCGTCTTGATTTTGTCTTCCTGCTCTGTATTGCAACTGAAAGTCGAATGTGGACAATGAAGCCAGCCACCTGTAACTGGTGGCATCAAGTTTAGCCGATGTAAGGAGGTATGTGAGTGGGTTGCTATCAGTGACGACAAGGAACGAGCTGCCATACAGGTAGTCTTGGAACTTTTCAGTTACTGCCCACTTAAGGGCAAGGAACTCTAATTTATGAGCAGGGTATCTAGCTTCACATTTAGACAACCCACGGCTTGCATAGGCAATGACACACTTAACACCTTCTTGCTCTTGATAAAGAGCAGCACCTAAACCAGTAGTGCTTGCATCGGTGTGTAAAATGTATTGCAGTTTGGGGTCGGCGAACCCAAGGATAGGAGCGGTCGTTAGTTTTTCAATTATAATTTCAAAGGCTGTCTGGCAAGCTGGTGTCCATCTATTTCCAAATGACTCTTTGGGGTTGTGATACTTCTCTGGATCCACTTTCAGTTTGTTATGCTTCCGTAGAGGGGGATATCCAGCTGTAAGCTCATTAAGTGGTCTTATGATTTTAGAATAGTCCTTTATGAATCTGCGGTAATAACCACAGAAACCCAAGAAAGATCTGAGCTCTTTTAGATTGTTTGGTTTTGGCCAGGTTTTTAAGGCAGATGTCTTTTCTGGGTCTGTCGCGACTCCTTTGCTGGACACTATATGGCCCAAATACTTGACTGATGTCTGGAAAAATTCGCACTTTTCTGGGAAAAGTTTTAGGCCATATTCCCTCAAGCAGTTAAGCACACGCAGCAGTCTTTCCTCATGTTCTTCAAGGCTTGAAGAGAAAACTATCAGATCATCAAGGAAAACTAAGACTTGTTTTAGGTTCAGGTCACCCATGCAGCGTTCCATGAGCCTTTGGAATGTACTGGGAGCATTAGTGACCCCTTGTGGCAATCTGTTGAACTCAAAAAATCCTAGTGGGCACACAAATGCCGTTTTGTACTTGTCAGCTTCCGCCATCTCAATCTGGTAATATCCAGATTTGAGGTCCAGAACTGAAAACCATTTTGAACCAGTCAATGCAGAGAATGATTCTTCTAGGTTGGGCAAAGCGTATGAGTCCTTTACTGTTTGGAGGTTAAGCTTTCTGTAATCTATACAGAGTCTGACATCACCATTCTTTTTTCTAACAACTACAATTGGTGAAGAAAAAGGTGATTCTGATTCACGGATTACTTCAGCCTCAAGAAGCTCTTGCAAATGCTTCCTCACAGCCTCAATGTCTTGTGGATGTATAGGTCTAGGCCTTTGTCTAACTGGTGTTTCATCGCTGAGCTTTATGTGATGTTTCACTTTATCAGTGCGTCCAAAGTCAAGATCATGTTGGGCGAATATGCCTGGCATAGAATTGAGCTTTTCAGTTATACGCTGTTTCCACTCTGCAGGCACTGGGGAGTCTCCAAAGTCAAACTTGAGGTTTATCTCATGGCCTTGTTTCAATGGACTTTCAGATGCCTTAGGTCTAATGACTTCAATACTCTGAATGGAACTGACCTCAGCTATCACACTTCTTGGGCTAAGAACAATGTCATGATCTGACTCGTTTGTGAGGATTACTGGTATAAATGAAGATGACTTGGATGGAAGATTGGTCAACCCATTTTGGACTAAAATGCCTCCAGGTAAAGGAAACAACTTAGGTGGCTCGACAGTCACCTGCGCATTGATGCTGTTTGCTCTGTACCTAATTCTGCCTTTTACTACTCTGGACTGACCAGCAGGGATTGTCTGAGGCTCTTTACTGTGCAGCCTTGCTACTCCACAGCTGAGTTCAGCACCTTCTCTCTGACGGATTTCCAGGGTCTTAAGGACAACTCTGTAGCCATATGGCAATAGCTGGGGGTTTGGAATGTTCAAGTCAGCATAGTTTTCATAAAGTACATCTAACGTGTTAGTCCCTATTAACACTGATGACAAGCTAGAACGTAGGTCAGGAACAACTAAAGCCAATGTTGGAACCTCAATTTCTTGTCCCAGAATATCTTTGGGAAATTTGACATCAACCCTAATGTAACCTAGGTAGGGAACACTCTGACCATTTGCTCCTTCTACCTCCAGTATGTTACTCAAAGGCTCAATAGGTAGATGTGACAGGTTTTGCTCATAGAAGGAATTTGGAATTGTGGTCACTTGAGATCCTGTATCAAGCAAACACTTGCACTCCTTTTTCGCTATGGTCACCACTGCAGTACATTTGGCTCCAACTAGGCCTTTTGGCAGAATCCCTGCCCAACTGGCAGTTGAGCAGGCAAGTTTTGCATAACATTTTTTCTGAGGGCTTTTGGACTGTTCCATGGTTCCCGTGTGCCCTTCAACAGGAACCAGCTTTAGTTTAAATTGCTCAGACCTTTGGAACTGTGGTGAGCATCCCATGCTATTTGCTTTTCTTTCAGTTGGTTCCGCTTTGCAGCAACCAGAGAGGGGTTTGGTTCACTTTTACACTGTAGCTTGATATGGCCGTCTTCACCACATCTAAAGCAATACCAAGGTCTGGGCCTGTTACTTTGGGTAACCACGGCTCTGTCAACTGGCTGTGCTCCTTGGAGTTTTAAGGGCTGAGCCAAGGGTTTGTCAGCATCTTGCTGGGGTGGTGATTTCTTCTGATCCTTCCCATTGTTTTTATTAATTAGCCTTGTAAGCTGTGACTGCAAGTCGGCTACTTGTTTTTTCAAACCCTGTATCTCTGCTTTAGAGTCAGCTCTTAAGCTTGCTACTGATGATTTACTGCACTCATCATCCTGGACATGGGCACACTGGAACTGGGAGTACACTTTCTGCTTAGAAACGCCAAAGTGTTGTTTCATGCGGCATACTTTTGAGGCTCGCTTGTCTTCTTCGGTACGAAGAAGCAGTAGAAGTTTTGCCAAGGTAGGTGGGTTGTGGTTTCTTTTCTCCAATTGTAGCTCAGATATCAGGCTGTTGTCCCAACACCCCCTACAAAACTGTTTAAGCAGTTGGTGGTCAAGATCACTTGCAGTTACACCTCCTCTCCTCAGGGTGGTGTTCAACGTCACCTGCAATTTCTGCAGGTAAGCTGAGGGCTTTTCCCCATGGTTTTGGAAGGTATTAAGGAACTTGACATAAAGATCATCACCATTCTCTACAGTACCATATGCTGAGTCTAGTATTTCCAGGTAAAGATCTGGTGAAGAGTCTGAGAGCAAATGTTTAACTATGTCAATGGCAGGAGATACAAGACTGTCAAGTAATCGTCGTGACTTGTACAGATTGGAAAGCTCAGAGTCCCCTAGGAAAAGTTCAATGCTAGAGCGCCATGTCTCATAATCTACCTCATGGCTTGGGTGTGGGCAACGTCCAGAAAATGGTCGTAGTCTCAGAGATGAATGTGGTTGCATTGCAGGTCCCTCACTCTTGACTATATGCTCAACAATGACTTTTTGCAGTTCAGGTGGGTTGATGTCGTGGGGACTAAGAATAGGTTTTGTCTGACTTTGAGGAGTTAATAGAGGTATGGACAGATTGTGATGAGAGAGACCACCTGCTATTTGCGATGAGCTGGGCTGGGGACTGGTACGTCCTGCAGTCTCCGAAGCGTGAGGTATCGAACCATCAGGTAAGCATGAATTAAGCCCGCTTTCATCCTCTAGGTCATCTGTCTCGACTACCTCACTGATGCGTGAGAGTTCATCTATAAGTACAGAGGCAAAATCTTTACCACTCTCTTTTGCAATCTTCTTCAACTCTTTGAGAAACGTCTGCGTAGTTGTCACACCAACATTTCGTGCATAGATACTAGTCAGCAACTTGATGTGGAAAACTACACTGGGCTGAGATTTACTGGAGAGACTATATGGCAACCAAGGAGATATAGACTCTATAGCTGTTCCATAAGTATACTCCCCAATGTAACTCTTGCCAGGTCCTAACTGGGCATCATCTACTCCGATCACCCTCTCAATCTGACCATACTGTTTCAGAAAGTCAACCAACTCTTCCTCTGTTTTAGTGTCTGTCACGCCACTCACTAAGAGTGCATTTGGGATTTTTACATTGTGCACTTGAACAGTATCCATTTTAGGGATATACTCAAAATTCTATTTAAGTCTCTGGTTCTAAGATTTGGCTACGTTTGAGACCACTCCTGGCTGGCTCGCCAAGTTTATGTAACACTTGTGTGCCGAGGCTATCACAAAGAGTTATGTTAGTGGACCAGTTCTAGGCTCGTTGGGAGTGGTGCAATAATAAACAACCAGAGACACAAGTATAAAGGGTTATTTTGGTGTTTAGTAAACAAATATTTGACAGGCAGACATTTATATACAATTGGCACAAATGTTTCTGTTATCAAATTAAAGAAAATCAGAAAACCAACAATGTTGTATTTTGAGTTTTATACTGTGTTTATATTTATTATGCTTTATTTAGGACGTATTAGTTCAAGTTCAGTTAATGGTTGAGCTTATATTCACTATGAATTTATTTGTGTTCGTTTAGATTAGTCAGTTTACAACAGGGTTAAATCAATACTGGTTTATTCTTCTAGTGTGACTGCGGATTCTTTTTGGTTTGACGGTTAAACGGTAAGTATCTTTTATGTTGGAAATTTACAATTATATTTCTCTCCTATGTAGGTTGAGTATTGTGAGAGTTAACGAATTTTTCTTTTTCCTCCTAGGTTTCACAGGAACTTCTTTGCTAAATCAACCACTTGGAATCCCTTATAAATACAACAATGAATAAAAATGAAATAAAAAAATAGAAAACAAAATGCAACCCTTGTCTGTCTTTTAGAACTAAAAGAGTACTGTATAACCTCCCTTACTGTTCAGTATTTCACTTAACCAATGCACAATTAACATAACACATACATATTTTTCCAGAACCAAATAACAAAACAGGGAGAAAAGAATGCTTTTGGGTCAGTCCATTAAGTGAATTT
Source organism: Salminus brasiliensis (assembly GCF_030463535.1). Lineage (NCBI taxonomy): Eukaryota > Metazoa > Chordata > Actinopteri > Characiformes > Bryconidae > Salminus > Salminus brasiliensis. Next base: position 20,495,523 of record NC_132898.1, on the reverse strand, counting down.
ACACTTAATGCTCAATATTTTGATCGTGCTGTAGAACAGTTCTGAATGTTCCAGGATGTTCCAGGTAAGAAAAAAAAAATAGTGAACAACACAGGGTCCACGTCGCTCCTTAATGTAGCTCCTTTCCCTTTTTTCCTTTAGGAACGCAAAAGTGTTCCATTCAAACTAAAAAACCTCAGAGCAGTCCAGGTCCTACCGTACAGGAGGATCGGGTTCACTTCTTTACTGTTAATAGGCACAAGATCCGGGGTTGGCTCGCCATCCAGTGTCCACTGCACCCACACAGGCTACGGTGTATGAGGCACTCAGTTGTACACAGGAACTACTGTATATTTCAGAGAAGGGAAAAAAACCTGACCTGTATTACAGGTCGAGAGAACACAAAATATTACAATCAATGTCAGTTTCATGCAGTATCAGGGGTAATGAAAAACCAACAGGGCTACGTGTGCCACTGCATTAACAACATGGCGACGGAACAGCAGGCTAATGTTACTAGCGGTAGGCTAGCTCTGATCTGGAACCGTCCGTTTACAACACCACGTAGCTAGTTTAAACATCACATATTCAGTCTAATTTACACAGCAAGATAACAACACAACAGATTTTTTTTTCACTGATGTATCCATAGGTTACACTCTAAATAAATTCGCTGATATACAACAGTAAACAGAGTTTCAACTCACCAAAAACCAACTTAATACATTCAAAACTGGGAATTGTCATCCTCTTTGGGTACCGGAACTGATAAAAACCCACATATAGAGCTGATTTAGTCTCTATTTTTTTTTTCAGAAAATAGGCTGTATTTTCAGGTTGTGCTAACACTTCTCCCCTCTGCTCGAACTCTGCTCCGGAGCTCCCCACTCACGGCTCGTCTTTTTTTTCTTTTCCCGCCAAGTCGTCTTAAAGGGGCAGCGCACCTTTCTCTATGGCGCGTTTAATTGAATGAATGCGTTATTGAATTAATATTTTAACCACCTTTATTAATCGTACAGGCTTTTAATATGAACTAGTTAGTATTATTTATTTATTAATGACTATTTCTGTTCATTTAAGTGTATTAATAGTTCAATATCTTGAGGTTTTGCCATGACATATTTTAACATGGGTTACAATCACCTACCTGTTAGAGAGGTGCAGACAGATTGACTGCGAGCCATACACAGTGACAGATGGATGGACCCTTGATGGACAGATGCACCATCAAGGAGGGAATGGGTAATGGCATCCACTAAACCTGTAAGACAACAAAGAAAGTCAATACATGTATAGAAACTGAATGATCACCTACCTGTTAGACAGTAGAAAACAGATAGACAACGAGCCGTACACAGTGACAGATGGATGGACCCTTGATGGACAGATGCACCATCAGGGAGGAAAGGGGTATTGGTATCCTCAGAACCTAAATGATAACAACGACAATCAATACAGGTTTTGAAACTGAAAGATCACTTACCTGTTAGAAGGGTGCAGACAGATAGACAGCGAGCCGTACACAGTGGCAGATGGATGCAACATCAGGGTGGGAAGGGGTAATGGCATCCTCTGAACCTGTATGACAACAAAGAAAATCAATACATGTATAGAAACTGAATGATCACCTACCTCTTAGACAGTAGCAAACAGATTGACAGCGAGCCGTACAAAGTGGTAGATGGATTAAACCTTGATGGACAGATGCACCATCAGGGAGGGAAGGGGTAATGGCATCCTCGGAACCTGAAAGACAACAAAAACAGTCAATACAGGTTTTGAAACTGAAAGATCACTTACCTTTTACAGTTGCAGAATAATAGACAGTGAGGCAGACACAGCTGCAGATGGACAGATTGATGGAGGCTGGATCTACGGTCAGCGAGGGAGGGGCTCAGAAGGTCCTAAAGCTGTAAGACAAAAAAAGTCAATACATGTATAGAAATTGAATGATGAACTCTCTCTTACACACTTGCAGTAGGAAAAATATCGAGTCAAACAAATAGTTGCAATGGACAGACACTTCTTTCATGGATCCACCATTAGGAAGGAGGGGGGGGTCCTGGAGTCCTGAAAGCCTATAAAACAACAAAGAAAATCAATACATGTATAGAAACTGAATGATCACCTACCGGTTAGACTGTAGAAAACAGATAGACAGCGAGCCGTACACATTGACAGATGGATGGACCCTTGATGGACAGATGCACCATCAGGGAGGGAAGGGGTAATGGCATCCTCTAAACCTGTAAGACAACAAAAAAAATAAATACATGTATAGAAACTGAATGATCACATACCTGTTAGACAGGTGCAGACAGACAGACAGCGAGCCGAACACAGTGGCAGATGGATGGAACCTTGATGGACAGATACACCATCAGGGAGGGAAGGGGTAATGGCATCCTCTAAACCTGTAAGACAACAAAGAAAATCAATACATGTATAGAAACTGAATGATCACCTACCTGTTAGACAGTAGCAAACAGATTGACAGCGAGCCGTACAAAGTGGTAGATGGATTAAACCTTCAGGGACAGATGCACCATCAGGGAGGGAAGGGGTAATGGCATCCTCGGAACCTGCAAGACAACAAAGAAAATCAATACATGTATAGAAACTGAATGATCACCTACCTGTTAGACAGTAGAAAACAGATAGATAGCGAGCCGTACACAGTGACAGATGGATGGACCCTTGATGGACAGATGCAACATCAGGGAAGGAATGGGTAATGGCATCCTCTAAACCTGTAAGACAACAAAAAAAAATAAATGCATGTATAGAAACTGAATGATCACCTACCTGTTAGACAGGTGCAGACAGACAGACAGCGAGCCGTACACAGTGGCAGATGGATGGAACCTTGATGGACAGATGCATCATCAGGGAGGGAAGGGGTAATGGCATCCTCTAAACCTGTAAGACAACAAAGAAAATCAATACATGTATAGAAACTGAATGATCACCTACCTGTTACACAGTAGAAAACAGATAGACAGCGAGCCATACAGAGTGGCAGATGGATGGACCCTTGATGGACAGATGCACCATCAGGGAGGGAAGGGGTATTGGCATCCTCAGAACCTAAAAGATAAAAAAGAAAATTAATACAGGTTTTGAAACTGAAAGATCACTTACCTTTTACACAGTTGCAGAACAATAGACAGCGAGGCATGGGGAATGGGGGGGTCCTGGAGTCCTGAAAGCCTGTAAGACAACAAAGAAAGTCAATACATGTATAGAAACTGAATGATCACTTACCTGTTACACAGTAGCAAACAGATAGACAGCGAGCCGTACACAGTGACAGATGGATGGACCCTTGACGGACAGATGCACCAGCAGGGAGGGAAGGGGTAATGTCATCCTCTAAACCTGTAAGACAACAAAGAAAATCAATACATGTATAGAAACTGAATGATCACCTACCAATTAGACAGTAGAAAACAGATAGACAGCGAGCCGTACACAGTGACAGATGGATGGACCCTTGATGGACAGATGCACCATCAGGGAGGGAAGGGGTAATGTCATCCTCTAAACCTGTAAGACAACAAAGAAAATCAATACATGTATAGAAACTGAATGATCACCTACCAATTAGACAGTAGAAAACAGATAGACAGCGAGCCATACACAGTGGCAGATGGATGGAACCTTGATGGACAGGTGCACCATCAGGGAGGGAAAGGGTAATGGCATCCTCTAAACCTGTAAGACAACAAAGAAAATCAATACATGTATAGAAACTGAATGATCACCTACCTGTTAGACAGGTGCAGACAGACAGACAGCGAGCCATACAGAGTGGCAGATGGAAGGTACCTTGATGGACAGATGCACCATCAGGAAGGTAAGGGGTATTGGCATCCTCAGGAACTAATAGATAACAAGGACAATCGATACAGGTTTTGAAACTGAAATATCACTTACCTTTTACACAGTTGCAGAACAATAGACAGTGAGCCAGACACAGCTGCAGACGGACAGATTGATGGAGGCTGGATTCACGGTCAGCGAGGGAGGGGCTCAGAAGGTCCTAAACCTGTAAGACAAAAACAAGTCAATACATGAACAGAAACTGAATGATGAACTAACTCTTACACACTTGCAGTCAGATAGATATCGAGTCACACAAATAGTTACAATGGACAGACACTTGTTTCATGGATCCACCATTAGGAAGAAGGGGGGGGGTCCTGGAGTCCTGAAAGCCTGTAAGACAACAAAGAAAGTCAATACATGTATAGAAACTGAATGATCACCTACCTGTTAGACAGTAGCAAACAGATAGACAGCGAGCCATACAGAGTGGCAGAAGGATGGAACCTTGATGGACAGATGCACCATCAGGAAGGGAAGGGGTATTGGCATCCTCAGAAACTAATAGATAACAAAGACAATCGATACAGGTTTTGAAACTGAAATATCACTTACCTTTTACACAGTTGCAGAACAATAGACAGTAAGCCAGACACAGCTGCAGATGGACAGATTGATGGTGGCTGAATCTACGGTCAGGGAGGGAGGGGCTCTGCAGGTCCTAAACCTGTAAGACAAAAAAAAAATGTCAATACATGTATAGAAACTGAATGATCACCTACCTGTTAGACAGTAGCAAACAGATAGACAGCGAGCCATACACAGTGACAGTTGGATGGACCCTTGATGGACAGATGCACCATCAGGAAGGGAATGGGTAATGGCATCCTCTAAACCTGTAAGACAACAAAAAAAAATAAATACATGTATAGAAACTGAATGATCACCTACCTGTTAGACAGGTGCAGACAGACAGACAGCGAGCCGTACACAGTGGCAGATGGATGGAACCTTTATGGACAGATGCACCATCAGGGAGGGAAGGGGTAATGGCATCCTCTAAACCTGTAAGACAACAAAGAAAATCAATACATGTATAGAAACTGAATGATCACCTACCTATTAGACAGTAGTAAACAGATAGACAGCGAGCCATACACAGTGGCAGATGGATGGAACCTTGATGGACAGATGCACCATGAGGGAGGGAAGGGGTAATGGCATCCTCTAAACCTGTAAGACAACAAAGAAAATCAATAGATATATTGAAACTGAATGATCACCTACCTGTTACACAGTAGCAAACAGATAGACAGCGAGCCATACACAGTGGCAGATGGATGGAACCTTGATGGACAGATGCACCATCAGGGAGGGAAGGGGTGATGGCATCCTCGGAACCTGAAAGACAACAAAGACAGTCAATACAGGTTTTAAATCTGAAAGATCACTTACCTTTTACACAGTTGCAGAACAATACACAGTGAGCCAGACACAGCTGCAGGCGGACAGATTGATGGAGGCTGGATTTACGGTCAGCGAGGGAGGGGCTCAGAAGGTCCTAAACCTGTAAGACAAAAAAAGTCAATACATATATAGAAATTGAATGATGAACTCTCTCTTACACACTTGCAGTAGGAAAAATATCGAGTCACACAAATAGTTGCAATGGACAGACACTTCTTTCATGGATCCACCATTAGGAAGGAGGGGGGGGTCCTGGAGTCCTGAAAGCCTATAAGACAACAAAGAAAATCAATACATGTATAGAATCTGAATGATCACCTACCTGTTAGACTGTTGAAAACAGATAGACAGCGAGCCGTACACATTGACAGATGGATGGACCCTTGATGGACAGATGCACCATCAGGGAGGGAATGGGTAATGGCATCCTCTAAACCTGTAAGACAACAAAAAAAATAAATACATGTATAGAAACTGAATGATCACCTACCTGTTAGACAGGTGCAGACAGACAGACAGCGAGCCATACAGAGTGGCAGATGGAAGGTACCTTGATGGACAGATGCACCATCAGGAAGGTAAGGGGTATTGGCATCCTCAGGAACTAATAGATAACAAAGACAATCGATACAGGTTTTGAAACTGAAATATCACTTACCTTTTACACAGTTGCAGAACAATAGACAGTGAGCCAGACACAGCTGCAGATGGACAGATTGATGGTGGCTGAATCTACGGTCAGGGAGGGAAGGGCTCTGAAGGTCCTAAACCTGTAAGACAAAAAAAGTCAATACATGTACAGACACTGAATGATGAACTAACTCTTACACACTTGCAGTCAGATAGATATCGAGTCAAACAAATAGTTACAATGGACAAACACTTGTTTGATGGATCCACAATTAGGATGAAGGGGGGGGGTCCTGGAGTCCTGAAAGCCTGTAAGATGACAAAGAAAGTCAATACATGTTTAGAAACTGAATAATCACCTACCTGTTAGACAGTAGAAAACAGATAGACAGCGAGCCGTACACAGTGACAGATGAATGGACCTTTGATGGACAGATGCACAATCAGGGAGGGAATGGGAAATGGCATCCTATAAACCTGTAATACAACAACGAAAATCAATACATGTATAGAAACTGAATGATCACCTACCTGTTAGACAGTAGAAAACAGACAGACATTGAGCCTTACACAGTGGCAGATGGATGGAACCTTGATGGACAGATGCACCATCAGGAAGGGAAGAGTTAATGGCATCCTCCGAACCTGAAGAAAAACAAAGACAGTCAATACAGGTTTTGAAACTGAAAGATCACTTACCTTTTACACAGTTGCAGAACAATACACAGTGAGCCAGACACAGCTGCAGACGGACAGATTGATGGAGGCTGGATCTACGGTCAGCGAGGGAGGAGCTCAGAAGGTCCTAAACCTGTAAGACAAAAAAAGTCAATACATGTACAGAAACTGAATGATGAACTAACTCTTACACACTTGCAGTCAGATAGATATCGAGTCACACAAATAGTTACAATGGACAAACACTTGTTTGATGGATCCACCATTAGGAAGAAGGGGGAGGGGGGGGGTCCTGGAGTCCTGAAAGCCTGTAAGACAACAAAAAAAGTCAATACATGTATAGAAACTGAATGATCACCTACCTGTTAGACAGTAGCAAACAGATAGACAGCGAGCCATACACAGTGGCAGATGGATGGGACCTTGATGGACAGATGCACCATCAGGAAGGGAATGGGTAATGGAATCCTCTAAACCTGTAAGACAACAAAAAAAAATAAATACATGTATAGAAACTGAATGATCACCTACCTGTTAGAAAGGGGCAGACAGACAGCGAGCCGTACACAATCGCAGATGGATGGAACCTTGATGGACAGATGCACCAATCAGGGAGGGAAGGGGTAATGGCATCCTCTAAAACTGTAAGACAACAAAGAAAATCAATACATGTATAGAAACTGAATGATCACCTACCTGTTAGACAGTAGTAAACAGATAGACAGCGAGCCATACACAGTGGCAGATGGATGGAACCTTGATGGACAGATGCACCATCAGGGAGGGAAGGGGTATGGCATCCTCTAAACCTGTAAGACAACAAAGAAAATCAATACAAGTATAGAAACTGAATGATCACCTACCTGTTAGACAGTAGAAAACAGATAGACAACGAGCCGTACACAGTGACAGATGGATGGAACCTTGATGGACAGATGCACCATCAGGGAGGGAAGGGGTAATGGCATCCTCGGAACCTGAAAGACAACAAAGACAGTCAATACAGGTTTTGGAACTGAAAGATCACTTACCTTTTACACAGTTGCAGAACAATAGACAGTGAGCCAGACACAGCTGCAGATGGACAGATTGATGGAGGCTGGATCTACGGTCAGTGAGGGAGGGGCTCAGAAGATCCTAAAGCTGTAAGACAAAAAAAAGTCAATACATGTATAGAAATTGAATGATGAACTAACTCTTACACACTTGCAGTCAGATAAATATTGAGTCACACAAATAGTTGCAATAGACAGACACTAGTTTGATAGATCCACCATTAGGAAGGAGGGGGGCGTCCTGGAGTCCTGAAAGCCTGTAAGACAACAAAGAAAGTCAATACATGTATAGAAACTGAATGATCACCTACCTGTTAGACAGTAGCAAACAGATAAAAAACGAGCCGTACACAGTGAATGATGGTTGGACCCTTGATGGACAGATGCACCATCAGGGAGGGAAGGGGGAATGGCATCCTTGGAACCTCAAAGATAACAAAGACAATCAATAAAGGTTTTGAAAGTGAAAGATCACTTACCTTTTACACAGTTGCAGAACAATAGACAGTGAGCCAGATACAGCTGCAGATGGACAGATTGATGGTGGCTGAATCTACGGTCAGGGAGGGAGGGGCTCTGAAGGTCCTAAACTTGTAAGACCAAAAAAAAAAGAAAACGTCAATACATGTATAGAAATTGGATGATGAACTAAATCTTACACACTTGCAGTCAGAAAGATCGAGTCACACAAATAGTTGCAATGGACAGACACTTGTTTGATGGATCCACCATTAGGAAGAAGGGGGGGGCCCTAGAGTACTGAAAGCCTGTAAGACAACAAAGAAAATTAATACATGTATAGAAACTGAATGATGAACTACTTTTTGTACACTTGCAGTCAAATAAATATAGAATCACACAAATAGTTGCAATGGACAGACACTTGTTTGATGGATCCACCATTAGGAAGGAGGGGGGGGGGGCTTGGAGTCCTGAAAGCCTGTAAGACAACAAAGAAAATCAATACATGTACAGAAACTGAATGATCACCTACCTGTTACACAGGTGCAGACAGATAGACCCTTGATTGACAGATGCATCATCAGGGAGGAAAGGGGTAACAGCATCCTCTAAACTTGTAAGACAAAAAAGAAAATCAATACATGAATCTACGGTCAGGGAGGGAGGGGCTCTGAAAGTACTAAACCTGTAAGACAAAAAAAAACAAAAAAACGTCAATACATGTATAGAAACTGAATAATTAACTAACTCTTACACACTTGCAGTCAGAAAGATCGAGTCACACAAATAGTTGCAATGGACAGACACTTGTTATATGGATCCACCATTAGGAAGGAGGGGGGGGGGGGGGTCCTGGAGTCCTGAAACCCTGTAAGACAACAAAGAAAGTCAATACATGTACAGAAACTGAATGATCACCTACCTGTTAGAAAGCAGCAAACAGATAGACAACGAGCCGTACACAGTTACAGATGGATGGACCCTTGACGGACAGATGCACCATCAGGGAGGGTAGGGGTAATGGCATCCTTTAAACCTGTAAGAAAACAAAGACAGTCAATACAGGTTTTGAATCTGAAAGATCACTTACCTTTTACACAGTTGCAGAACAATACACAGTGAGCCAGACACAGCTGCAGACGGACAGATTAATGGAGGCTGGATTTACGGTCAGCGAGGGAGGGGCTCAGAAGGTCCTAAACCTGTAAGACAAAAAAAAACAAAAAAAAGTCAATACATGTGTAGAAACTGAATGATAAACTAACTCTTACACACTTGCAATCGGATAGATATCGAGTTACACAAATAGTTGGAATGGACAGACCCTTGTTTGATGGATACACCATTAGGAAGGAGGGGGGGGGGTCCTGGAGTCCTGAAAGCCTGTAAAAAAAACAAATAAAGTCAATACATGTATAGAAACTGAATAATCACCTACCTGTTAGACTGTAGAAAACAGATAGACAGCAAGCCGTACACATTGACAGATGGATGGACCCTTGATGGACAGATGCAGCATCAGGGTGGGAAGGGGTAATGGCATCCTCTAAACCTTTAAGACAAAAAAGAAAATCAATACATGTATAGACACTGAATGATCACCTACCTGTTAGACAGTAGCAAACAGATAGACAGCGAGCCATACACAGTGGCAGATGGATGGAACCTTGATGGACAGATGCACCATCAGGAAGGGAAGGAGTATTGGCATCCTCAGAACCTAAAAGATAACAAAGACAATCAATACAGGTTTTGAAACTGAAATATCACTTACCTTTTACACAGTTGCAGAACAATAGACAGTGAGCCAGACACAGCTGCAGATGGACAGATTGATGGTGGCTGAATCTACGGTCAGGGAGGGAGGGGCTCTGAAGGTCCTAAACTTGTAAGACAAAAAAAAACAAAAAACGTCAATACATTTATAGAAACTGAATGATCACCTACCTGTTAGACAGTAGCAAACAGATAGACAGCGAGCCGTACACAGTGGCAGATGGATGAAACCTTGGTGGACAGATGCACCATCAGGGAGGGAAGGGGTAATGGCATCCTCTAAACCTATAAGAGAACAAAGAAAATCAATACCTGTATAGAAACTGAATGATAAACTAACTCTAACACACTTGCAGTAAGAAAGATCGAGTCACACAAATAGTTGCAACGAACATACACTTGTTTGATGGATCCACCATTAGGAAGGAGGGGGGGGTCCTGGAGTCCTGAAAGTCTGTAAGATAACAAAGAAAATCAATACATGTATAGAAACTGAATGATCACCTACCTGTTAGACAGTAGAAAACAGATAGACAACGAGCCGTACACAGTGACAGATGGATGGACCCTTGACGGTCAGATGCACCATCAGGGAGGGAATGGGTAATGGCATCCTATAAACCTGTAAAACAACTAAGAAAATCAATACATGTATAGAAACTGAATGATCACCTACCCGTTAGACAGTAGCAAACAGATAGACAGCGAGCCGTACACAGTGGCAGATGGATGGACCCTTGACGGTCAGATGCACCATCAGGGAGGGAATGGGTAATGGCATCCTATAAACCTGTAAAACAACTAAGAAAATCAATACATGTATAGAAACTGAATGATCACCTACCCGTTAGACAGTAGCAAACAGATAGACAGCGAGCCGTACACAGTGGCAGATGGATGGACCCTTGATGGACAGATGCACCATCAGGGAGGGAATGGGTAATGGCATCCAATAAACCTGTAAGACAACAAAGAAAATCAATACATGTATAGAAACTGAATGATCACCTACCTGTTAGACAGTAGCAAACAGATAGACAGCGAGCCGTACACAGTGACAGATGGATGGAACCTTGATGGACAGATGCACCATCAGGGAGGGAATGGGTAATGGCATCCTCTAAACCTGTAAGAAAACAAAGAAAATCAATACATATATAGAAACTGAATGATCACCTACCTGTTAGACAGTAGCAAACAGATAGACAGCGAGCCATACACAGTGGCAGAAGGATGGAACCTTGATGGACAGATGCACCATCAGGAAGGGAAGGGGTATTGGCATCCTCAGAAACTAATAGATAACAAAGACAATCGATACAGGTTTTGAAACTGAAATATCACTTACCTTTTACTCAGTTGCAGAACAATAGACAGTGAGCCAGACACAGCTGCAGATGGACAGATTGATGGTGGCTGAATCTACGGTCAGGGAGGGAGGGGCTCTGAAGGTCCTAAACCTGTAAGACAAAAAAAAAAAATGTCAATACATGTATAGAAACTGAATGATAAACTAACTCTAACACACTTGTAGTCAGAAAGATCGAGTCACACAAATAGTTGCAATTGACAGACACTTGTTTGATGGATCCACCATTAGGAAGGAGGGAAGGGGTAATGGCATCCTCTAAACCTGTAAGACAACAAAGAAAATCAATACATGTATAGAAACTGAATGATCACCTACCTGTTAGTCAGTAGCAAACAGATAGACAGCGAGCCATACACAGTGGCAAATGGATGGAACCTTGATGGACAGATGCACCATGAGGGAGGGAAGGGGTAATGGCATCCTCGGAACCTGAAAGACAACAAAGACAGTCAATACAGGTTTTGAAACTGAAAGATCACTTACCTTTTACACAGTTGCAGAACAATAGACAGTGAGCCAGACACAGCTGCAGATGGACAGATTGATGTTGGCTGAATCTACGTTCAGGGAGGGAGGGGCTCAGAAGGTCCTAAACCTGTAAGACAAAAAAAAAATGTCAATACATGTATAGAAACTGAATGATGAACTAACTTTTACACACTTGCAGTCAGAAAGATCGAGTCACACAAATAGTTGCAATGGATAGACACTTGTTTGATGGATCCACCATTAGGAAAGAGGAGGGGGGGGTCCTGGAGTCCTGAAAGTCTGTAAGACAAAAAAGAAAGTCAATACATGCACAGAAACTGAATGATCACCTACCTGTTAGACAGTAGCAAACAGATAGACAACGAGCCGTACACAGTGACAGATGGATGGACCCTTGATGGACAGATGCACCATCAGGGAGGGAAGGGGTAATGGCATCCTCTAAACCTGTAAGACAACAAAGAAAATCAATACATGTATAGAAACTGAATGATCACCTACCTGTTAGACAGTAGCAAAAAGATTGACAGCGAGCCGTACAAAGTGGTAGATGGATTAAACCTTGATGGACAGATGCACCATCAGGGAGGGAAGGGGTAATGGCATCCTCGGAGCCTGAAAGACAACAAAGACAGTCAATACAGGTTTTGAAACTGAAAGATCACTTACCTTTTACACAGTTGCAGAACAATACACAGTGAGCCAGACACAGCTGCAGACGGACATATTGATGGAGGGTGGATTCACGGTCAGCGAGGGAGGGGCTCAGAAGGTCCTAAACCTGTAAGACAAAAACAAGTCAATACATGAACAGAAACTGAATGATGAACTAACTCTTACACACTTGCAGTCAGATAGATATCGAGTCACACAAATAGTTACAATGGACAGACACTTGTTTCATGGATCCACCATTAGGAAGAAGGGGGGGGGGTCCTGGAGTCCTGAAAGCCTGTAAGACAACAAAGAAAGTCAATACATGTATAGAAACTGAATGATCACCTACCTGTTAGACAGTAGCAAACAGATAGACAGCGAGCCATACACAGTGGCAGAAGGATGGAACCTTGATGGACAGATGCACCATCAGGAAGGGAAGGGGTATTGGCATCCTCAGAAACTAATAGATAACAAAGACAATCGATACAGGTTTTGAAACTGAAATATCACTTACCTTTTACTCAGTTGCAGAACAATAGACAGTGAGCCAGACACAGCTGCAGATGGACAGATTGATGGTGGCTGAATCTACGGTCAGGGAGGGAGGGGCTCTGAAGGTCCTAAACCTGTAAGACAAAAAAAAAAATGTCAATACATGTATAGAAACTGAATGATAAACTAACTCTAACACACTTGTAGTCAGAAAGATCGAGTCACACAAATAGTTGCAATTGACAGACACTTGTTTGATGGATCCACCATTAGGAAGGAGGGAAGGGGTAATGGCATCCTCTAAACCTGTAAGACAACAAAGAAAATCAATACATGTATAGAAACTGAATGATCACCTACCTGTTAGTCAGTAGCAAACAGATAGACAGCGAGCCATACACAGTGGCAAATGGATGGAACCTTGATGGACAGATGCACCATGAGGGAGGGAAGGGGTAATGGCATCCTCTAAACCTGTAAGACAACAAAGAAAATCAATACATGTATAGAAACTGAATGATCACCTACCTGTTAGTCAGTAGCAAACAGATAGACAGCGAGCCGTACACAGTTGCAGATGGATGGACCCTTGATGGACAGATGCACCATCAGGGAGGGAAGGGGTAATGGCATCCTCTAAACCTATAAGACAACAAAGAAAATCAATACATGTATTGAAACTGAATGATCACCTACCTGTTACACAGTAGCAAACAGATAGACAGCGAGCCATACACAGTGGCAGATGTATGGAACCTTGATGGACAGATGCACCATCAGGGAGGGAAGGAGTAATGGCATCCTCTAAACCTGGAAGAGAACAAAGAAAATCAATACATGTATAGAAACTGAATGATCACCTACCTGTTAGACAGTAGAAAACAGATAGACAGCGAGCCGTACACAGTGACAGATGGATGGACCCTTGATGGACAGATGCACCATCAGGGAGGGAATGGGTAATGGCATCCTCTAAACCTGTAAGACAAGAAAAAAAAATAAATACATGTATAGAAACTGAATGATCACCTACCTGTTAGACAGGGGCAGACAGACAGACAGCGAGCCGTACACAGTGGCAGATGGATGGAACCTTGATGGACAGATGCACCATCAGGGAGGGAAGGGGTAATGGCATCCTCTAAACCTGTAAGACAACAAAGAAAATCAATACATGTATAGAAACTGAATGATCACCTACCTGTTAGACAGTAGCAAACAGATCGACAGCGAGCCATACACAGTGGCAGATGGATGGGACCTTGATGGACAGATGCACCATCAGGGAGGGAAGGGGTAATGGCATCCTCTTAACCTGGAAGAGAACAAATAAAATAAATACCTGTATAGAAACTGAATGATCACCTACCTGTTAGTCAGTAGCAAACAGATAGACAGCGAGCCGTACACAGTTGCAGATGGATGGACCCTTGATGGACAGATGCACCATCAGGGAGGGAAGGGGTATTGGCATCCTCAGAACCTAAAAGATAATAAAGAAAATTAATACAGGTTTTGAAACTGAAAGATCACTTACCTTTTACACAGTTGCAGAACAATAGACAGTGAGGCATGGGGAATGGGGGGGTCCTGGAGTCCTGAAAGCCTATAAGACAACAAAGAAAACCAATACATGTATAGGAACTGAATGATCACCTACCTGTTAGTCAGTAGCAAACAGATCGACAGCGAGCCATACACAGTTGCAGATGGATGGACCCTTGATGGACAGATGCACCATTAGGGAGGGAAAGGGGTAATGGCATCCTCTAAACATGTAAGACAACAAAGAAAATCAATACATGTATAGAAACTGAATGATCACCTACCTGTTACACAGTAGAAAACAGATAGACAGCGAGCCATACAGAGTGGCAGATGGATGGAACCTTGATGGACAGATGCACCATCAGGGAGGGAAGGGGTAATGGCATCCTCTAAACCTGGAAGAGAACAAAGAAAATAAATACCTGTGTAGAAACTGAATGATCACCTACCTGTTAGTCAGTAGCAAACAGATAGACAGCGAGCCGTACACAGTTGCAGATGGATGGACCCTTGATAAACAGATGCACCATCAGGGAGGGAAGGAGTATTGGCATCCTCAGAACCTAAAAGATAACAAAGAAAATTAATACAGGGTTTGAAACTGAAAGATCACTTACCTTTTACACAGTTGCAGAACAATAGACAGTGAGGCATGGGGAATGGGGGGGGTCCTGGAGTCCAGAAAGCCTGTAAGACAACAAAGAAAGTCAATACATGTTTAGAAACTGAATGATCACCTACCTGTTAGACAGCAGCAAACAGATAGACAGCGAGCCGTACACAGTGACAGATGGATGGACCCTTGACGGACAGATGCACCAACAGGGAGGGAAGGGGTAATGGCATCCTCTAAACATGTAAGACAACAAAGAAAATCAATACATGTATAGAAACTGAATGATCACCTACCTGTTACACAGTAGAAAACAGATAGACAGCGAGCCATACAGAGTGGCAGATGGATGGAACCTTGATGGACAGATGCACCATCAGGGAGGGAAGGGGTAATGGCATCCTCTAAACCTGGAAGAGAACAAAGAAAATAAATACCTGTGTAGAAACTGAATGATCACCTACCTGTTAGTCAGTAGCAAACAGATAGACAGCGAGCCGTACACAGTTGCAGATGGATGGACCCTTGATGGACAGATGCACCATCAGGGAGGGAAGGGGTAATGGCATCCTCGGAACCTGAAGGACAACAAAGACAGTCAATACAGGTTTTGAAACTGAAAGATCACTTACCTTTTACACAGTTGCAGAACAATACACAGTGAGCCAGACACAGCTGCAGACGGACAGATTGATGGAGTCTGGATCTACGGTCAGCGAGGGAGAAGCTCAGAAGGTCCTAAACCTGTAAGACAAAAAAAAGTCAATACATGTACAGAAACTGAATGATGAACTAACTATTACACACTTGCAGTCAGATAGATATCGAGTCACACAAATAGTTACAATGGACAAACACTTGTTTGAAGGATCCACCATTAGGAAGAAGGGGGGAGGGTCCTGGAGTCCTGAAAGCCTGTAAGACGATAAAGAAAGTCAATACATGTATAGAAACTGAATGATCACCTACCTGTTAGACAGTAGCAAACAGATAGACAGCGAGCCATACACAGTGGCAGATGGATGGGACCTTGGTGGACAGATGCACCATCAGGAAGGGAATGGGTAATGGCATCCTCTAAACCTGTAAGACAACAAAAAAAAAAAAAAACATGTATAGAAACTGAATGATCACCTACCTGTTAGACAGGTGCAGACAGACAGACAGCGAGCCGTACACAGTCGCAGATGGATGGAACCTTGATGGACAGATGCACCATCAGGGAGGGAAGGGGTAATGGCATCCTCTAAAACTGTAAGACAACAAAGAAAATCAATACATGTATAGAAACTGAATGATCACCTACCTGTTAGACAGTAGTAAACAAATAGACAGCGAGCCATACACAGTGGCAGATGGATGGAACCTTGATGGACAGATGCACCATCAGGGAGGGAAGGGGTAATGGCATCCTCTAAACCTGTAAGACAACAAAGAAAATCAATACAAATATAGAAACTGAATGATCACCTACCTGTTAGACAGTAGAAAACAGATAGACAACGAGCCGTACACAGTGACAGATGGATGGAACCTTGATGGACAGATGCACCATCAGGGAAGGAAGGGGTAATGGCATTCTCTAAACCTATAAGACAACAAAGAAAATCAATACATGTATAGAAACTGAATGATCACCTACCTGTTAGACAGTAGCAAACAGATAGACAGCGAGCCATACACAGTGGCAGATGGATGGAACCTTGATGGACAGATGCACCATCAGGGAGGGAAGGAGTAATGGCATCCTCTAAACCTTGTTAGACAACAAAGAAAATCAATACATGTATAGAAACTGAATGATCACCTACCTGTTAGACAGAAGAAAACAGATAGACAGCGAGCCGTACACAGTGACAGATGGATGGACCCTTGATGGACAGATGCACCATCAGGGAGGGAATGGGTAATGGCATCCTCTAAACCTGTAAGACAAGAAAAAAAAAAAAAATACATGTATAGAAACTGAATGATCACCTACCTGTTAGACAGGTGCAGACAGACAGACAGCGAGCCGTACACAGTGGCAGATGGATGGAACCTTGATGGACAGATGCACCATCAGGGAGGGAAGGGGTAATGGCATCCTCTAAACCTGTAAGACAACAAAGAAAATCAATACATGTATAGAAACTGAATGATCACCTACCTGTTACACATTAGAAAACAGATAGACAGTGAGCCATACAGAGTGGCAGATGGATGGAACCTTGATGGACAGATGCACCATCAGGGAGGGAAGGGGTAATGGCATCCTCTTAACCTGGAAGAGAACAAATAAAATAAATACCTGTATAGAAACTGAATGATCACCTACCTGTTAGTCAGTAGCAAACAGATAGACAGCGAGCCGTACACAGTTGCAGATGGATGGACCCTTGATGGACAGATGCACCATCAGGGAGGGAAGGGGTATTGGCATCCTCAGAACCTAAAAGATAATAAAGAAAATTAATACAGGTTTTGAAACTGAAAGATCACTTACCTTTTACACAGTTGCAGAACAATAGACAGTGAGGCATGGGGAATGGGGGGGTCCTGGAGTCCTGAAAGCCTATAAGACAACAAAGAAAACCAATACATGTATAGGAACTGAATGATCACCTACCTGTTAGTCAGTAGCAAACAGATCGACAGCGAGCCATACACAGTTGCAGATGGATGGACCCTTGATGGACAGATGCACCATTAGGGAGGGAAAGGGGTAATGGCATCCTCTAAACATGTAAGACAACAAAGAAAATCAATACATGTATAGAAACTGAATGATCACCTACCTGTTACACAGTAGAAAACAGATAGACAGCGAGCCATACAGAGTGGCAGATGGATGGAACCTTGATGGACAGATGCACCATCAGGGAGGGAAGGGGTAATGGCATCCTCTAAACATGTAAGACAACAAAGAAAATCAATACATGTATAGAAACTGAATGATCACCTACCTGTTAGTCAGTAGCAAACAGATAGACAGCGAGCCGTACACAGTTGCAGATGGATGGACCCTTGATAAACAGATGCACCATCAGGGAGGGAAGGGGTATTGGCATCCTCAGAACCTAAAAGATAACAAAGAAAATTAATACAGGGTTTGAAACTGAAAGATCACTTACCTTTTACACAGTTGCAGAACAATAGACAGTGAGGCATGGGGAATGGGGGGGGTCCTGGAGTCCAGAAAGCCTGTAAGACAACAAAGAAAGTCAATACATGTTTAGAAACTGAATGATCACCTACCTGTTAGACAGCAGCAAACAGATAGACAGCGAGCCGTACACAGTGACAGATGGATGGACCCTTGACGGACAGATGCACCAACAGGGAGGGAAGGGGTAATGGCATCCTCTAAACATGTAAGACAACAAAGAAAATCAATACATGTATAGAAACTGAATGATCACCTACCTGTTACACAGTAGAAAACAGATAGACAGCGAGCCATACAGAGTGGCAGATGGATGGAACCTTGATGGACAGATGCACCATCAGGGAGGGAAGGGGTAATGGCATCCTCTAAACCTGGAAGAGAACAAAGAAAATAAATACCTGTGTAGAAACTGAATGATCACCTACCTGTTAGTCAGTAGCAAACAGATAGACAGCGAGCCGTACACAGTTGCAGATGGATGGACCCTTGATGGACAGATGCACCATCAGGGAGGGAAGGGGTAATGGCATCCTCGGAACCTGAAGGACAACAAAGACAGTCAATACAGGTTTTGAAACTGAAAGATCACTTACCTTTTACACAGTTGCAGAACAATACACAGTGAGCCAGACACAGCTGCAGACGGACAGATTGATGGAGTCTGGATCTACGGTCAGCGAGGGAGAAGCTCAGAAGGTCCTAAACCTGTAAGACAAAAAAAAGTCAATACATGTACAGAAACTGAATGATGAACTAACTATTACACACTTGCAGTCAGATAGATATCGAGTCACACAAATAGTTACAATGGACAAACACTTGTTTGAAGGATCCACCATTAGGAAGAAGGGGGGAGGGTCCTGGAGTCCTGAAAGCCTGTAAGACGATAAAGAAAGTCAATACATGTATAGAAACTGAATGATCACCTACCTGTTAGACAGTAGCAAACAGATAGACAGCGAGCCATACACAGTGGCAGATGGATGGGACCTTGGTGGACAGATGCACCATCAGGAAGGGAATGGGTAATGGCATCCTCTAAACCTGTAAGACAACAAAAAAAAAAAAAAACATGTATAGAAACTGAATGATCACCTACCTGTTAGACAGGTGCAGACAGACAGACAGCGAGCCGTACACAGTCGCAGATGGATGGAACCTTGATGGACAGATGCACCATCAGGGAGGGAAGGGGTAATGGCATCCTCTAAAACTGTAAGACAACAAAGAAAATCAATACATGTATAGAAACTGAATGATCACCTACCTGTTAGACAGTAGTAAACAAATAGACAGCGAGCCATACACAGTGGCAGATGGATGGAACCTTGATGGACAGATGCACCATCAGGGAGGGAAGGGGTAATGGCATCCTCTAAACCTGTAAGACAACAAAGAAAATCAATACAAATATAGAAACTGAATGATCACCTACCTGTTAGACAGTAGAAAACAGATAGACAACGAGCCGTACACAGTGACAGATGGATGGAACCTTGATGGACAGATGCACCATCAGGGAAGGAAGGGGTAATGGCATTCTCTAAACCTATAAGACAACAAAGAAAATCAATACATGTATAGAAACTGAATGATCACCTACCTGTTAGACAGTAGCAAACAGATAGACAGCGAGCCATACACAGTGGCAGATGGATGGAACCTTGATGGACAGATGCACCATCAGGGAGGGAAGGAGTAATGGCATCCTCTAAACCTTGTTAGACAACAAAGAAAATCAATACATGTATAGAAACTGAATGATCACCTACCTGTTAGACAGAAGAAAACAGATAGACAGCGAGCCGTACACAGTGACAGATGGATGGACCCTTGATGGACAGATGCACCATCAGGGAGGGAATGGGTAATGGCATCCTCTAAACCTGTAAGACAAGAAAAAAAAAAAAAATACATGTATAGAAACTGAATGATCACCTACCTGTTAGACAGGTGCAGACAGACAGACAGCGAGCCGTACACAGTGGCAGATGGATGGAACCTTGATGGACAGATGCACCATCAGGGAGGGAAGGGGTAATGGCATCCTCTAAACCTGTAAGACAACAAAGAAAATCAATACATGTATAGAAACTGAATGATCACCTACCTGTTACACATTAGAAAACAGATAGACAGTGAGCCATACAGAGTGGCAGATGGATGGAACCTTGATGGACAGATGCACCATCAGGGAGGGAAGGGGTAATGGCATCCTCTTAACCTGGAAGAGAACAAATAAAATAAATACCTGTATAGAAACTGAATGATCACCTACCTGTTAGTCAGTAGCAAACAGATAGACAGCGAGCCGTACACAGTTGCAGATGGATGGACCCTTGATGGACAGATGCACCATCAGGGAGGGAAGGGGTATTGGCATCCTCAGAACCTAAAAGATAATAAAGAAAATTAATACAGGTTTTGAAACTGAAAGATCACTTACCTTTTACACAGTTGCAGAACAATAGACAGTGAGGCATGGGGAATGGGGGGGTCCTGGAGTCCTGAAAGCCTATAAGACAACAAAGAAAACCAATACATGTATAGGAACTGAATGATCACCTACCTGTTAGTCAGTAGCAAACAGATCGACAGCGAGCCATACACAGTTGCAGATGGATGGACCCTTGATGGACAGATGCACCATCAGGGAGGGAAAGGGGTAATGGCATCCTCTAAACATGTAAGACAACAAAGAAAATCAATACATGTATAGAAACTGAATGATCACCTACCTGTTACACAGTAGAAAACAGATAGACAGCGAGCCATACAGAGTGGCAGATGGATGGAACCTTGATGGACAGATGCACCATCAGGGAGGGAAGGGGTAATGGCATCCTCTAAACATGTAAGACAACAAAGAAAATCAATACATGTATAGAAACTGAATGATCACCTACCTGTTAGTCAGTAGCAAACAGATAGACAGCGAGCCGTACACAGTTGCAGATGGATGGACCCTTGATAAACAGATGCACCATCAGGGAGGGAAGGGGTATTGGCATCCTCAGAACCTAAAAGATAACAAAGAAAATTAATACAGGGTTTGAAACTGAAAGATCACTTACCTTTTACACAGTTGCAGAACAATAGACAGTGAGGCATGGGGAATGGGGGGGGTCCTGGAGTCCAGAAAGCCTGTAAGACAACAAAGAAAGTCAATACATGTTTAGAAACTGAATGATCACCTACCTGTTAGACAGCAGCAAACAGATAGACAGCGAGCCGTACACAGTGACAGATGGATGGACCCTTGACGGACAGATGCACCAACAGGGAGGGAAGGGGTAATGGCATCCTCTAAACATGTAAGACAACAAAGAAAATCAATACATGTATAGAAACTGAATGATCACCTACCTGTTACACAGTAGAAAACAGATAGACAGCGAGCCATACAGAGTGGCAGATGGATGGAACCTTGATGGACAGATGCACCATCAGGGAGGGAAGGGGTAATGGCATCCTCTAAACCTGGAAGAGAACAAAGAAAATAAATACCTGTGTAGAAACTGAATGATCACCTACCTGTTAGTCAGTAGCAAACAGATAGACAGCGAGCCGTACACAGTTGCAGATGGATGGACCCTTGATGGACAGATGCACCATCAGGGAGGGAAGGGGTATTGGCATCCTCAGAACCTAAAAGATAATAAAGAAAATTAATACAGGTTTTGAAACTGAAAGATCACTTACCTTTTACACAGTTGCAGAACAATAGACAGTGAGGCATGGGGAATGGGGGGGTCCTGGAGTCCTGAAAGCCTGTAAGACAAAAAAGAAAACCAATACATGTATAGAAACTGAATGATTACCTACCTGTTAGACAGTAGAAAACAGATAGACAGCGAGCCGTACACAGTGACAGATGGATGGACCCTTGATGGACAGATGCACCATCAGGGAGGGAATGGGTAATGGCATCCTCTAAACCTGTAAGACAAAAAAATAAATAAAAACATGTATAGAAACTGAATGATCACCTACCTGTTAGACAGTAGCAAAAAGATTGACAGCGAGCCGTACAAAGTGGTAGATGGATTAAACCTTGATGGACAGATGCACCATCAGGGAGGGAAGGGGTAATGGCATCCTCTAAACCTGTAAGACAACAAAGAAAATCAATACATGTATTGAAACTGAATGATCACCTACCTGTTACACAGCAGCAAACAGATAGACAGCGAGCCGTACACAGTGACAGATGGTAGGACCCTTGATGGACAGATGCACCATCAGGGAGGGAATGGGTAATGGCATCCTCTAAACCTGTAAGACAACAAAGAAAATCAATACATGTATAGAAACTGAATGATCACCTACCTGTTACACAGTAGAAAACAGATAGACAGCGAGCCATACAGAGTGGCAGATGGATGGAACCTTGATGGACAGATGCACCATCAGGGAGGGAAGGGGTAATGGCATCCTCTAAACCTGGAAGAGAACAAATAAAATAAATACCTGTATAGAAACTGAATGATCACCTACCTGTTAGTCAGTAGCAAACAGATAGACAGCGAGCCGTACACAGTTGCAGATGGACGGACCCTTGATGGACAGATGCACCATCAGGGAGGGAAGGGGTATTGCCAGCCTCAGAACCTAAAAGATAACAAAGAAAATTAATACAGGTTTTGAAACTGAAAGATCACTTACCTTTTACACAGTTGCAGAACAATAGACAGTGAGGCATGGGGAATGGGGGGGTCCTGGAGTCCTGAAAGCCTGTAAGACAAAAAAGAAAACCAATACATGTATAGAAACTGAATGATCACCTACCTGTTAGACAGTAGAAAACAGATAGACAGCGAGCCGTACACAGTGACAGATGGATGGACCCTTGATGGACAGATGCACCATCAGGGAGGGAATGGGTAATGGCATCCTCTAAACCTGTAAGACAAGAAAAAAAAATAAAAACATGTATAGAAACTGAATGATCACCTACCTGTTAGACAGTAGCAAAAAGATTGACAGCGAGCCGTACAAAGTGGTAGATGGATTAAACCTTGATGGACAGATGCACCATCAGGGAGGGAAGGGGTAATGGCATCCTCTAAACCTGTAAGACAACAAAGAAAATCAATACATGTATTGAAACTGAATGATCACCTACCTGTTACACAGCAGCAAACAGATAGACAGCGAGCCGTACACAGTGACAGATGGTAGGACCCTTGATGGACAGATTCACCATCAGGGAGGGAATGGGTAATGGCATCCTCTAAACCTGTAAGACAACAAAGAAAATCAATACATGTATAGAAACTGAATGATCACCTACCTGTTAGACAGGGGCAGACAGACAGACAGCAAGCCGTACACAGTGGCAGATGGATGGAACCTTGATGGACAGATGCACCATCAGGGAGGGAAGGGGTAATGGCATCCTCTAAACCTGTAAGACAACAAAGAAAATCAATACATGTATAGAAACTGAATGATCACCTACCTGTTAGACAGTAGCAAAAAGATAGACAGCGAGCCATACACAGTGGCAGATGGATGGGACCTTGATGGACAGATGCACCATCAGGAAGGGAAGGGGTATTGGCATCCTCAGAAACTAATAGATAACAAAGACAATCGATACAGGTTTTGAAACTGAAATATCACTTACCTTTTACACAGTTGCAGAACAATAGACAGTGAGCCATACACAGCTGCAGATGGACAGATTAATGGTGGCTGAATCTACGGTCAGGAAGGGAGGGGCTCTGAAGGTCCTAAACCTATAAGACAAAAAAAAAAAAAAAAAAAAAAATGTCAATACATGTATAGAAACTGAATGATCACCTACCTGTTAGACAGGGGCAGACAGACAGACAGCAAGCCGTACACAGTGGCAGATGGATGGACCCTTGATGGACAGATGAACCATGAGGGAGGGAAGGGGTATTGGCATCGTCAGAACCTGAAAGATAACAAAGACAATCAATACAGGTTTTGAAACTGAAAGATCACTTACCTTTTACACAGTTGTAGAACAATAGACAGTGAGCCAGACACAGCTGCAGATAGACAGATTGATGGTGGCTGGATCTACAGTCAGGGAGGGAGGGGTTCTGAAGGTCCTGAACCTGTAAGACAACAAAGAAAGTCAATACATGTATAGAAACTGAATGATCACCTACCTGTTAGACAGTAGCAGACAGATAGACAGCAAACCGTACACAGTGACAGATGGATGGACCATTGATTGACAGATGCACCATCAGGGAGGGAAGGGGTAATGGCATCCTCTAAACCTGTAAGACAACAAAGAAAATCAATACATGTTTAGAAACTGAATGATCACCTACCTTTTAGACAGTAACAAACAGATTGACAGCGAGTTGTACACAGTGACAGATCTATGGAGCCTTGATGGACAGATGCACAAACAGGGAGGGAAGGGGTAATGGCATCCTCTAAACCTGTAAGACAACAAAGAAAATCAATACATGTATAGAAACTGAATGTTGAACTAACTCTTACACACTGGCAGTCAGAAAGATCGAGTCATACAAATAGTTGCAATGGACAGACACTTGTTTAATGGATCCACCATTAGGAAGGAGGGGGGGTCCTGGAGTCCTGAAAGCCTGTAAGACAACAAAGAAAGTCAATACATGTATAGAAACTGAATGATCACCTACCTGTTAGACAGTAGCAAACAGATAGACAGCGAGCCGTACACAGTGGCAGATGGATGCACCATCAGGGTGGGAAGGGGTAATGGCATCCTCTGAACCTGTATGACAACAAAGAAAATCAATACATGTATAGAAACTGAATGATCACCTACCTGTTAGACAGTAGCAAACAGATAGACAGCGAGCCGGACACAGTGGCAGATGGATGGAACCTTGATGGACAGATGCACCATCAGGGAGGGAAGGGGTAATGGCATCCTCTAAACCTGTAAGACAACAAACAGTGTCAATACATGTATAGAAACTGAATGATCACCTACCTGTTAGACAGTAGCAAACAGATAGACAACGAGCCGTACACAGTGACAGATGGATGGACCCTTGATGGACAGATGCACCATCAGGGAGGGAAGGGGTAATGGCATCCTCTAAACCTGTAAGACAACAAAAAAAATCAATACATGTATAGAAACTGAATGGTCACCTACCTGTTAGACAGTAGCAAACAGATTGACAGCGAGCCGTACACAGTGGCAGATGGATTAAACCTTGATGGACAGATGCACCATCAGGGAGGGAAGGGGTAATGGCATCCTCTAAACCTGTAAGACAACAAAAAAAATCAATACATGTATAGAAACTGAATGATCACCTACCTGTTAGACAGTAGCAAACAGATAGACAGCGAGCCGTACACAGTGGCACATGGCTGCACCATCAGGGAGGGAAGGGGTAATGGCATCCTCTGAACCTGTATGACAACAAAGAAAATCAATACATGTATAGAAACTGAATGATCACCTACCTGTTAGACAGTAGCAAACAGATAGACAGCAAGCCGTACACAGTTGCAGATGGATGGAAACATGATGGACAGATGCACCATCAGGAAGGGAAGGGATAATGGCATCCTAAAAACCTGTAAGACAAAGAAAATCAATAAATGTATAGAAACTGAATGTTCACCTACCTGTTAGTCAGTAACAAACAGATAGACAGCAAGCCGTACACAGTTGCAGATGGATGGACTCTTGATGGACAGATGCACCATCAGGGAGGGAAGGGGTATTGGCATCCTCAGAACCTAAATGATAACAACGACAATCAATACAGGTTTTGAAACTGAAAGATCACTTACCTTTTACACAGTTGCAGAACAATAGACAGTGAGCCAGACACAGCTGCAGATGGACAGATTGATGGTGGCTGGATCTACGGTCAAGGAGGTAGGGGCTCTGAACGTCCTGAACCTGTAAGACAACAAAGAAAGTCAATACATGTATAGAAACTGAATGATCACCTACCTGTTAGACAGTAGCAAACAGATAGACAACGAGCTGTACACAGTGACAGATGGATGGACCCTTGATGGACAGATGCACCATCAGGGAGGGAATGGGTAATGGCATCCTCTAAACCTGTAAGACAACAAAAAAAATCAATACATGTATAGAAACTGAATGGACACCTACCTGTTAGACAGTAGCAAACAGATTGACAGCGAGCCGTACACAGTGGCAGATGGATTAAACCTTGATGGACAGATGCACCATCAGGGAGGGAAGGGGTATTGGCATCCTCAGAACCTATATGATAAAGACAATCAATACAGATTTTGAAACTGAAAGTTCACTTACGTTTTACACAGTTGCAGAACAATACACAGTGAGGCAGACAAAGCCTGTAAGACAACAAAGAAAGTCAATACATTTATAGAAACTGAATGATCACCTACCTGTTAGACAGTAGCAAACAGATAGACAACGAGCCGTACACAGTGACAGATGGATGGACCCTTGATGGACAGATGCACCATCAGGGAGGGAAGGGGTAATGGCATCCTCTAAACCTGTAAGACAACAAAGAAAATCAATACATGTATAGAAACTGAATGATCACCTACCTGTTAGACAGTAGCAAACAGATTGACAGCGAGCCGTACACAGTGGCAGATGGATTAAACCTTGATGGACAGATGCACCATCAGGGAGGGAAGGGGTAATGGCATCCTCTAAACCTGTAAGACAAAAAAAATCAATACATGTATAGAAACTGAATGATCACCTACCTGTTAGTCAGTAGCAAACAGACAGACAGCAAGCCGTACACAGTGGCAGATGGATGGAACCTTGATGGACAGATGCACCATCAGGGAGGGAAGGGATAATGGCATCCTCTAAACCTGTAAGACAAAGAAAATCAATACATGTATAGAAACTGAATTATCACCTACCTGTTAGACAGTAGCAAACAGATAGACAGCGAGCCGTACACAGTTGCACATGGATGGACCCTTGATGGACAGATGAACCATGAGGGAGGGAAGGGGTATTGGCATCCTCAGAACCTGAAAGATAACAAAGACAATCAATACAGGTTTTGAAACTGAAAGATCACTTACCTTTTACACAGTTGTAGAACAATAGACAGTGAGCCAGACACAGCTGCAGATAGACAGATTGATGGTGGCTGGATCTACAGTCAGGGAGGGAGGGGTTCTGAAGGTCCTGAACCTGTAAGACAACAAAGAAAGTCAATACATGTATAGAAACTGAATGATTACCTACCTGTTAGACAGTAGCAGACAGATAGACAGCAAACCGTACACAGTGACAGATGGATGGACCATTGATTGACAGATGCACCATCAGGGAGGGAAGGGGTAATGGCATCCTCTAAACCTGTAAGACAACAAAGAAAATCAATACATGTTTAGAAACTGAATGATCACCTACCTTTTAGACAGTAACAAACAGATTGACAGCGAGTTGTACACAGTGACAGATCTATGGAGCCTTGATGGACAGATGCACAATCAGGGAGGGAAGGGGTAATGGCATCCTCTAAACCTGTAAGACAACAAAGAAAATCAATACATGTATAGAAACTGAATGTTGAACTAACTCTTACACACTGGCAGTCAGAAAGATCGAGTCATACAAATAGTTGCAATGGACAGACACTTGTTTAATGGATCCACCATTAGGAAGGAGGGGGGGTCCTGGAGTCCTGAAAGCCTGTAAGACAACAAAGAAAGTCAATACATGTATAGAAACTGAATGATCACCTACCTGTTAGACAGTAGCAAACAGATAGACAGCGAGCCGGACACAGTGGCAGATGGATGGAACCTTGATGGACAGATGCACCATCAGGGAGGGAAGGGGTAATGGCATCCTCTAAACCTGTAAGACAACAAACAGTGTCAATACATGTATAGAAACTGAATGATCACCTACCTGTTAGACAGTAGCAAACAGATAGACAGCGAGCCGTACACAGTGGCAGATGGATGCACCATCAGGGTGGGAAGGGGTAATGGCATCCTCTGAACCTGTATGACAACAAAGAAAATCAATACATGTATAGAAACTGAATGATCACCTACCTGTTAGACAGTAGCAAACAGATAGACAGCGAGCCGTACACAGTGGCAGATGGCTGCACCATCAGGGTGGGAAGGGGTAATGGCATCCTCTGAACCTGTATGACAACAAAGAAAATCAATACATGTAAAGAAACCGAATGATCACCTACCGGTTAGACAGAAGAAAACAGATTGACAGCGAGCCATACACAGTGACAGATGGATGGACCGTTGATGGACAGATGCACCATCAGGGAGGGAAGGGGTATTGGCATCCTCAGTACCTAAATGATAAAGACAATCAATACAGATTTTGAAACTGAAAGTTCACTTACGTTTTACACAGTTGCAGAACAATACACAGTGAGGCAGACAAAGCCTGTAAGACAACAAAGAAAGTCAATACATTTATAGAAACTGAATGATCACCTACCTGTTAGACAGTAGCAAACAGATAGACAACGAGCCGTACACAGTGACAGATGGATGGACCCTTGATGGACAGATGAACCATGAGAGCGGAAGGGGTATTGGAATCCTCAGAACCTGAAAGATAACAAAGACAATCAATACAGGTTTTGAAACTGAAAGATCACTTACCTTTTACACAGTTGTAGAACAATAGACAGTGAGCCAGACACAGTTGCAGATGGACAGATTGATGGTGGCTGGATCTACGGTCAAGGAGGTAGGGGCTCTGAACGTCCTGAACCTGTAAGACAACAAAGAAAGTCAATACATGTATAGAAACTGAATGATCACCTACCTTTTAGACAGTAACAAAGAGATTGACAGCGAGTTGTACACAGTGACAGATCTATGCAGCCTTGATTGACAGATGCACCATCAGGGAGGGAAGGGGTAATGGCATCCTCTAAACCTGTAAGACAACAAAGAAAATCAATACATGTTTAGAAACTGAATGATCACCTACCTTTTAGACAGTAACAAACAGATTGACAGCGAGTTGTACACAGTGACAGATTTATACAGCCTTGATGGACAGATGCACAATCAGGGAGGGAAGGGGTAATGGCATCCTCTAAACCTGTAAGACAACAAAGAAAATCAATACATGTATAGAAACTGAATGTTGAACTAACTCTTACACACTGGCAGTCAGAAAGATCGAGTCATACAAATAGTTGCAATGGACAGACACTTGTTTAATGGATCCACCATTAGGAAGGAGGGGGGGTCCTGGAGTCCTGAAAGCCTGTAAGACAACAAAGAAAGTCAATACATGTATAGAAACTGAATGATCACCTACCTGTTAGACAGTAGCAAACAGATAGACAGCGAGCCGTACACAGTGGCAGATGGATGCACCATCAGGGTGGGAAGGGGTAATGGCATCCTCTGAACCTGTTTGACAACAAAGAAAATCAATACATGTATAGAAACTGAATGATCACCTACCTGTTAGACAGTAGAAAACAGATTGACAGCGAGTTGTACACAGTGACAGATCTATGGAGCCTTGATGGACAGATGCACCATCAGGGAGGGAAGGGGTAATGGCATCCTCTAAACCTGTAAGACAACAAAGAAAATCAATACATGTAAAGAAACCGAATGATCACCTACCTGTTAGACAGTAGCAAACAGATAGACAGCGAGCCGGACACAGTGACAGATGGATGGACCGTTGATGGACAGATGCACCATCAGGGAGGGAATGGGTAATGGCATCCTCTAAAACTAAAAGACAACAAAGAAAATCAATACATGTAAAGAAACCGAATGATCACCTACCTGTTAGACAGTAGCAAACAGATAGACAGCGAGCCGGACACAGTGGCAGATGGATGGAACCTTGATGGACAGATGCACCATCAGGGAGGGAAGGGATAATGGCATCCTCAAAACCTGTAAGACAAAGAAAATCAATAAATGTATAGAAACTGAATGATCACCTACATGTTAGTCAGTAGCAAACAGATAGACAGCAAGCCGTACACAGTTGCAGATGGATGGACTCTTGATGGACAGATGCACCATCAGGGAGGGAAGGGGTATTGGCATCCTCAGAACCAAAATGATAACAACGACAATCAATACAGGTTTTGAAACTGAAAGATGACTTACCTTTTACACAGTTGCAGAACAATAGACAGTGAGCCAGACACAGCTGCAGATGGACAGATTGATGGTGGCTGGATCTACGGTCAAGGAGGTAGGGGCTCTGAACGTCCTGAACATGTAAGACAACAAAGAAAGTCAATACATGTATAGAAACTGAATGATCACCTACCTGTTAGACAGTAGCAGACAGATAGACAGCAAACCGTACACAGTGACAGATGGATGGACCATTGATTGACAGATGCACCATCAGGGAGGGAAGGGGTAATGGCATCCTCTAAACCTGTAAGAAAACAAAGAAAATCAATACATGTAAAGAAACCGAATGATCAACTACCTGTTAGACAGAAGAAAACAGATTGACAGCGAGACATACACAGTGACAGATGGATGGACCGTTGATGGACAGATGCACCATCAGGGAGGGAAGGGGTAATGGCATCCTCTAAACCTGTAAGACAACAAAAAAAATCAATACATGTTTAGAAACTGAATGATCACCTACCTTTTAGACAGTAGCAAACAGATTGACAGCGAGATGTACACAGTGACAGATCTATGGAGCCTTGATGGACAGATGCATCATCAGGGAGGGAAGGGGTAATGGCATCCTCTAAACCTGTAAGACAACAAAGAAAATCAATACATGTATAGAAACTGAATGATCACCTACCTGTTAGACAGTAGCAAACAGATAGAGAGCGATCCATACACAGTGGCAGATGGATGGAACCTTGATGGACAGATGCACCATCAGGGAGGGAAGGGGTAATGGCATCCTCTAAACCTGTAAGACAACAAACAGTGTCAATACATGTATAGAAACTGAATGATCACCTACCTGTTAGACAGTAGCAAACAGACAGACAGCGAGCCATACACAGTGACAGATGTATGGACCCTTGATGGACAGATGCACCATCAGGGAGGGAAGGGGTATTGGCATCCTCAGAACCTGAAAGATAACAAAGAAAATCAATACAGGTTTTGAAACTGAAAGATCACTTACCTTTTACACAGTTGCAGAACATTAGACAGTGAGCCAGACACAGCTGCAGATAGACAGATTGATGGTGGCTGGATCTACGGTAAGTGAGGGACGGGCTCAGAAGGTCCTAAACCTGTAAGACAAATAAAAAAGTAAAGACATGTATAGAAACTGAATAATGAACTAACTCTTACATACTTGCAGTCAGATAAATATCGAGTCACACAAATAGTTGCAATGGACAGATACTTGTTTGATGGATCCACCATTAGGAAGGGGGGGGGCGGAGTCCTGAAAGCCTGTTAGACATCAAAGAAAATCAATACATGCATAGAAACTGAATGATCACCTACCTTTTAGAATGTAGCAAACAGATAGACAGCGAGCCGTACACAGTGACAGATGGATGGACCCTTAATGGACAGATGCACCATCAGGGAGGGAAGGGGTAATGGCATCCTCTAAACCTGTAAGACAACAAAGAAATTAAATACATGTATAGAAACTGAATGATCACCTACCTGTTAGAGAGGTGCAGACAGATAGACAGGGAGCTGCACACAGTGACAGATGAATCGACCATTGATGGACAGATGCACCATCAGGGAGGGAAGGGGTATTGGCATCCTCAGAACCTGAAAGACAACAAACAGTGTCAATACATGTATAGAAATTAAATGATTACCTACCTGTTAGACAGTAGCAAACAGATAGTCAGCGAGCCGTACACAGTGACAGATGGATGGACCCTTGATGGACAGATGCACCATCAGGGAGGGAATGGGTAATGGCATCCTCTAAAACTATAAGACAACA
Organism: Salminus brasiliensis; assembly: GCF_030463535.1. Classification (NCBI taxonomy): domain Eukaryota; kingdom Metazoa; phylum Chordata; class Actinopteri; order Characiformes; family Bryconidae; genus Salminus; species Salminus brasiliensis. The sequence goes on along the minus strand of NC_132898.1, from coordinate 20,463,429 downwards.
AAGAAAATCAATACATGTATAGAAACTGAATGATCACCTACCTGTTAGACAGTAGCAAACAGATAGACAGCGAGCTGTACACAGTGGCAGATGGATGCACCATCAAGGTGGGAAGGGGTAATGGCATCCTCTGAACCTGTATGACAACAAAGAAAATCAATACATGTATAGAAAATGAATGATCACCTACCTGTTAGTCAGTAGCAAACAGATAGACAGCAAGCCGTACACAGTTGCAGATGGATGGACTCTTGATGGACAGATGCACCATCAGGGAGGGAAGGGGTATTGGCATCCTCAGAACCTAAATGATAACAACGACAATCAATACAGGATTTGAAACTGAAAGATCACTTACCTTTTACACAGTTGCAGAAAAATAGAGTGAGCCAGACACAGCTGCAGATGGACAGATTGATGGTGGTTGGATCTACGGTCAAGGAGGTAGGGGCTCTGAACGTCCTGAACCTGTAAGACAACAAAGAAAGTCAATACTTGTATAGAAACTGAATGATCACCTACCTGTTACACAGTAGCAAACAGATAGATAGCAAACCGTACACAGTGACAGATGGATGGACACTTGATGGACAGATGCACCTTCAGGGAGGGAATTGGTAATGGCATCCTCTAAACCTGTAAGACAACAAAGAAAATAAATACATGTATAGAAACTGAATGATCACCTACCTGTTAGAGAGGTGCAGACAGATAGACAGCGAGCTGCACACAGTGACAGATGAATCGACCATTGATGGACAGATGCACCATCAGGGAGGGAAGGGGTATTGGCATCCTCAGAACCTGAAAGACAACAAAGAAAATCAATACATGTATAGAAACTGAATGATCACCTACCTGTTAGAAGGGTGCAGACAGATAGACAGTGAGCCATACACAGTGACAGATGGATGGACCCTTGATGGACAGATGCACCATCAGGGAGGGAATGGGTAATGGCATCCTCTAAAACTATAAGACAACAAAGAAAATCAATACATGTATAGAAACTGAATGATCACCTACCTGTTAGACAGTAGCAAACAGATAGACAGCGAGCCGTACACAGTGGCAGATGGATGCACCATCAGGGTGGGAAGGGGTAATGGCATCCTCTGAACCTGTATGACAACAAAGAAAATCAATACATGTATAGAAACTGAATGATCACCTACCTGTTAGACAGTAGCAAACAGATTGACAGCGAGCCGTACACAGTGTCAGATTGATGAAACCTTGATTGACCGATGCACCATCAGGGAGGTAAGGGGAAATGGCATCCTCAGAACTTAAAAGACAACAAAGACAGTCAATACAGGTTTTGAAACTGAAAGATCACTTACCTTTTACGTAGTTGCAGAACAATACACAGTGAGTCAGACACAGCTGCAGATGGACCGATTGATGCAGGCTGGATCTACAGTCAGCGAGGGAGGGGCTCAGAAGGTCCTAAACCTATAAGACAAAAAAAAGTCAATACATGTATAGAAACTGAGTGATGATCTAACTCTTACACACTTGCAGTCAGATAAATATCGAGTCACACAAATAGTTGCAATGGACAGACACTTGTTTGATGGATCCACCATTAGGAAGGAGGGGGGGGGTGGTCCTGGAGTCCTGAAAGCCTATAAGACAACAAAGAAAGTCAATACATGTATAGAAACTGATTGATCACCTACCTGATAGACAGTAGCAACCAGATAGACAACGAGCCGTACACAGTGGAAGATGGATGGACCCTAGATGGACAGATGCACCATCAGCGAGGGAAGGGGTAATGGCATCCTCGGAACCTGAAAGACAACAAGGACAGTCAATACAGGTTTTGAAACTGAATGATCATCAGGGAGGGAAGGGGTATTGGCATCATCAGAACCTAAAAGATAACAAAGACAATCAATACAGGTTTTGAAACTGAAATATCACTTACCTTTTACACAGTTGCAGAACAATAGAGAATGAGCCAGACACAGCTGCAGATGGACAGATTGATGGTGGCTAGATCTACGGTCAGGGAGGGAGGGGCTCTGAAGGTCCTAAACTTGTAAGACAAAAAAAAGTCAATACATGTATAGAAACTGAATGATGAACTAACTCTTACACACTTGCAGTCAGATAGATATCGAGTCACACAAATAGTTGCAATGGAAAGACCCTTGTTTGATGGATCCACCATTAGGAAGGTGAGGGGGAGTCCTGAAAGCCTGTAAGACAACAAAGAAAGTCAATACATGTATAGAAACTGAATGATCACCTACCTGCTAGACAGTAGCAAACAGATAGATAGCGAGCCGTACACAGTGACAGATGGATGGACCCTTGATGGAAAGATGCACCATCAGGGAGGGAAGGGGTAATGGCATCCTCTAAACCTGTAAAACAACAAAGAAAATCAAACATGTATAGAAACTGAATGATGAACTAACTCTTACACACTTGCAGACAGAAAGATCGAGTCACACAAATAGTTGCAATGGACCGAGACTTCTTTCATGGATCCACCATTAGGAAGGAGGGGGGGGTCCTGGAGTCCTGAAAGCCTGTAAGACAACAAAAAAAATCAATACATGTATAGAAACTAAATGATCACCTACCTGTTAGAAAGTAGAAAACAGATAGACAGCGAGCCGTACACAGTGACAGATGGATGGACCCTTGATGGACAGATGCACCATCAGGGAGGGAAGGGGTAATGGCATCCTCTAAACCTGTAAGACAACAAAGAAAATCAATACATGTATAGAAACTGAATGATCACCTACCTATTAGACAGTAGTAAACAGATAGACAGCGAGCCATACACAGTGGCAGATGGATGGAACCTTGATGGACAGATGCACCATGAGGGAGGGAAGGGGTAATGGCATCCTCTAAACCTGTAAGACAACAAAGAAAATCAATACATGTATTGAAACTGAATGATCACCTACCTGTTACACAGTAGCAAATAGATAGACAGCGAGCCATACACAGTGGCAGATGGATGGAACCTTGATGGACAGATGCACCATCAGGAAGGGAAAGGGTAATGGCATCCTCTAAACCTGTAAGACAAAAAAGAAAATCAATACATGTATAGAAACTGAATGATCACCTACATGTTAGACAGCAGCAAACAGATTGACAGCGAACCGTACAAAGTGGTAGATGGATTAAACCTTGATGGGCAGATGCAGGGAGGGAAGTGAGGGAAGGGGTAATGGCATCCTCGGAACCTGAAAGATAACAAAGAAAATTAATACAGGGTTTGAAACTGAAAGATCACTTACCTTTTACACAGTTGCAGAACAATACACAGTGAGGCATGGGGAATGGGGGGGTCCTGGAGTCCAGAAAGCCTGTAAAACAACAAAGAAAGTCAATACATGTTTAGAAACTGAATGATCACCTACCTGTTAGACAGTACCAAACAGAGAGTCAGCGAGCCGTACACAGTGACAGATGGATGGACCCTTGACGGACAGATGCACCATCAGGGAGGGAAGGGGTAATGGCATCCTCTAAACCTGTAAGACAACAAAGAAAATCAATACATGTATAGAAACTGAATGATCACCTACCTGTTAGACAGTAGCAAACAGATTGACAGCGAGCCGTACACAGTGGCAGATGGATTAAACCTTGATGGACAGATGCACCATCAGGGAGGGAAGGGGTAATGGCATCCTCGGAACCTGAAAGACAACAAAGAAAATCAATACATGTATAGAAACTGAATGATCACCTACATGTTAGACAGCAGCAAACAGATTGACAGCGAGCCATACAAAGTGGTAGATGGATTAAACCTTGATGGATAGATGCACTATCAGGGAGGGAAGGGGTAATGGCATCCTCGGAACCTGAAAGACAACAAAGACAGTCAATACAGGTTTTGAAACTGAAAGATCACTTACCTTTTACACAGTTGCAGAACAATACACAGTGAGCCAGACACAGCTGCAGACGGACAGATTGATGGAGGCTTGATTTACGGTCAGCGAGGGAGGGGCTCAGAAGGTCCTAAACCTGTAAGACAAAAAAAAGTCAATACATATATAGAAATTGAATGATGAACTAACTCTTACACACTTGCAGTAGGATAAATATCGAGTCACACAAATAGTTGCAATGGACAGACACTTCTTTGATGGATCCACCATTAGGAAGGAGGGGGGGGGTCCTGGAGTCCTGAAAGCCTGTAAGACAACAAAAAAAATCAATACATGTATAGAAACTGAATGATCACCTACCTGTTAAACAGTAGAAAACAGATAGACAGCGAGCCGTACACAGTGACAGATGGATGGACCCTTGATGGACAGATGCACCATCAGGGAGGGAATGGGTAATGGCATCCTCTAAACCTGTAAGACAAGAAAAAAAATAAATACATGTATAGAAACTGAATGATCACCTACCTGTTAGACAGGGGCAGAGAGACAGACAGCGAGCCGTACACAGTGGCAGATGGATGGAACCTTGATGGACAGATGCACCATCAGGGAGGGAAGGGGTAATGGCATCCTCTAAACCTGTAAGACAAGAGAAAAAAATAAATGCATGTATAGAAACTGAATGATCACCTACCTGTTAGACAGGGGCAGGCAGACAGACAGACAGCGAGCCGTACACAGTGGCAGATGGATGGAACCTTGATGGACAGATGCACCATCAGGGAGGGAAGGGGTAATGGCATCCTCTAAACCTGTAAGACAACAAAGAAAATCAATACATGTATAGAAACTGAATGATCACCTACGTATTAGACAGTAGTAAACAGATAGACAGCGAGCCATACACAGTGGCAGATGGATGGAACCTTGATGGACAGATGCACCATGAGGGAGGGAAGGGGTAATGGCATCCTCTAAACCTGTAAGACAACAAAGAAAATCAATACATTTATTGAAACTGAATGATCACCTACCTGTTACACAGTAGCAAACAGATAGACAGCGAGCCATACACAGTGGCAGATGGATGGAACCTTGATGGACAGATGCACCATCAGGAAGGGAAAGGGTAATGGCATCCTCTAAACCTGTAAGACAACAAAGAAAATCAATACATGTATAGAAACTGAATGATCACCTACATGTTAGACAGCAGCAAACAGATTGACAGCGAGCCGTACAAAGTGGTAGATGGATTAAACCTTGATGGGCAGATGCACCATCAGGGAGGGAAGGGGTAATGGCATCCTCGGAACCTGAAAGATAACAAAGAAAATTAATACAGGGTTTGAAACTGAAAGATCACTTACCTTTTACACAGTTGCAGAACAATACACAGTGAGGCATGGGGAATGGGGGGGTCCTGGAGTCCAGAAAGCCTGTAAAACAACAAAGAAAGTCAATACATGTTTAGAAACTGAATGATCACCTACCTGTTAGACAGTACCAAACAGAGAGTCAGCGAGCCGTACACAGTGGCAGATGGATGGACCCTTGACGGACAGATGCACCATCAGGGAGGGAAGGGGTAATGGCATCCTCTAAACCTGTAAGACAACAAAGAAAATCAATACATGTATAGAAACTGAATGATCACCTACCTGTTAGACAGTAGCAAACAGATTGACAGCGAGCCGTACACAGTGGCAGATGGATTAAACCTTGATGGACAGATGCACCATCAGGGAGGGAAGGGGTAATGGCATCCTCGGAACCTGAAAGACAACAAAGAAAATCAATACATGTATAGAAACTGAATGATCACCTACATGTTAGACAGCAGCAAACAGATTGACAGCGAGCCATACAAAGTGGTAGATGGACTAAACCTTGATGGATAGATGCACTATCAGGGAGGGAAGGGGTAATGGCATCCTCGGAACCTGAAAGACAACAAAGACAGTCAATACAGGTTTTAAATCTGAAAGATCACTTACCTTTTACACAGTTGCAGAACAATACACAGTGAGCCAGACACAGCTGCAGACGGACAGATTGATGGAGGCTTGATTTACGGTCAGCGAGGGAGGGGCTCAGCAGGTCCTAAACCTGTAAGACAAAAAAAAGTCAATACATATATAGAAATTGAATGATGAACTAACTCTTACACACTTGCAGTAGGATAAATATCGAGTCACACAAATAGTTGCAATGGACAGACACTTCTTTGATGGATCCACCATTAGGAAGGAGGGGGGGGGTCCTGGAGTCCTGAAAGCCTGTAAGACAACAAAAAAAATCAATACATGTATAGAAACTGAATGATCACCTACCTGTTAAACAGTAGAAAACAGATAGACAGCGAGCCGTACACAGTGACAGATGGATGGACCCTTGATGGACAGATGCACCATCAGGGAGGGAATGGGTAATGGCATCCTCTAAACCTGTAAGACAAGAAAAAAAATAAATACATGTATAGAAACTGAATGATCACCTACCTGTTAGACAGGGGCAGAGAGACAGACAGCGAGCCGTACACAGTGGCAGATGGATGGAACCTTGATGGACAGATGCACCATCAGGGAGGGAAGGGGTAATGGCATCCTCTAAACCTGTAAGACAAGAGAAAAAAATAAATGCATGTATAGAAACTGAATGATCACCTACCTGTTAGACAGGGGCAGGCAGACAGACAGACAGCGAGCCGTACACAGTGGCAGATGGATGGAACCTTGATGGACAGATGCACCATCAGGGAGGGAAGGGGTAATGGCATCCTCTAAACCTGTAAGACAACAAAGAAAATCAATACATGTATAGAAACTGAATGATCACCTACCTATTAGACAGTAGTAAACAGATAGACAGCGAGCCATACACAGTGGCAGATGGATGGAACCTTGATGGACAGATGCACCATGAGGGAGGGAAGGGGTAATGGCATCCTCTAAACCTGTAAGACAACAAAGAAAATCAATACATGTATTGAAACTGAATGATCACCTACCTGTTACACAGTAGCAAACAGATAGACAGCGAGCCATACACAGTGGCAGATGGATGGAACCTTGATGGACAGATGCACCATCAGGAAGGGAAAGGGTAATGGCATCCTCTAAACCTGTAAGACAACAAAGAAAATCAATACATGTATAGAAACTGAATGATCACCTACATGTTAGACAGCAGCAAACAGATTGACAGCGAGCCGTACAAAGTGGTAGATGGATCAAACCTTGATGGGCAGATGCACCATCAGGGAGGGAAGGGGTAATGGCATCCTCGGAACCTGAAAGATAACAAAGAAAATTAATACAGGGTTTGAAACTGAAAGATCACTTACCTTTTACACAGTTGCAGAACAATACACAGTGAGGCATGGGGAATGGGGGGGTCCTGGAGTCCAGAAAGCCTGTAAAACAACAAAGAAAGTCAATACATGTTTAGAAACTGAATGATCACCTACCTGTTAGACAGGGGCAGACAGACAGACAGCGAGCCGTACACAGTGGCAGATGGATGGAACCTTGATGGACAGATGCACCATCAGGGAGGGAAGGGGTAATGGCATCCTCTAAACCTGTAAGACAAGAGAAAAAAATAAATGAATGTATAGAAACTGAATGATCACCTACCTGTTAGACAGGGGCAGGCAGACAGACAGCGAGCCGTACACAGTGGCAGATGGATGGAACCTTGATGGACAGATGCACCATCAGGGAGGGAAGGGGTAATGGCATCCTCTAAACCTGTAAGACAACAAAGAAAATCAATACATGTTTAGAAACTGAATGATCACCTACCTATTAGACAGTAGTAAACAGATAGACAGCGAGCCATACACAGTGGCAGATGGATGGAACCTTGATGGAATGATGCACCATGAGGGAGGGAAGGGGTAATGGCATCCTCTAAACCTGTAAGACAACAAAGAAAATCAATACATGTACTGAAACTGAATGATCACCTACCTGTTACACAGTAGCAAACAGATAGACAGCGAGCCATACACAGTGGCAGATGGATGGAACCTTGATGGACAGATGCACCATCAGGAAGGGAAGGGGTAATGGCATCCTCGGAACCTGAAAGACAACAAAGACAGTCAATACAGGTTTTAAATCTGAAAGATCACTTACCTTTTACACAGTTGCAGAACAATACACAGTGAGCCAGACACAGCTGCAGGCGGACAGATTGATGGAGGCTGGATTCACGGTCAGCGAGGGAGGGGCTCAGAAGGTCCTAAACCTGTAAGACAAAAAAAGTCAATACACATATAGAAATTGAATGATGAACTCTCTCTTACACATTTGCAGTAGGAAAAATATCGAGTCACACAAATAGTTGCAATGGACAGACACTTCTTTCATGGATCCACCATTAGGAAGGAGGGGGGGGTCCTGGAGTCCTGAAAGCCTATAAGACAACAAAGAAAATCAATACATGTATAGAAACTGAATGATCACCTACCTGTTAGACAGTAGAAAACAGATAGACAGCGAGCCGTACACATTGACAGATGGATGGACCGTTGATGGACAGATGCACCATCAGGGAGGGAATGGGTAATGGCATCCTCTAAACCTGTAAGACAACAAAAAAAATAAATACATGTATAGAAACTGAATGATCACCTACCTGTTAGACAGGTGCAGACAGACAGACAGCGAGCCGTACACAGTGGCAGATGGATGGAACCTTAATGGACAGATGCACCATCAGGAAGGGAAAGGGTAATGGCATCCTCTAAACCTGTAAGACAACAAAGAAAATCAATACATGTATAGAAACTGAATGATCACCTACATGTTAGACAGCAGCAAACAGATTGACAGCGAGCCGTACAAAGTGGTAGATGGATCAAACCTTGATGGGCAGATGCACCATCAGGGAGGGAAGGGGTAATGGCATCCTCGGAACCTGAAAGATAACAAAGAAAATTAATACAGGGTTTGAAACTGAAAGATCACTTACCTTTTACACAGTTGCAGAACAATACACAGTGAGGCATGGGGAATGGGGGGGTCCTGGAGTCCAGAAAGCCTGTAAAACAACAAAGAAAGTCAATACATGTTTAGAAACTGAATGATCACCTACCTGTTAGACAGGGGCAGACAGACAGACAGCGAGCCAGACACAGTGGCAGATGGATGGAACCTTGATGGACAGATGCACCATCAGGGAGGGAAGGGGTAATGGCATCCTCTAAACCTGTAAGACAAGAGAAAAAAATAAATGAATGTATAGAAACTGAATGATCACCTACCTGTTAGACAGGGGCAGGCAGACAGACAGCGAGCCGTACACAGTGGCAGATGGATGGAACCTTGATGGACAGATGCACCATCAGGGAGGGAAGGGGTAATGGCATCCTCTAAACCTGTAAGACAACAAAGAAAATCAATACATGTTTAGAAACTGAATGATCACCTACCTATTAGACAGTAGTAAACAGATAGACAGCGAGCCATACACAGTGGCAGATGGATGGAACCTTGATGGACAGATGCACCATGAGGGAGGGAAGGGGTAATGGCATCCTCTAAACCTGTAAGACAACAAAGAAAATCAATACATGTACTGAAACTGAATGATCACCTACCTGTTAGACAGTAGCAAACAGATAGACAGCGAGCCATACACAGTGGCAGATGGATGGAACCTTGATGGACAGATGCACCATCAGGAAGGGAAGGGGTAATGGCATCCTCGGAACCTGAAAGACAACAAAGACAGTCAATACAGGTTTTAAATCTGAAAGATCACTTACCTTTTACACAGTTGCAGAACAATACACAGTGAGCCAGACACAGCTGCAGGCGGACAGATTGATGGAGGCTGGATTCACGGTCAGCGAGGGAGGGGCTCAGAAGGTCCTAAACCTGTAAGACAAAAAAAGTCAATACATATATAGAAATTGAATGATGAACTCTCTCTTACACATTTGCAGTAGGAAAAATATCGAGTCACACAAATAGTTGCAATGGACAGACACTTCTTTCATGGATCCACCATTAGGAAGGAGGGGGGGGTCCTGGAGTCCTGAAAGCCTATAAGACAACAAAGAAAATCAATACATGTATAGAAACTGAATGATCACCTACCTGTTAGACAGTAGAAAACAGATAGACAGCGAGCCGTACACATTGACAGATGGATGGACCGTTGATGGACAGATGCACCATCAGGGAGGGAATGGGTAATGGCATCCTCTAAACCTGTAAGACAAAAAAATAAATAAATACATGTATAGAAACTGAATGATCACCTACCTGTTAGACAGGTGCAGACAGACAGACAGCGAGCCGTACACAGTGGCAGATGGATGGAAACTTGATGGACAGATACACCATCAGAGAGGGAAGGGGTAATGGCATCCTCTAAACCTGTAAGACAACAAAGAAAATCAACACATGTATAGAAACTGAATGATCACCTACCTGTTAGTCAGTAGCAAACAGATCGACAGCGAGCCGTACACAGTTGCAGATGGATGGACCCTTGATGGACAGATGCACCATTAGGGAGGGAAAGGGGTAATGGCATCCTCTAAACCTGGAAGAGAACAAAGAAAATCAATACCTGTATAGAAACTGAATGATCACCTACCTGTTAGTCAGTAGCAAACAGATAGACAGCGAGCCGTACACAGTTGCAGATGGATGGACCCTTGATGGACACATGCACCATCAGGGAGTGAAGGGGTATTGGCATCCTCAGAACCTAAAAGATAACAAAGAAAATTAATACAGGGTTTGAAACTGAAAGATCACTTACCTTTTACACAGTTGCAGAACAATAGACAGTGAGCCAGACACAGCTGCAGATGGACAGATTGATGGTGGCTGAATCTACGGTCAGGGAGGGAGGGGCTCTGAAGGTCCTAAACCTGTAAGACAAAAAAAAAAAAAAAACGTCAATACATTTATAGAAACTGAATGATCACCTACCTGTTAGACAGTAGCAAACAGATAGACAGCGAGCCGTACACAGTGGCAGATGGATGAAACCTTGATGGACAGATGCACCATCAGGGAGGGAAGGGGTAATGGCATCCTCTAAACCTGTAAGACAAGAGAAAAAAATAAATGCATGTATAGAAACTGAATGATCACCTACCTGTTAGACAGGGGCAGGCACACAGACAGACAGCGAGCCGTACACAGTGGCAGATGGATGGAACCTTGATGGACAGATGCACCATCAGGGAGGGAAGGGGTAATGGCATCCTCTAAACCTGTAAGACAACAAAGAAAATCAATACATGTATAGAAACTGAATGATCACCTACCTATTAGACAGTAGTAAACAGATAGACAGCGAGCCATACACAGTGGCAGATGGATGGACCCTTGATGGACAGATGCACCATCAGGGAGGGAATGGGTAATGGCATCCTCTAAACCTGTAAGACAAGAAAAAAAATAAATACATGTATAGAATCTGAATGATCACCTACCTGTTAGACAGGGGCAGAGAGACAGACAGCGAGCCGTACACAGTGGCAGATGGATGGAACCTTGATGGACAGATGCACCATCAGGGAGGGAAGGGGTAATGGCATCCTCTAAACCTGTAAGACAAGAGAAAAAAATAAATGCATGTATAGAAACTGAATGATCACCTACCTGTTAGACAGGGGCAGGCAGACAGACAGACAGCGAGCCGTACACAGTGGCAGATGGATGGAACCTTGATGGACAGATGCACCATCAGGGAGGGAAGGGGTAATGGCATCCTCTAAACCTGTAAGACAACAAAGAAAATCAATACATGTATAGAAACTGAATGATCACCTACCTATTAGACAGTAGTAAACAGATAGACAGCGAGCCATACACAGTGGCAGATGGATGGAACCTTGATGGACAGATGCACCATGAGGGAGGGAAGGGGTAATGGCATCCTCTAAACCTGTAAGACAACAAAGAAAATCAATACATGTATTGAAACTGAATGATCACCTACCTGTTACACAGTAGCAAACAGATAGACAGCGAGCCATACACAGTGGCAGATGGATGGAACCTTGATGGACAGATGCACCATCAGGAAGGGAAAGGGTAATGGCATCCTCTAAACCTGTAAGACAACAAAGAAAATCAATACATGTATAGAAACTGAATGATCACCTACATGTTAGACAGCAGCAAACAGATTGACAGCGAGCCGTACAAAGTGGTAGATGGATTAAACCTTGATGGGCAGATGCACCATCAGGGAGGGAAGGGGTAATGGCATCCTCGGAACCTGAAAGATAACAAAGAAAATTAATACAGGGTTTGAAACTGAAAGATCACTTACCTTTTACACAGTTGCAGAACAATACACAGTGAGGCATGGGGAATGGGGGGGTCCTGGAGTCCAGAAAGCCTGTAAAACAACAAAGAAAGTCAATACATGTTTAGAAACTGAATGATCACCTACCTGTTAGACAGGGGCAGGCAGACAGACAGCGAGCCGTACACAGTGGCAGATGGATGGAACCTTGATGGACAGATGCACCATCAGGGAGGGAAGGGGTAATGGCATCCTCTAAACCTGTAAGACAACAAAGAAAATCAATACATGTTTAGAAACTGAATGATCACCTACCTATTAGACAGTAGTAAACAGATAGACAGCGAGCCATACACAGTGGCAGATGGATGGAACCTTGATGGAATGATGCACCATGAGGGAGGGAAGGGGTAATGGCATCCTCTAAACCTGTAAGACAACAAAGAAAATCAATACATGTACTGAAACTGAATGATCACCTACCTGTTACACAGTAGCAAACAGATAGACAGCGAGCCATACACAGTGGCAGATGGATGGAACCTTGATGGACAGATGCACCATCAGGAAGGGAAAGGGTAATGGCATCCTCTAAACCTGTAAGACAACAAAGAAAATCAATACATGTATAGAAACTGAATGATCACCTACATGTTAGACAGCAGCAAACAGATTGACAGCGAGCCGTACAAAGTGGTAGATGGATTAAACCTTGATGGGCAGATGCACCATCAGGGAGGGAAGGGGTAATGGCATCCTCGGAACCTGAAAGATAACAAAGAAAATTAATACAGGGTTTGAAACTGAAAGATCACTTACCTTTTACACAGTTGCAGAACAATACACAGTGAGGCATGGGGAATGGGGGGGTCCTGGAGTCCAGAAAGCCTGTAAAACAACAAAGAAAGTCAATACATGTTTAGAAACTGAATGATCACCTACCTGTTAGACAGGGGCAGACAGACAGACAGCGAGCCGTACACAGTGGCAGATGGATGGAACCTTGATGGACAGATGCACCATCAGGGAGGGAAGGGGTAATGGCATCCTCTAAACCTGTAAGACAAGAGAAAAAAATAAATGAATGTATAGAAACTGAATGATCACCTACCTGTTAGACAGGGGCAGGCAGACAGACAGCGAGCCGTACACAGTGGCAGATGGATGGAACCTTGATGGACAGATGCACCATCAGGGAGGGAAGGGGTAATGGCATCCTCTAAACCTGTAAGACAACAAAGAAAATCAATACATGTTTAGAAACTGAATGATCACCTACCTATTAGACAGTAGTAAACAGATAGACAGCGAGCCATACACAGTGGCAGATGGATGGAACCTTGATGGAATGATGCACCATGAGGGAGGGAAGGGGTAATGGCATCCTCTAAACCTGTAAGACAACAAAGAAAATCAATACATGTACTGAAACTGAATGATCACCTACCTGTTACACAGTAGCAAACAGATAGACAGCGAGCCATACACAGTGGCAGATAGATGGAACCTTGATGGACAGATGCACCATCAGGAAGGGAAGGGGTAATGGCATCCTCGGAACCTGAAAGACAACAAAGACAGTCAATACAGGTTTTAAATCTGAAAGATCACTTACCTTTTACACAGTTGCAGAACAATACACAGTGAGCCAGACACAGCTGCAGGCGGACAGATTGATGGAGGCTGGATTCACGGTCAGCGAGGGAGGGGCTCAGAAGGTCCTAAACCTGTAAGACAAAAAAAAGTCAATACATATATAGAAATTGAATGATGAACTCTCTCTTACACATTTGCAGTAGGAAAAATATCGAGTCACACAAATAGTTGCAATGGACAGACACTTCTTTCATGGATCCACCATTAGGAAGGAGGGGGGGGTCCTGGAGTCCTGAAAGCCTATAAGACAACAAAGAAAATCAATACATGTATAGAAACTGAATGATCACCTACCTGTTAGACAGTAGAAAACAGATAGACAGCGAGCCGTACACATTGACAGATGGATGGACCGTTGATGGACAGATGCACCATCAGGGAGGGAATGGGTAATGGCATCCTCTAAACCTGTAAGACAACAAAAAAAATAAATACATGTATAGAAACTGAATGATCACCTACCTGTTAGACAGGTGCAGACAGACAGACAGCGAGCCGTACACAGTGGCAGATGGATGGAACCTTGATGGACAGATGCACCATCAGGAAGGGAAAGGGTAATGGCATCCTCTAAACCTGTAAGACAACAAAGAAAATCAATACATGTATAGAAACTGAATGATCACCTACATGTTAGACAGCAGCAAACAGATTGACAGCGAGCCGTACAAAGTGGTAGATGGATTAAACCTTGATGGGCAGATGCACCATCAGGGAGGGAAGGGGTAATGGCATCCTCGGAACCTGAAAGATAACAAAGAAAATTAATACAGGGTTTGAAACTGAAAGATCACTTACCTTTTACACAGTTGCAGAACAATACACAGTGAGGCATGGGGAATGGGGGGGTCCTGGAGTCCAGAAAGCCTGTAAAACAACAAAGAAAGTCAATACATGTTTAGAAACTGAATGATCACCTACCTGTTAGACAGGGGCAGACAGACAGACAGCGAGCCGTACACAGTGGCAGATGGATGGAACCTTGATGGACAGATGCACCATCAGGGAGGGAAGGGGTAATGGCATCCTCTAAACCTGTAAGACAAGAGAAAAAAATAAATGAATGTATAGAAACTGAATGATCACCTACCTGTTAGACAGGGGCAGGCAGACAGACAGCGAGCCGTACACAGTGGCAGATGGATGGAACCTTGATGGACAGATGCACCATCAGGGAGGGAAGGGGTAATGGCATCCTCTAAACCTGTAAGACAACAAAGAAAATCAATACATGTTTAGAAACTGAATGATCACCTACCTATTAGACAGTAGTAAACAGATAGACAGCGAGCCATACACAGTGGCAGATGGATGGAACCTTGATGGACAGATGCACCATGAGGGAGGGAAGGGGTAATGGCATCCTCTAAACCTGTAAGACAACAAAGAAAATCAATACATGTACTGAAACTGAATGATCACCTACCTGTTACACAGTAGCAAACAGATAGACAGCGAGCCATACACAGTGGCAGATGGATGGAACCTTGATGGACAGATGCACCATCAGGAAGGGAAGGGGTAATGGCATCCTCGGAACCTGAAAGACAACAAAGACAGTCAATACAGGTTTTAAATCTGAAAGATCACTTACCTTTTACACAGTTGCAGAACAATACACAGTGAGCCAGACACAGCTGCAGGCGGACAGATTGATGGAGGCTGGATTCACGGTCAGCGAGGGAGGGGCTCAGAAGGTCCTAAACCTGTAAGACAAAAAAAGTCAATACATATATAGAAATTGAATGATGAACTCTCTCTTACACATTTGCAGTAGGAAAAATATCGAGTCACACAAATAGTTGCAATGGACAGACACTTCTTTCATGGATCCACCATTAGGAAGGAGGGGGGGGTCCTGGAGTCCTGAAAGCCTATAAGACAACAAAGAAAATCAATACATGTATAGAAACTGAATGATCACCTACCTGTTAGACAGTAGCAAACAGATAGACAGCGAGCCGTACACATTGACAGATGGATGGACCGTTGATGGACAGATGCACCATCAGGGAGGGAATGGGTAATGGCATCCTCTAAACCTGTAAGACAAAAAAATAAATAAATACATGTATAGAAACTGAATGATCACCTACCTGTTAGACAGGTGCAGACAGACAGACAGCGAGCCGTACACAGTGGCAGATGGATGGAACCTTGATGGACAGATACACCATCAGAGAGGGAAGGGGTAATGGCATCCTCTAAACCTGTAAGACAACAAAGAAAATCAACACATGTATAGAAACTGAATGATCACCTACCTGTTAGTCAGTAGCAAACAGATCGACAGCGAGCCGTACACAGTTGCAGATGGATGGACCCTTGATGGACAGATGCACCATTAGGGAGGGAAAGGGGTAATGGCATCCTCTAAACCTGGAAGAGAACAAAGAAAATCAATACCTGTATAGAAACTGAATGATCACCTACCTGTTAGTCAGTAGCAAACAGATAGACAGCGAGCCGTACACAGTTGCAGATGGATGGACCCTTGATGGACACATGCACCATCAGGGAGTGAAGGGGTATTGGCATCCTCAGAACCTAAAAGATAACAAAGAAAATTAATACAGGGTTTGAAACTGAAAGATCACTTACCTTTTACACAGTTGCAGAACAATAGACAGTGAGCCAGACACAGCTGCAGATGGACAGATTGATGGTGGCTGAATCTACGGTCAGGGAGGGAGGGGCTCTGAAGGTCCTAAACCTGTAAGACAAAAAAAAAAAAAAAACGTCAATACATTTATAGAAACTGAATGATCACCTACCTGTTAGACAGTAGCAAACAGATAGACAGCGAGCCGTACACAGTGGCAGATGGATGAAACCTTGATGGACAGATGCACCATCAGGGAGGGAAGGGGTAATGGCATCCTCTAAACCTGTAAGACAAGAGAAAAAAATAAATGCATGTATAGAAACTGAATGATCACCTACCTGTTAGACAGGGGCAGGCACACAGACAGACAGCGAGCCGTACACAGTGGCAGATGGATGGAACCTTGATGGACAGATGCACCATCAGGGAGGGAAGGGGTAATGGCATCCTCTAAACCTGTAAGACAACAAAGAAAATCAATACATGTATAGAAACTGAATGATCACCTACCTATTAGACAGTAGTAAACAGATAGACAGCGAGCCATACACAGTGGCAGATGGATGGACCCTTGATGGACAGATGCACCATCAGGGAGGGAATGGGTAATGGCATCCTCTAAACCTGTAAGACAAGAAAAAAAATAAATACATGTATAGAATCTGAATGATCACCTACCTGTTAGACAGGGGCAGAGAGACAGACAGCGAGCCGTACACAGTGGCAGATGGATGGAACCTTGATGGACAGATGCACCATCAGGGAGGGAAGGGGTAATGGCATCCTCTAAACCTGTAAGACAAGAGAAAAAAATAAATGCATGTATAGAAACTGAATGATCACCTACCTGTTAGACAGGGGCAGGCAGACAGACAGACAGCGAGCCGTACACAGTGGCAGATGGATGGAACCTTGATGGACAGATGCACCATCAGGGAGGGAAGGGGTAATGGCATCCTCTAAACCTGTAAGACAACAAAGAAAATCAATACATGTATAGAAACTGAATGATCACCTACCTATTAGACAGTAGTAAACAGATAGACAGCGAGCCATACACAGTGGCAGATGGATGGAACCTTGATGGACAGATGCACCATGAGGGAGGGAAGGGGTAATGGCATCCTCTAAACCTGTAAGACAACAAAGAAAATCAATACATGTATTGAAACTGAATGATCACCTACCTGTTACACAGTAGCAAACAGATAGACAGCGAGCCATACACAGTGGCAGATGGATGGAACCTTGATGGACAGATGCACCATCAGGAAGGGAAAGGGTAATGGCATCCTCTAAACCTGTAAGACAACAAAGAAAATCAATACATGTATAGAAACTGAATGATCACCTACATGTTAGACAGCAGCAAACAGATTGACAGCGAGCCGTACAAAGTGGTAGATGGATTAAACCTTGATGGGCAGATGCACCATCAGGGAGGGAAGGGGTAATGGCATCCTCGGAACCTGAAAGATAACAAAGAAAATTAATACAGGGTTTGAAACTGAAAGATCACTTACCTTTTACACAGTTGCAGAACAATACACAGTGAGGCATGGGGAATGGGGGGGTCCTGGAGTCCAGAAAGCCTGTAAAACAACAAAGAAAGTCAATACATGTTTAGAAACTGAATGATCACCTACCTGTTAGACAGGGGCA
This sequence comes from Salminus brasiliensis, assembly GCF_030463535.1. Taxonomy (NCBI): domain Eukaryota; kingdom Metazoa; phylum Chordata; class Actinopteri; order Characiformes; family Bryconidae; genus Salminus; species Salminus brasiliensis. Next base: position 20,445,342 of record NC_132898.1, on the reverse strand, counting down.
GGCAGACAGACAGCGAGCCGTACACAGTGGCAGATGGATGGAACCTTGATGGACAGATGCACCATCAGGGAGGGAAGGGGTAATGGCATCCTCTAAACCTGTAAGACAACAAAGAAAATCAATACATGTTTAGAAACTGAATGATCACCTACCTATTAGACAGTAGTAAACAGATAGACAGCGAGCCATACACAGTGGCAGATGGATGGAACCTTGATGGAATGATGCACCATGAGGGAGGGAAGGGGTAATGGCATCCTCTAAACCTGTAAGACAACAAAGAAAATCAATACATGTACTGAAACTGAATGATCACCTACCTGTTACACAGTAGCAAACAGATAGACAGCGAGCCATACACAGTGGCAGATGGATGGAACCTTGATGGACAGATGCACCATCAGGAAGGGAAAGGGTAATGGCATCCTCTAAACCTGTAAGACAACAAAGAAAATCAATACATGTATAGAAACTGAATGATCACCTACATGTTAGACAGCAGCAAACAGATTGACAGCGAGCCGTACAAAGTGGTAGATGGATTAAACCTTGATGGGCAGATGCACCATCAGGGAGGGAAGGGGTAATGGCATCCTCGGAACCTGAAAGATAACAAAGAAAATTAATACAGGGTTTGAAACTGAAAGATCACTTACCTTTTACACAGTTGCAGAACAATACACAGTGAGGCATGGGGAATGGGGGGGTCCTGGAGTCCAGAAAGCCTGTAAAACAACAAAGAAAGTCAATACATGTTTAGAAACTGAATGATCACCTACCTGTTAGACAGGGGCAGACAGACAGACAGCGAGCCGTACACAGTGGCAGATGGATGGAACCTTGATGGACAGATGCACCATCAGGGAGGGAAGGGGTAATGGCATCCTCTAAACCTGTAAGACAAGAGAAAAAAATAAATGAATGTATAGAAACTGAATGATCACCTACCTGTTAGACAGGGGCAGGCAGACAGACAGCGAGCCGTACACAGTGGCAGATGGATGGAACCTTGATGGACAGATGCACCATCAGGGAGGGAAGGGGTAATGGCATCTTCTAAACCTGTAAGACAACAAAGAAAATCAATACATGTTTAGAAACTGAATGATCACCTACCTATTAGACAGTAGTAAACAGATAGACAGCGAGCCATACACAGTGGCAGATGGATGGAACCTTGATGGAATGATGCACCATGAGGGAGGGAAGGGGTAATGGCATCCTCTAAACCTGTAAGACAACAAAGAAAATCAATACATGTACTGAAACTGAATGATCACCTACCTGTTACACAGTAGCAAACAGATAGACAGCGAGCCATACACAGTGGCAGATAGATGGAACCTTGATGGACAGATGCACCATCAGGAAGGGAAGGGGTAATGGCATCCTCGGAACCTGAAAGACAACAAAGACAGTCAATACAGGTTTTAAATCTGAAAGATCACTTACCTTTTACACAGTTGCAGAACAATACACAGTGAGCCAGACACAGCTGCAGGCGGACAGATTGATGGAGGCTGGATTCACGGTCAGCGAGGGAGGGGCTCAGAAGGTCCTAAACCTGTAAGACAAAAAAAGTCAATACATATATAGAAATTGAATGATGAACTCTCTCTTACACATTTGCAGTAGGAAAAATATCGAGTCACACAAATAGTTGCAATGGACAGACACTTCTTTCATGGATCCACCATTAGGAAGGAGGGGGGGGTCCTGGAGTCCTGAAAGCCTATAAGACAACAAAGAAAATCAATACATGTATAGAAACTGAATGATCACCTACCTGTTAGACAGTAGAAAACAGATAGACAGCGAGCCGTACACATTGACAGATGGATGGACCGTTGATGGACAGATGCACCATCAGGGAGGGAATGGGTAATGGCATCCTCTAAACCTGTAAGACAACAAAAAAAATAAATACATGTATAGAAACTGAATGATCACCTACCTGTTAGACAGGTGCAGACAGACAGACAGCGAGCCGTACACAGTGGCAGATGGATGGAACCTTGATGGACAGATACACCATCAGAGAGGGAAGGGGTAATGGCATCCTCTAAACCTGTAAGACAACAAAGAAAATCAACACATGTATAGAAACTGAATGATCACCTATCTGTTAGTCAGTAGCAAACAGATCGACAGCGAGCCGTACACAGTGACAGATGGATGGACCCTTGATTGACAGATGCACCATTAGGGAGGGAAAGGGGTAATGGCATCCTCTAAACCTGGAAGAGAACAAAGAAAATCAATACCTGTATAGAAACTGAATGATCACCTACCTGTTAGTCAGTAGCAAACAGATAGACAGCGAGCCGTACACAGTTGCAGATGGATGGACCCTTGATGGACACATGCACCATCAGGGAGTGAAGGGGTATTGGCATCCTCAGAACCTAAAAGATAACAAAGAAAATTAATACAGGGTTTGAAACTGAAAGATCACTTACCTTTTACACAGTTGCAGAACAATAGACAGTGAGCCAGACACAGCTGCAGATGGACAGATTGATGGTGGCTGAATCTACGGTCAGGGAGGGAGGGGCTCTGAAGGTCCTAAACCTGTAAGACAAAAAAAAAAAAAAAACGTCAATACATTTATAGAAACTGAATGATCACCTACCTGTTAGACAGTAGCAAACAGATAGACAGCGAGCCGTACACAGTGGCAGATGGATGAAACCTTGATGGACAGATGCACCATCAGGGAGGGAAGGGGTAATGGCATCCTCTAAACCTATAAGAGAACAAAGAAAATCAATACATGTATAGAAACTGAATGATAAACTAACTCTAACACATTTGCAGTAAGAAAGATCGAGTCACACAAATAGTTGCAACGGACATACACTTGTTTGATGGATCCACCATTAGGAAGGAGGGGGGGGGTCCTGGAGTCCTGAAAGTCTGTAAGATAACAAAGAAAGTCAATACATGTATAGAAACTGAATGATCACCTACCTGTTAGACAGTAGAAAACAGATAGACAACGAGCCGTATATAGTGACAGATGGATGGACCCTTGACGGACAGATGCACCGTCAGGGAGGGAAGGGGTAATGGCATCCTCTAAACCTGTAAGACAACAAAGAAAATCAATACATGTAAAGAAACTGAATGATCACCTACCTGTTAGACAGTAGAAAACAGATAGACAACGAGCCGTACACAGTGACAGATGGATGGACCCTTGACGGACAGATGTACCATCAGGGACGGAAGGGGTAATGGCATCCTCTAAACCTATAAGACAAGAAAGAAAATCAATACATGTATAGAAACTGAATGATCACCTACCTGTTAGACAGTAGAAAACAGATAGACAGCGAGCCGTACACAGTGACAGATGGATGGACCCTTGATTGACAGATGCACCATCAGGGAGGGAAGGGGGGGGGGGGTCCTGGAGTCCTGAAAGCCTGTAAGACAACAAAGAAAGTCAATACATGTATAGAAACTGAATGATCACCTACCAATTAGACAGTAGAAAACAGATAGACAACGAGCCGTACACAGTGACAGATGGATGGACCCTTGACGGACAGATGCACCATCAGGGAGGGAATGGGTAATGGCATCCTCTAAACCTGTAAGACAACAAAGAAAATCAATACATGTATAGAAACTGAATGATCACCTACCTGTTTGACAGGTGCAGACAGATAGACAGCGAGCCGTACACAGTGGCAGATGGATGGAACCTTGATGGACAGATGCACCATCAGGGAGGGAAGAGGTAACGACATCCTCTAAACCTGTAAAACGACAAAGAAAATCAATACATGTATAGAAACTGAATGATCACCTACCTGTTAGACAGTACCAAACAGATTGACAGCGAGCCGTACACAGTAACAGATGGATGGACCGTTGATGGACAGATGCACCATCAGAGAGGGAAGGGGTAATGGCATCCTCTACACCTGTAAGACAACAAAGAAAATCTATACATGTATAGAAACTGAATGATGAACTAACTCTTACACACTTGCAGTCAGAAAGATCGAGTCACACAAATAGTTGCAATGGACAGAGACTTGTTTAATGGATCTACCATTAGGAAGGAGGGGGGGGGGGTCCTGGAGTCCTGAAAGCCTGTACAACAACAAAGAAAGTCAATACAGGTATAGAAACTAAATGATCACCTACCTGTTAGACAGTAGCAAACAAACAGACAGCGAGCCCTACACAGTTGCAGATGGATGGACCCTTGATGGACAGATGCACCATCAGGAAGGGAAGGGGTATTGGCATCCTCAGAACCTGAAAGATAACTAAGACAATCAATACAGGTTTTAAAACTAAAAGATCTCTTACCTTTTACACAGTTGCAGAACAATAGACAGTGAGCCAGACACAGCTGCAGATGGACAGATTGATGGTGGCTGGATCTACGGTCAGAGAGGGAGGGGCTCAGAAGGTCCTAAACCTGTAAGATAAATAAAAAAGTCAATACATGTATAGAAACTGAATGATGAACTAACTCTTACACTTGCAATCAGATAGATATCGTGTCAAAAAATAGTTGCAATGGACAGACACTTGTTTGATAGATCCACCATTAGGAAGGAGGGGGGGGGTCCTGGAGTCTTGAAAGTCTGTAAGATAACAAAGTAAGTCAATACATATATAGAAAACGAATGATCATTTACCTGTTAGACAGTAGCAAACAAACAGACAGCGAGCCGTACACAGTGACAGATGGACGGACTCTTGATGGACAGATGCACCATCAGGGAGGGAAGGGGTAATGGCATCCTCTAAACCTGTAAGACAACAAAGACAGTCAATACAGGTTTTGAAACTGAATGATCATCTACCTGTTAGACAGTAGAAAACAGATAGACAGCGAGCCGTACACAGTGACAGATGGACGGACTCTTGATGGACAGATGCACCATCAGGGAGGGAAGGGGTAATGGCATCCTCTAAACCTGTAAGACAACAAAGAAAATCAACACATGTTTAAAAACTGAATGATCACCTACCTGTTAGACGGTAGCAAACTGTTATACAGTAGCAAACAGATAGACACCGAGCCAAACAAAGTGGCAGATGGATGGACCCTTGGTGCACGGATGCAACATCAGAGAGGGAAGGGCTAATTGCATCTTCGGAACTTGAAAGACAACAAAAACAGTCAATACAGGTTTTGAAACTGAAAGATCACTTACCTTTACACAGTTTCAGAACAATAGACAGTGAGCCAGACACAGCTGCAAATGGACAGATTGATAGTGGCTGGATCTACAGTCAGGGAGGGAGGGGCTCAGAAGGACCTGAACCTGTAAGACAAAAAAAACAAGTCAATACATGTATAGAAACTGAATGATGACCTAACTCTTACACACTTGCAGTCAGATAGATAGCGAGTCACACACACCATTGCAATGGACAGACCCTTGTTTGTTGGATCCACCATTAGGAAGGAGGAGGGTGGGGTCCTGGGGTCCTGAAAGCCTGTAAGACAACAAAGAAATAGAGAACTTGTAAGACAAAAAAAGAAAGTCAATACATGTTTAGAAACTGGTTGATTGTTTAAATGATCATTCACCTCTTATACACTGTCATACAAATACAGTTGCAGATGGAAAGAGGCTTGTTGGCCGGGTTTGAACAAGTTAAAGTTTATTGAGGTTCCTGCTGGAACAGCCTGACAAACGTGTGTTGCAGTAATCTAACCGTGAGTTTAAGTGTGTACTAGCTTTTCTGCATCTTGTAGAGATAAAGAATTTCTTAGTTTGCCAATGTAGAAAATCTGTTCTATGTATTTAGCTATATGTTGCTCAAATGATAGATCTGAATCAAATAAGACACCAAGATTTGTAGATGCTTAACCTGGAATAATGGAAAAAACAGCCAAGTCTAACATTTAGTATGAGTTTACTTCTAGTGTCTTTTGGACCCAAAAAGAGAACCTCTGTTTTGTTACTTTTAAGAAGAACAAAGTCATTTGGCATCCAGAGTACATCCTTCACACAGTCCTCAATTTTCTTTAATCTAGAGTTACCATCAGGTTTGGCTGATATATAGAGCTGTGTCATCTGAAAGTTAACATCATGTCTGCTTATAACTGCCCAGTGGTAACATCTATAATGTAAATAATATATGCCCTTAAATAGAGCATTGTGGAACTCCAAATCAGACTTCTCTGTAATTTAGAAATACTGACTGATAGGGTTCGTTTAGATATGATTTGAACCACAATAGGGCTGTTCCTGTGATTCCAACCATGTTCTCTAATCTTTCTAAGAGAATAGTGTTATCTATAGTGTCAAAGGCTAAACTGAGGGTGAGTAGGGCTACATAGCAAGAGGCAAGAAAGAGATCGTTTGTAATCTTCACTTGGGCTATCTGAATCCAGATTGGAATTTCTCATACATTTCATTTTTACTCAGGTATAAGCAGAGTTGTTGAGCCACAGCATTTTCTAATATCTTGGACAGAAATGTTAAGCTTGAGATGGGTCTATAATTGACAGTACACTAGGATCAAGATTTAGTTTCTTAATCAAAGGTTTTATAACAGCAAATTTAAGGGATTTGGGTACATGGTCTTAGGTAAGGGATGCATTTACTATTGTTAAAGGAGGTCTGATTATAATTGGGAGTAATTCTGACAGTATTTTAGAGGGAATCGGGTCGAGTGTACAGGTTGTAAAATTTATTGAGGAAATACTTTTTTGTTAGTTCTGGCTGTGGAAGTGTGTAGAAGACATCCAGCCTTTATTCTACAACTAATTTATATTCTAAATCAGCTACACCGGGTGACAGCCATGTTTAATTTAATAAGGAGTGTTGGATTTGTTGTCAAATATTTTCTATTTTATTATTAAAATAGTCCATAAAATATTACTGGTTAAGGTAGTAGGGATCTGGGGTTGAGAATTTGCCCAACATACCTGACTTGGGTTGTATATTTAACAGTCTAAATTTAAATTTATTTGTGGAAGTTACTTGTACTGGTAAGATTTGATACATATGGTTCCTTTTTTTCCCCCTAAGATTGTTAAAACCAATTTTCTGTTCTCTATATATGCTCGATACTGCAGGGTTTGTTTGAAATGTGAGCAAGTGATACTAATATTACTTTTTTAATACAAGAAAAAGAGAAGAAAGGGCAGAACAAATGGTTTGAATGCAGTAAATTATCACTTACCTGACAGATCTCAGGCAGCACAGGTGTAGCCTTTCTCGGTGGTAGAGGACAGAACGTCAAACCTGCCCTTAGGGCCCTATATTTAATAGGGTCTTACAATAAAATCTCCAACAATGAGAACACCGTCTGCAGTAGCTGCCCTCTCTGCTGGAGCATGCAGAGCCATAGACAAAGTCGATAAAGGCCCAGTTGCTTCAGGGTTGAACAATATCTCTCTCGGTAAATCGCTCAAAGAAAAAAAATAAAAATAAACATCAGCTCCCACCTTAGGCCTTCCACTTCCTTTTTGTTTTTCTTTTTTCTGGCCCAGGGAGAAAGGGAATTGCGCAATATGCAGAGGTGGTCAGAGTTAGGGGACCTGTCAATAATAGGTGCCTTCCTCAAACTTTTCCACATCTGTTGAAGAAAAAATGAAGAAAAACTTGTTAACTTGTTTACTGTGAATGCAGTGTCTTGTCTGCTAATGTTACTGAACATGTATACATTACTCTGTATTTAAATTAATTATTAAATTATTATTAAAAATTAATTAGAACATTTTTGTGTAGGATGTAAGCTAATTACAAATAATGCTAATGATAGTGGGTACGATACACACTCAGCACCAGATGCTTCATCATCCCGTATGCTGCACTAAGGTGGTGGTATGGGGGCCCCAAAATGAAAATCTGCTCAGAGCGCAATAAAGTCCTGGGCTGGCCCTGGTCACGCAGATGCTTCCAGGGCCTCTCCATGGCCACCATATTCCTCGAAAGTAAACACAGAAGTTAGTTAGTAAAGCAAACTAATGTAAAGTAAGACACACAGCAGACAGCACAAGATCATAGTTTTATCAAGGATAAAACTATGATAAACAAGCCAAAGCTAATATTACAGAATATAAAAGAAATGACTTGGAGGTAGTCACATGAGATTGACAAGCAGTGTGGCTGGTTGGGAGAAGTTGTCCCATTAACTTAAATCCTAACTAATCTGAATATTTATCCTTTTCAGCTATTTGTCTGTTATGTATTTCATTATCAAACTTTCTACTGTTCGAAACCGTTCATCCATAAGAACGTCTTCATCTTTAAAAAATTTTAAGCCTTCATGAGGGAAGGGGCAGTTGCTACCGAACCAGGTGATGCTAGCCCGAAATGGGACAGAATGCTAATTTGGAAAACATCCTTGACGAAGTGAGTAGAATGAGAAGATGGGAAGACTCCACTCAACAACTGGTGAATGGCCACGAGCTGCATGGCAAGTGCATAGATAATCTGTAGAGCTGTGTGGAAGATCTGGAAAATAGGAGCCACCACAATAAAGTCAGATTGTTTGGGCTTAAAAGAGGGCATTGAAGGGGAGAACTTGATTGTATGCATTGAAAAGATACTGTCAGAAGGCCTGCACATGCACATTAACAACAAATTTAAAAATTGAAAGAGCACACTGCTCTCCCGGATCTCATCAGCATGAAGACCATCTTCAGAGATTCATCCTGATAAAGTTTCTGCATTCAACCGCAAGAGATAATGTCTTAAAAAGCAACCCTAAAGCATCAGCAGTTACTGATGGGGAATAAACTATAAAACATCCACTAGCACAAGGGAACTGAGAGGTAGTAGACGTCTCAGACATTCCACTGACCCAAGTTAAGTTCTCTCCTTTTTGTTCTTCCTTTTTTCTCTTTGTTGTTAGTTTTGTGGACATGAATTTAACAAGAAGAGAATCCTCAGCTGGCTGCTGGAGACATTTTTCTGTTCATGTTCTCTCCTCTGCTGTGGAGAAAAGATTTTTGTTGGCCTGTTTGGCTATGTTGGTTAATTTTAGAATTACATGTATCCTAATAATGTTCAGTGGTACAAAAGCAGTAGCCTATATTTTGAAAGTAGGAAGGTCAGATGGCATGGGACAATTGCTATGCAATCTTTTATTTCAGTTTTGTTATCTTATAATATGAATGGCAAATAGTGCTTATGTTAAGGTAGTTTCCTGGAATATTAATGGCTCTTATGGAGTTCTTATTTTGGTCCATAGGAGGTTGAACTTTTCTTTGCTGAAAGAGTATAAGGATAGTAATGGTAGATTTATTTATAAAGAAGCCAGTATAAATGGGGGGGGGGGGGGGGGTAAATAACACTATGTAATATCTATTACTGTCATGGAGTTTATATATTGGTTAATGCCCAAGGACAAATGATTTTGGCAGGACTTTAATCAGGTCTTAGATGGGATATTAGATCAAAGTAAATAATCAGGTACCTCAACGCTAAAGGACAGAGCTGCCATTCACATGCAGATGGAGGACAATGACCTGCCCAATAATTGACTTTATTTTGATCTCAGAGTCTAACCAATACTATCACTGGTAGCACTATCAACGCTATTTCCGTGTCAGACCATGCATCTGTTGAGCTTTGTGTGAATATACATTCAGACAGGTTTAGAAGAGGTAGATGGAGAATGAACACATCTCTACTACAGGAGGAGTTATTTTCTTAAGAACTTGCAGAGCACCTATCCTCATTTTAATTTGGGTAGCACAGACAGCATAGCAATGGTTTGGGAGGCATCTAAAGTGTACATTGGGGTAAAAGGATTGCACAGACTTCGGAATGGGAAAAATAGCTCAAATAGAGTATTAAAACATTGGCAGCAGAACTAAATAGCATGGGAAAAAAGTTGGCCAGATATTACTCTAAAAGCATATTTAAAAACATTTGTGATCATCATTCAGCAATCATTTTTATGAGTCAGAAGAAAAACTGACAGACTTTTGACCAGACAGTTAAAAGAACAATGCTCTGTCCACATCATTCCAGCAATAAGAGCAGGGGGTTCTCTTATAACATCTTCCAAGGGTATTAATGGGGTCTTTAAAGAATTCTATGAGAACCTGTATAGATCATCTGGTGCTTTACTAGAGCTATTAGCCCCAGATTTTTTTCTCAAACATAAATCTTCCAAAGTTATCTTCTGATCAAGCATCTATTCTTGATGCACCAATAACCTAAGAAGAGGTTAAAACAGGGGCATGAAAACAGAGAAATCACCAGGAACGAATGGGTTTCCGGTGGAGTACTATAAAGAATATATAGATATAATTACTCCAATACTGACAAATGTGTTTCAGGAGCCTTTTTAAAGAGGCTCACTTCCACCATCTCTTAAAAAACACTCCTCACTCTGATACCTTAGAAAGGAAGAGATCATATGGATCCGGCTTCAGACCAATCAGCCTCATCATTGTATATAGTAAGATACTGGCTAAGGTTCAGACTGGAAACCATCTTACCACACATTATACATTCAGACCAAGTAAGCTTTAAAAAGGGTAGGTCTTCCACTGATAATTTGAGAAGGCTCATGCACTTAATGTGGTTAAATGCCTCCTAGTCAATGTGAAATGCCAGTGGCCACTGTATCGCTTGATGCTCAGAGGGCCTTCGATATGGTCGAGTGGGACTTCTTACACTCGGCCCTGTTGAGGTTTGGTTTTGGTTCTGGTTTTGCTAAAAGGATAAAAATTATATTTGTCAAAACTGATGCTTTAGGATTGCTGTATGCCACTGCTCTTATTTACAATTGCACTGGAACCCCTAGCAGTGGCCTTAAGAGCGAACCCTGCCATCAAAGAAGTAAACCCAGTCACTATGCACTCTCTAGAGGCCTGGGCAAAGGTTCATAAATTGCACAGGATTTTCCACTACATGTTCAACAACATTATGCATCACACTGGTTCAACCCAGAGGTGAAGATTGGGAAGCAGAAAGTGTTTTGGAAATGGTGGCTAGACAAGGGTATACACACTAAATGATCTCTATACAGAGGAGACATTTATGTAATTTACTGAACTTGTTCAACAGTAAATGCTACACGAAAAAGGTGATTTCTGGAAATATTTACAAATTAGACATTGCATGATTATAAAGCCTTGGTCAGTAAGATCAGCCGATCCAATGGTTAACTATCTAGATAACCATTTTAATCATAAGGCATCAATATTTTATAAAATATCAATTAAGGAAAATAAAGTAAAAAAATTTATACAATATAAAATTCTGCACTGGTATTATTGGACACATTGTAGGCTCTTTAAAATAGGACTAACAAATAGTAGTTTATGTTGGAAGTGTAAAAAAGAAATGTGAACCTTTTTTCATTTCATATGGGAATGACACATGGTTAAACCATTTTGGCACAGTATGTTTGTATTTTTGGACACATGGGCGAGAGTAGCCCTGCCAGTCTCTCCCCACTTATGTCTCTTGGGAGATAAAACAGAAACCTCAAATCTAACAAAAGGCGTATATTCAGTTTTGATGGTGGGGATAACCTCAGCCATCAGAGTTATGGGCATGTAGAGTTAAAGGGCCTGTAGAACTGGGGATTTGGGATTATTTCAAGGATCATCTAATTTCTAACTAACAGCATGATTATAAGACTAAAACTAAGATGTTTGTATACCTTATTATTTCACTTTATAATTATTATTGAAGGATGGGTGTTTGTACAATGTGTATCAGTATGTATATCTGTACCAAATGAGTTTTTGTTTACTGTGTTAAACTACAAAAAAAAAAAAAAGAAATGACTAGGAGTAGCAAGTAGATAGGCAAGTAAAGACCAGGATAGACAGAAAGAGCCTTGAGGATGGACGGATGGAAAAGAGCATTGTAGAGGGACAGACAGGAAAGCAACCCACAGAATCTTACTAAACTCAGTTAACATGGCTGCGTAAATCTAACCTCCCATACCCAATCTCACCACTTTCACGGGTGGTACCATTTCCACACATTTCTAAGACAAAGATGTTGCATTTGAAAGAACAAAGATCATACAAGATAACACTCATTACAGTATAACACTTCACCGAAGTGTATCGGGTTGTCTTACTAATGAGCCAAAAACAAAAAAAACACAAACACAGACCAGGCCACAGACAGACAGGCTAAGTCTGAGCTGCTTTGAGGTGTCACCCAGGTTTCACCGCATTGAGACTGTGTCTGTGCCCCAAATTAAACCCAAACACAGAACATTTAAATCAGCTTGTTTTATTAATTTACTTAGTGTTAAATTCTCACATTCAAATGATAACAGCACCATCTCAGACCTAAAGCATGGTCTACTTAAAATTAGATCATTAACCATGAAAGCAGTCACTGTAAATGAAATTCAGTGATCAGAAATTAGATGTCTGAAACCTGTATTAGACCTGATCAATATACAGCACTAAATGAAGCCACCCCCACAGGTTATAAATATGTACATAGCACTAGATTATCAGGCAGAGGAGGTGGAGTTTGCATAATCTACCAGAATACACTTGATATTCAAAAACACTGTAACACCTTCACTTCTTTTGAGATTCTCTACATTAATATATCAAATCCAGCCACAAATAAAAATGCATTCACACTAATTAATATTTGTAGGTTTTGCTGCAGACTTGGCAGTGTGCAGTGACAAAATTAGAATAGTAGGAGACTTTAATATTCATTTTGAAAAAGCAGACGATCCATTAACAAAGGCGCCTGCGTCGATCTTAGATTCTGTCGGCATCACACAAAACATAACTGAAACCACACATTACTGTAATCATACCCTAGATTTAGTCCTGTGTGATAGCATTGATGATCTAAATATTCTACCTCAAAGCTTAGTAACATCAGACCATTACCTAATCTCCTATGAGCTACATCTTAGGCTCATGTGCCAAATGTTAATTTGGCCCCTTGCCACTTTCTAAAGCATGCAATAATCCAATGACCACTGTACAGTTTACTGAAAATCTCCCAGACCTATCGACCTTAGCTTACAGTCCGTCAGATTAAACATAGCTAGATAGATTAACAAACGGTCTTTAACATAACCTTCAATTAACCTTAGACAAACTGGCTCTGCTCGCACAGTGGTACAGTGATCAAACTCATACCTTAAAACAAACAGCGCAGAAACTAGAGCCAAAATGGCGGACGACCAAACTAGAGGTGTTCCACTCTGCCTGGAAGGACAGCCTTAGTCAATATAGAAAGGGACTCATTAAATCTCTCTCAGCGTATTTGGCCTCACTGATCTAAAATTACAAAAACAATCCGAGAGTATTTTTTAGTGAGATCTCTAAACTTACTAAAAGGCAGGCAGATACTCAACCTCAGATTCCAGCTTCTTTAACCAGTAATGTTTTATGGACTATTTTAATAATAAAGTAGAAAGCATTAAACAACAAATCCAACACTCCTTATTAAATCAAACATTTGACCTTAAATCTAAATTGCTTGGTGTAGCTGCTTTAGAAGATAACTTAGTTGTAGAACAAAGGCTGGAAGCCTTCTACCCACTTCCACAGCCAGAACTAGAAAAAAATATTTCCTCAGCAAATTGTACAACCTGTACACTTGACCCAATTCCCTCTAAAATACTAAAAGAAATACTCCCATTATAATCAGACGTCTTTGAACAATAGTAAATTCATCCCTTAGCTTAGGGCATGTACCCAAAACCCTTAAATCAGCAGTCATAAAACCATAAAACCTAATCAAGAAACCAAATCTTCTAGTCCATCCATAAATAAGAAATTCCTATCTGGATTCAAACCCCATCGTAGCACAGAGACAGCCCTAGTGAAGATTATAAAGATCTCTTTCTTGCCTCTGCTCAAGGCTACGTATCTTTATTAGCCCTACTAGACCTCAGTGCAGCCTTTGATACAATAGTTCACACTATTCTACTAGAAAGATTAGAGAAAATGGTTGAAATCACAGGAACAGCCCTATCGTGGTTCAAATCATATCTAACTGAACACTATCAGTTTGTAAAGATAAAAGATTTATCTTCAAATTACACAAAAGTAAGATATGGAGTTCCTCTATTTTACTCTGTTTTAGGACTGCTATTATTTACATTATACATGTTACCACTGGGCAGTTATAAGCAGACATGGCAATAATTTCCATTGTTATGCAGATGACATGCAGCTCTATAGATCAGCCAAACATGTTGATATTTTAGAATTTAGAGTAAAGAAAATGGAGGACTGTGTAAAGGATATGAAACTCTAGATGTCACATAACTTACTTCTTCTTCACAGTAACAAAACAGAACTTCTCCTTTTATGTCCAAAAGACACTAGAAATAAACTATTTTTATTTAGACTTAATGTTAGACTTGGCTGAGTTTTCCATTATTCCTGGTCCAGCAGCTAAAAATCATTTGACAGAATAAAGATTTGAATAAAGTAAATCATCACTTACCTGACTGGTGTGATTGGGTAAGGTCTTGGTGTAGCACCTTCTCGATGTTTCCAGAGAGCACAACATATTCCAGGCAGCAGAGGTGAAGCCTTTCTCTGTGGTAGAGGACCGGACGTCATACCCAATTTCATCACTTTAACTGGTGGTACTATTTCCATATATTTCTCAGACTAGGAGAAGCTGCATTTGCAAACACTAGTAAATAAAACTTCACCAAAATTAATCTGGCTGTCTTACTAATGAGCTAAAAAACACAGTCACTTGTTTGTACATCCATTGGAAAGAAAGATATTGGATCATTAGATATTCACTTTGCCCCTCCTCTCACTCACAAACAATGTCCTAAAATCTCAAACATGGCTTTAAAAAAAACAAAACAATGGAGAACAGTGAAACTACACTCATATTTCCTCAACATTTCCAGTCTTTCCACTTTGACAAGGATATTTAATCAGAATAGCCAGAATTCCTGCAACAGGTGCCGTCGATGGTAAAACGCAAAAAAATGTGCGGAAACCAAAAACTCTGAGATAAAGAGCTGCTGGTGTTACTTATAAAGATAATCAAAGAACAGAGATGAAATGAAATTCAATGACTAACCTTAACTTCTTTAACAAACTGATTTTTTTTTAGCACTTTAGATGTTCTAAACATGCATGTAGCGCATTTTCATCATGAATAAATCACTACTGTGACACTGTCGTACAATATGCCTATTTTAACAATTTTTATGTAATATTGTTCCAGTGAAACATCCATAAAGCATATAAATCCAAAATCAGCTGTAGTGTACAGAGACACATCTGAAATACACTACTACCCTTAGAATAGCCAGATTACAATTTACCAAAAAGTACTTAAGAGAGCCTGCAGATTTCTTGTGGACTGCTCACTAGTGCTTGAAGGTGGGTAAAATTGTGTCTGTACTCACCCTCTTATTGACAGTACTTAGTGGGGTCCATAGAAACAATCCAAAACATAGGAGTTGGGAAGCTCTCACAAAGTGGCTTGTATTTCAGAAATCCTTCTTCCTGATAATAGTTGATAATCCTGGGTGTTTCCTTGTGAAAGGAAAGTCTGAACCATGGAAATCCCTGGTTTGAGTTGCTGAGAATCAATTCAGGAGAGATACCTTTGTCTTCTGGGTGTAAAGTTTATCCCAGTGTCCATAAAAAGAGCAAGTCAGTTGTAAGGACTGCAAATAGAGAAACAAACAAACAAACAGAAAACAAGACAAAAGTGAAGCTTTCTGCAAAAGCAGAACAGCACAAAACCTCATGAATAAAACATACACAAAGCTCGAATGAATATATAAAGAATTAAATGATAGCAAACTTACAGTGAGTATTAGAACCTATAGTTCCACCAAGAAGGATCTTCATTACAGTGAGGCCTACAATGAGGCCTAAAGTGAGCCACAACTAAACCACCTTGCTGCTGCTTAGTTCCCTCCTTTTGGCCTACTTCCACTGGCCTACTTCCAATATACTGCCACATAGTGGATGGAGTAGGAATTACCATGAAAAAAACACTGTCACAACACTGGAGTCACACGAGTGTCAGCAATCAAGTAGGCCTAAGTTTTAGGATTTTTTATACCAATATAGAAAATAGGCAAGTGGCTTAAAGTTCCAACCTCAACAGGCCCAATGAGACCTAAAGAACCAGCACAACAGGCCCAAGGATAAGGATAATTACAAATCAATACACATAACTAATCATCAAAATTATTGCATTTTCAACTAAAAAAAACATTCTGTTAATAGTCATATCTCATATGAAGACTTTTGTATCCTTTGAAAAGAACTAAATCTGACATGTGTGACTGTCTCCTATAAATACTTATAAATAAATGAGTACATTGTAAGGTGAATGCTGTGCCAAGGTCCTGCACAATTGTTTCATATTTTAGTGACAAATAATTAGCAATTTAATACATTTATTATGTATTTATATTTAGCATTATTGTAAGGCATTTCTGGCAACTTCACTGGTTAATAGAATATGCCTACATTAATAAATCCCCTTAGGTTTCACTCTGATTAGTGAATGTTTAGCATGTCAAATGTATGCTTGAATGTGATTGGCTAATGGCAACCACAATAATTGACATATCAAGTCCTCTGGTCAGACTATTATAGAATAGGCTAAAGATGCAGCAAGTAAAATTGTAGCTTGACTGGATGAATGGTTTCTGAGAAACAGTTATGTACTACTGGCCTCGCTTTCTTGTGACAAATGTCCACCAAACTTGACATGCCCCCTCAAAATAATGTGCTGAACAAATTTTGTTAAAATGAGCTTAAGTGTTCAAAAGGTACAGGTTGACATTATTCATTATAATTATTATTAATCATAAATATCGCAGGTATTTTGCTAACAGATATGTGAGGATTGGTAAAAAAAAATCCTAGAAGTAGGAAGGATCAAGAAATCAGCCAAATAAAAAATATTTTTTTAGTGAATGTCATTTTTCTTGGCCGAGTTTTTCACAGCTGCTGTAACTTGTTTGGTGTTTCTGGGATTTACGGCTCTTTATGGCAGGAGTAAACAGACCCAAAGTGTCATTCACAGTGCTGAGGCAAGACTCATTCTCCAGCTCATTTCTCCTACCTGATTACAAAAATGCAGCCTACCTCGACTGCAGCCTAGACTTTGTATTGCAGCTAAAGACACCAATATGATTGTATTTACACATAAGGTCACCGATCACCCAAAACTAGAGCTGAAACAGTATGAAAATTGAATGTCACGATTATAGTAACATTAATGCTTGATATGGTTATCAGTATTATCACATGCTGTTACAATGTGCTGAACAGTTAAAAAAATACTGAATTACATACTGAAATTTCAGGCTTTTCTTACTGTAGTTGTGTCAGTAGTGGCGTGGTGGCGCTGTAACATAATCAGTACAGTGCACTGGGGAAGTCAGCGTGCTGTGAGCCACAGATAGAAGTCTTATTACACAGCAGCACTTCCACCAAACAGTGCATGATAAGTCATGTCTATTCAGCAGTAGGCTCGACAATTCCCTATTTGGGTTCAAAGAATCATTAGGGACACTTTTCACCTCAGCCACACACTTCCATCCGGGAGGAGATAAAGGACCATTCTTGCCAGAATTGCTGCCAGAAATCCACAGAGCTGCTAATCTGCAAACTGTCCTTCCAGCTTCCAGCAGTTCTCCTCAGTGCACAAGAACATCCAGGGCTTCAAGGGCCGATCTCCACCCCTAGATCTCCGCTCCCATGGCCCTCCTTGAGGCTATCGAGGGCTACTGGGTGGGTCAGTCTGAAGACCCTAACCTGTGCGCTATCCACACCAAAAGAATCACCCTCATGCCTAAACACATCCAGCTGGTCGGCGGAGAGCCCGCAAACCAGGGCACCCAAAATACCCAACAGCCCTGTTAAGACCCACCTACCCAGTGTTGCCAACTTATATTTAGTGACTTTTCAGATCCCTCTAGAGACTTTTTTTAAGCGACTAGCAACAAATCTAGCGACTTTTTCTGGTGTTATTGGAGACTTTTGGAGACTCTGAGGTGAACACATGTTCTTCAGTTACTGTCCTCAGCAGCAGGTGCTGCCGTGAGCCCCGTCCCTCACAGTCAGAGCAGACCCACACCGCTCCACGTACACACTGCAAATGAACTGCGCATACCCAAAGCCTCCGCTGACCCCCCCCAAAACTAAAAACTAAAAAAAGAGTAAGTAACTCTTTTAACGTAACTGCCGGTCTCAAGCCCGGATAAAGACGGAGGGTTAAATGTACAGTAGCAGTTCCACACCACATAACCCACTTTTGATTCAATTTGATATGCTAACATTTAACAGGACAAAATGTATTTATTTAATTTACGTACAAATGATTTATGGAATGTGGGTCTAGACAATGCTTTAAAATAGTATGAAGTTATTTTGTGAAGTAAAAGCCTATTTCAAAGGCAAAGAAAAAAAAGAATCAACAGAAGAAGTTGATTTATTCAGAGTTCATTTGTAGCTCTAACACATTTAGGCTGTTTTTACTCACTTTTTTCTCTCCCACAACGTCATCCCTTTATTCTACAGCTTCAAACACGAGCAAATAATTAATTATGCAAATTGGGCGATGGCGTCATTTAGCGACTTCTGGCGACTTTCTGGACAGACAACAGCTCCTTTCCTTACTGAGGAGTTGGCAGCACTGCACCTACCCCTGTCAGCGCAGTCAGCGCAGTCAGCACTGCAGTGCTGTAGTCAATCAACCAATTAACCACCAAGTTCAGCTCTATTCAGGATGGGCTGGAGAATATGCTCCTCATTATGAAGACACTCACACTTTTTGAAAACGTTGCTGGACACAGGCATTGATATAACCGAGGAGGAGGCACAGAAATTCAGAGGTAAGAGTTTTGTGATCTTATTAAGTGACTTTTACTTATTTTAATAGTAAAATCTCTCAGGAGCTGCTAAAGTAATGCTAATGTACCAACAGCTGTGCTAGCTAGCTAAGTTAGCAAGTGCTATCTTCTCAATAAAGCTGTACAGGAAGATCCTGCTCATCTTAGCTCTTCTGTTTGAAACAGATTTGGAAGTCATATTAATAAACAGCTGTTTTGGTGTTTAGTTCAGCAGTAGGTCTGTGGGTTGGAGTTACATGCAAGCTAAGCTGCTAACGACGGAGATTAGCTTAACACTGAAGTGCTCTCATGACTCCAGCTTTAGCAGACAGTGAGCTTTTCTCTAGTCCTACATGCTCTAAATGTATGTAGTCGAGTGAGCACTAAATGAGAGCATTGTAAGCTTTAATTTGGGTCAATTACAGCTAAGGTTACCTGAGGCTTTCTAAAAAAGTCTCTCTGTTAGCCTCGATTCTCGTCTTATAAGAGGCTGCACTGCATGCAGAGAGCAGTTTAATCAGGGGTTACTGGTCCTGCACTCCGGCGCTAGGCAGCTGCTTTGCTAGAGGAATGAATCATACAGATATATGTAGTAATGTAGCTTAGCTAGCTGGCTAACTGGGGTCAGTTAGACTTTACAGTCTGGTTGGTGTGAGTGTTTAGCTGCCCCCCCTCACTAGCTGCCCCCCCTCACTAGCTGCCCTCCTTCACTAGCTGCCCTCCTCACTAGCTGCCCCCCCCTCACTAGCTGCCCTCCTCACTAGCTGCATCGTGAATTAGCATGAGACTGAAGGTGGTGTCTTTATTTCCAGCTTCTTATTCTGATTTTCTGCTGAATTTGCTGTTAAAAGGTAACATGGAACATTTAGTGCTTTTTTTTTTTTACAGACATTTACAACAAAAGCTTTAAGAGGCTTAAACTTTCCAGACGCCTGGTTCTTATCACCACGGCTGTAAAAATGACTGTACTGTAAGAATTACTGAACACATTTGATTGATTTTGTTGCTCTTGGTGTGCAGGTATCCCACCAATGCAGAGTATCTCCAAGTTACCAAAGCTTTAATGGTGAAGAGCTCTTTCCTGAGGGATGTTGAGGAGAACGGTTATGTAAGTTTGTTTAAGAATGATTTTATTATGGTTGATCACAGAACAGTAGTAGGTGTAATATTGGTGGAGAGATTTTAGTAATTCTCTTTTTATGGTTGGGACTGATATCTTGTGTCTTTGATAAAGGAATCATGCGTTGTTGGAGAGGATACTACGTCTGAGGCCCACATTAAGGTGTTGCATGAAAAACCTGATTTGATTTACATTTACATATTTGTCATTTAGCTGACACTCTTATCCAGAGCGACTTACAAGGTAACTCATATTACAGAGGCGGGTCAGTGTAGTGTTAGGAGTCTTGCCCAAGGACTCATGCGCAGCATAGTCACCCAAATCGGGAATCGAACCCCAGCCTCCCACATGGTGTGGTAGCTTAGTGGCAGGTAGTGGTGTTATCTGTTGCGCCACACCAACCACATTTGATGATCGCGAAGGACCTCATGAAGACCTTTGCATTGGCAGCATGGAGAACTAGCTGAGGGAATGACTATTGAAAAGCTCTTGGAAGATTCTCAGGGGTAAGTGGAATAAAGTAATGGGAAAAATAGTCTTTTTATAGTCTATTGTAAGATATTTATGACTGTTCTAGGTTTTTTACTCTCCACTACTGCCTTCATCTCTACACTTTATTGCAACATCATAATGAAGCTTTTGTGTGTTTTTTGCTTTTGTGTTACAGTGTATGATGAGGTTGATGCCATCCATCCTGTGATGGTGAACATTTGCCACTGCTTCAGCTGAAACAGTGCTGGGAGTTTTCCTCTAAAGGACTTCTAGATGATCCTCAAGAGATGTTCAGCAGAAGTGTAAGCACACCATTTTCATCTCCACCAGCAGACCTACAGAAGACTCTTAAATTCAGTGATGCTCTCAGAGGTGTACAGGGTCAAGGGAAGGTGCTTCAGTGTGTATCTAATATTACACTAAATTATGTAAGTATTCCCTTGATGATGTTTGTGTAACGGGCCGTCTGCATACTGAAGTGATTCCATTGTTTTGGAAAGTCACGTACTTACTAAACATAGACACTGTGTGGGTTCTGTTAGGTAAACTGTTGCTTCTGGTTTCTGGTGGGTGTTTTTCTTTTTAATAAGGTTGATCTTTTCCGGAGTATAAACGTAACATGGATTCTTTGAGTATGGCATTTTTTTAAAATAACTTTTCACCTCCATAAACCTTCTGTTGAGATGAATTTCTGTTTCTGATGCTCTTTCAATTAATGCTAAAGTTGAGTGTTTTATACTAAATAAACAGCATAGAAAGACATTGTGAACATGTGTGGATCTTTTAGGTACACTTTAGTCACACTTCTTAGGGTACTTAATAATAAAAAATACTTCTGTGTCCTCCAGACTCTCTGTGTGACCGTGGAGTATGGCAGCTCCACTGTGGCAGATGGGGGCCCTGCAATAGGTGGTGAGAAATGCCTTCCATGAGACACGTTCCTTATCGGCACTGTGTGTAAAAAGCTTGCAGCTTCATTAGGAACACCTTTCACCCCAGCCACACACTGTATAACCACCTACAATCCAGGAGGAGAGGAACAAACCAATGAGATGAGACTGTCAGTGTTTGTGTTGTAATATTTCACATCAAAATATTTATATCTAGTACAATCTACTTAATCTGTCTTGGCACGTGTAAAGCCACAATATGACAGGAATGACATTCTTTCACTTTTCTTGGCAAAGTCACCTTCATGAATACTGGCAGCCGGTTATTTATTTCAGTGGACTTTGTTTACCTTACAATTCATAAAGTAATGTGAAGGAAAGGACACTCTCCCTCTCTATGGAGTTCACTTTTTCTGCACTCGAGAGTCTAATACGGTGTCTTTAATATTCTCTAATTCACTCACTATTAAGGGCACAGAAGCCGTTCACTCGAATAGAAGAGTGCACTTCTATATAGTGAGGAGGAATCCCTTTGGAATTGACCTCATGGATGGAGCTTGGATGTCGCCATGTGGTCAAACTGATAAACTGCAAGAGTTATACATAGATGCACATATTGACAAATTGTATGATTGTGTCCGTTATTGATACTCTGTATAAAAAAAAGTGTCATTATTTATCAAAACAAATCTGTATAAATAAAATACATAAAAAATCTGTAACAGCTTTTAGCTGTTGTGCCTTTTTAACAAAACAAAAATCTGTAAAAATAAATGAATTTTAATTTTAAATAGCAGAATCTGAGGTAAATGGAGAATCAGAGGTATTGCCTACCCTATGAGACGGTACATGTTCTACATCTACAAACTGTGTAAAACCATAGAGTCACATTTTAATAAGTTATGAACTGTGATTTATTCTTACATTTCTAATATTTCAGTCAAGTGGCTTTTATTGTGACTTCAGCTCTGTACAAGTACACAGTGAAATGAAATGGTGACAACATTAAACTAAAGACACTACAATAACTACAGTAACTACGACTCCTCGCTGAGTAGAGGGGTGATTATAAGGTGTGTAACCCTGTTAAAATAAGCTCCTATTTCTGAGCTCTTCTATAGAGTCTGTGCTTTTCCCCTTCTCTCCCCTCTTCACTTCTCCTTACAGTCTTCAAGCGGGAGTCTGTCGTGTCCAGAGCTGATGCTGACTCGACATTTTTGTGAGCAGTTATGGAAGTTAAAAACGCTGCTAAACCCAAAATCTCCAAAAGGGATATAAAAGACCCCATTCAGTGTTTTTAGCTGTTCAGTTGTGAAGAGAAACTCCAGTGAGTTCAGACAGTGCAGTTTAAGGAGGGATTGTGAGTAAATAAGTGTATATTTATGTGTTGATAATGGGGGTTAAAAGGTCATTAAAACAGCCGGAGTAGAAATGAGAGATAAACCTTGGTCAAAGAGTTCGTTTCAGCTGCTAAGCTGTAGGCTAGCAGGCGGAGGCTAGCGGGATTAGCGTCTTGCTAAAGTGTAAATATACGATGTTAAGTGTAAAATCCTGCTGTTTACGGACTCAGAGACATGCTGAGATGAATATGATTGTCATGCAGTCTTGCTGAACTTAGTGCTGTATGGTACAGGTTGTTTTATTGACGGGAAAAGCGAGCGAATTTTCCTGTGTCCAAGAACCCGAGACTACACTTCCCAGAGTACTGTGCGAATGACCTCAGTAGCGCGAGCGCCCCAAACAGAGCTGCAGAGAAAGATACACACACACACACACACACACACACACACACATAAACCTCAGTCTACCCGGGTAGTGAAGTGGGGGGAGAAGAAACCAGAAAGGAACATTGATTATAACAAAAGGAAAAAACTGTTGCTTCTCTTTTCAAGGTCAAAAGACTGTTTTATTGTTGAAAGTTGAGTTAAATATCTCAGGAATACTTGATCCTGAAGTTTATTATTTTTTATTATTTTCTGTGAATAAATATATGATTGTATCTTTAACCCTGTACTCCCTGGTCTGTTGCACCTCTGTCCAAGCTCTCCTTAGTGAACCTAGTGAGATATCGACGCTGGTCCAAACCCCTGAAGAACCCAAACCTATGGTTGACCTCTCCCTCAATAGCAGTTCCTATTGTGGTGTAACGACCTGTGTAGACTGTGAGTTAGCTAACGTAGCTACTGCGTTACGTATATGTGCTACAGGTGCAAAGATATTTAACAGGTAGGTAGTGAGAATAAGGAGCATAGAAATGTAACACGCCGTGACATCATATAAAACACGGCAGGTACTGAGGTAGTAAAGTATGGAATATATAAATAAGATAAATAGGATGCAGACATATTAAAATGCTATGGGTCGTGGGTGGGGTGGGGGGCCTCGTTCAGTCTCTGTTGTTTAAGGGTCTGACTGCTTGTGGGACAAAGCTATTGCAGAGCCGTGCAGTGACAGCATGGATGCTCCTGTACCTTCTACCAGACGACCAAAAAGTCCATGTGAGGGATGAGTGGGGTCCTTCACAATGCTGATGGCCTTACGGGTGCAGCGTGTGGTGTGAATGTCTGTGACAGAGGGGAGAGAGACCCCTATGATCTTCTCAGCTGTCTCACTATTCTATGTAGGGTCTTGCGGTCTGAGGCATTGCAATTCCCAAACCGGGCGATGATGCAGCTGCTCAGGATGCTCTCCACAGTCCCCCTATAGAACATGGTGAGGACTGGAGGAGGAGTGTGAGCTTTCCTCAGTCTGCAGGAAGTAGAGGCGCTGCTTTCTTGGCTATGGAGCTGGTGTTGAGGGATCACGTGAGGTTCTCTGTGATGTAGATGCCGTTCACAGAGAATAATACGATCACTGTGAATAATATTTAAATCCAGCATAAATGAACCATCCCCACATTCCCCAATAAACACAGAGTGCAGCATGTTGGGTGCACATTCCTACCAGAGCACCACAGATAGAAAATGATGCTCTAACCCACCAGTTATAGTAGATATATGACTGTCATCATGAAGCTATGAACTAGCTTACATATCACCATTCCTTCCTCCGCGGCCAAAATAAGGAACTCCAGATACATGGCTTTTCCAATCCAGTGTGAAAATGAATTAGGTCTAAAATAGCTGAACTGTGGTGTGGTAGCAAGCTAACTACCATGTATTCTTTATTTAAAAAATGGCTTGGTTTGCATAAATTGTGCTGTAGCCAACAGGCTTTCCTCTCCACATTTTGTGAGCTGTAGTCTTGAGCTAATTTGCTCAATACTAATGATGCTAATCAAGTCCCCTGTCAGATATAACTGGCTATGTTGCTCAGATCATTAGTGGATTAAGAGACCATGGTTTAAGGATTATTGTTTGGTGAAATTTACTCTTTCCACTTTGTCTGCCATTTACTTGACTTAATCACGGTAACCTGTATAAAGTTCTAATTATGACTTTGTTTTACAGGTACAGATTGTCTGAATTCAAGGCTGCAACTGAGGATAAAGTGAAGTAAGTTTAGCAATTTTGTCTCATATGAAGAAAAACTATATTTTATATAGTTTTATATATATATATATATATATATATATATATATATATATATATATATATATATATTAATGACTAAGACAGTCGTAAGTGTAGAACACAGGGTTTAGGAAAAATTAACCAAAACTGTCTAACATCTTATTTTTTCAATCCCATGTGGAATTTGTACAACATACGAAGGATCCCAGAAGAAAGTCCTCGAGAGCTGGTCAGCTCTGGTCACTGAGAGACAGGTAACCAGTCACAGAAGTCATGTCAGATTTACTGTATATATCCTAGTGTGCTGTATTTAGCTATTATTTAATGTCTGTTCTTGTCTCCTCAGATTAGGACACGGTTAAAGAGAGTCATCACCACAGACCTTTTCCCGTATTTTATCAGACTACTTAATGGTCGTGCAGCTTAGCTCATATTCTGCTAGTTAGTCGGCAGAGTAGTGTAAAAGGCTGCTGACAATCCAGAGCCGGGACCAGGCCGCAGACAGACAGGCTAAACCGACCGCATGCGAGCTGCTTTGAGGTGTCACCCAGGTTTCACCGTATTGAGACTGTGTCTGTGCCCCGAATTAAACCCAAACATAGAATATCAAAATCTGCTCGTTTTAATAATTTAATCAGTGTTAAATTCACAGATTCAAACGATAACAGCACTACCTGAGACCTAAAGCTATTTAATATTAGATCATTATCCTCGAAAGCAGTCATCGTAAATTAAATTATATGTGATCAGAAACTAGATGTTTTCTGTCTTACTGACACCTGGATTAGACCTGATCAATATATAGCACTAAATGAAGCCACCCCGCAGGTTATAAATATGTACATAGCCCTAGATGATCAGGCAGAGGAGGTGGAGTTTGCATAATCTACCAGAATACACTAAATATTACTCAAACACTGTAACACCTTGACTTCTTTTGAGATTCTCTACATTAATATATCAAATCCAGCCACAAATAAAAATGCATTCACACTAATTAATATTTATAGGCCTCCAGGACCCTACTATTTTTTTTTTAAAGAATTTAGTGATTTTGCTGCAGACTTGGCAGTGTGACAGTGTGACAAAGTTATAATAGTAGGAGACTTTAATATTAATTTTTAAAAAGCAGACAATCCATTAACGAAGGCATTTGTATCAATTTTAGATTTTGTCAGAATCACACAAAACGTAACTGGACCCACACATTACTGTAACCATACCCTAGATTTAGTCCTGACCCTGGGTGTTAGCATTGATCATCTAGATATTGTACCTCAAAGCTCAGTAATATCAGACCGTTTTCTAATTTCCTTTAAGCTACATCTTAGGCAAAATGTTAATTTGTCCCCCCAACACTGTCTAAAGCGCTCAATCACCGCAATGACAGCTGTACAGTTTACTAAAAACCTCCCACCCTTATCGACCTCAGCTTACACTCCTTCAGACCAAACGGAGCTAGTTAAATTAACAAAAGATCTAGAAAAAACCCTTCGATCAACCTTAGACAAAGTAGCACCGTTTAGGCAAAAAAATGACAAGGCAAAAAAGGCTCGCACCGTGGTACAGCAATCATACTCGTACCAGTGCAGAAACTAGAGCGTAAATGGCGGACGACCAAACTAGAGGTGTTCCACTCTGCCTGGAAGGACAGCCTTAGTCAATATAGAAAGGCACTTATTAAAGCTCGCTCAAAAACAAAAACAATTCCTAGATTACTTTTAAGTGAGATCTCTAAACCTACTTAAAGCCATACAGATTCTCAACCCCAGATTCCAACATCTTTAACCAGTCATGTTTTTATGGACTATTTTAATAATAAAATAGAAAATATTAAACAAATCCAACCCTGCTTATTAAATCAAACATGGCCGTCACTTGGTGGAGCTGCTTTAGAACATAACTTAGTTGTAGAACAAAGGCTGGAAGCCTTCTACCCACTTCCACAGCCAGAACTAGAAAAAATGATTTCCTCAGCAAATTGTACAACCTGTACACTTGACCCAATTCCCTCTAAAATACTAAAAGAAATACTCCCAATTATAATCAGACCTCTTTTAACAATTGTAAATTCATCCCTTAGCCTAGGGCATGTACCCCAAACCCTTAAATTAGCAGTCATAAAACCTTTAATCAAGAAACCAAATCTTGACCCCAGTGTATTGTCTAATTACAGACCCATCTCCAACGTAACATTTATATCCAAGATATTAGAAAAAGCTGTGGCCCAACAACTCTGCTTATACCTGAGTAAAAATGACATGTATGAGAAATTCCAATCTGGATTTAGACCCAATCACAGCACAGACACAGCCCTAGTGAAGATTACAAATGATCTCCTTCTTGCCTCTGATCAAGGCTAGGTATCTTTATTAGCCCTACTAGACCTCAGTGCAGCCTTTGATACAATAGTTCACACTATTCTACTAGATAGATTAGAGAAAATGGTTGGAATCACAGGAACAGCCCTATCGTGGTTCATATCTAACGGAACACTATCAGTTTGTAAAGATAAAAGATTTATCTTGAAATTACACAGAAGTAAGATATGGAGTTCCGCAAGGCTCAATTTTAGGACCGCTATTATTTACGTTATACATGTTACCACTGGGCAGTTATAAGCAGACATGACGTTAATTTCCATTTTTATGCAGATGACACACAGCTCTATATATCAGCCAAACCTGACGATAAATTTAGATTACAGAAAATGAAGGACTGTGTAAAGGATATAAAACCAAGGATATAAAAGTCCAAAAGACACTAGAAATAAACTAGCAGACTTAATGTTAGACTTGGCTGATGCTTCCAAAACAAAATTCTTCTATTAATATATAAAGCCCTACATGGCCTCGCTCCTGAGTACATGCGGGATCTTATTACATATTACAAACCATCAAGACTACTTAGATCTCAGGGTGCTGCCCTCTGACTCGTTCCCAAAATTCAGAAAACCTTAGCAGGGGGAAGAGCCTTTTCTTATGAAGCCCCCAACTCTGGAATAACCCTCCAGATAATGTTCGGGACTCAGAGACAGTCTCAATCTTTAAATCTAAGCTGAAAACTCATCTGTTTAGCTTAGATTTTGGTAATTAATGTTTCCCCTTAGATAAAGGTTGTAGATCCAGGGGTTCACGGACACAGGGAATTGTAGTACACTGAGATGCTGGAGCTGTCGTCTCACTGCTTACACGCGATCACTCAGGTTTGTTGACGGTGGAGCAGATGGATGCCAGCGTTTTAGGGTGCTCCCGTGTCTGTGTTACCTTCTGGCTCTCTCCTTTCAATTAGGCTGTTATAAACAGACCTGACGGAGTCGTCAGACACACTCTGATACTGCTCAACATTCTCTGCTCTCTATAAAATTCTCTCAGTACTAACTGTCTCTTTTTACCTTCTCCGAGTAAATGGCTACCCAGCCTGACCTGCTGGAAGATTGCCCGCCGAGGTCCCCTCTACCTGCGTCAGACCAGCTGCCACTTACCAGTCCGACTATCAGGCCCCCCACCCACCACCACCCATAGCAGACCAGCGACACACCCGCCTACCACTGCTACCTGTTTAATGACCATGTTAAAACCTAAATTGACTCGTAACTATCTGCCACTATTGATATCACCACTATTAACTCTCTGTTATATCTGGTTTGGTCATTTTTATGAATAATGTTTAAATAGTTCTGACCAGAGGAGGATGTTTTTTTGTTTTTATTAATTACTAATTATGTACAGCAGCTTTGTGACGACAACAGGTGTAAAAAGCTCTATACAAATATATCTGAATTGACTTTAATTTTGGACTGCCCTGAGAAATCTGTAGGTGCAGGATCTGTTCATGATTCATCAATTTTCATAACTCTATATCCTGTAGAACAACTTCAGAAGATCCAGAAGATTTTACCAGGATGTCTGATTTAAGCCTGTACCTGTTTTTGTGAGGCTAGACTGTGTGCATGTATAGCTTTGAACATGTACTTGTGATGCAGGTATGCTGTGGGTCATGTGAATAATGATTTCTTTTTATTAATGATATAAACTATAGAGGAGCATTACTGAGGAGTCCTGGGCATGTCCCTGTTCATTAAATAGGGGCTTTGTTTTATAGGTTGTACACTGGCAGTGAATGAGTTAACTGAGCTCATCAGTTCAGTAATCAGAAATCCATTCTCTCTCCATTAGCAGAACTGATCATCTGCTCCTCAAACCATTGTTAAGTTGGATCAGCTTTGCTAAAGCAAAGATAGCTGGAAAGTAAGCAAGGAACACTGTAATGAGTGGAGTTGGGAATCACCAGTCCAGTTTTATGACAGAAATCTAACCTTATAGAGCAGAATCATTTTCCTTGCAGACAAAATGGAAACAAACTGTTTCTTCTAATATTTCATGGATATGGATATTTTGTGGAAATGAGACTTACTGATGAGCAATGTAGCTGCTCAACAAGATGCTGTTTCTCGGGAGACTCTTAATGTTTATTTGTGGCAGAGGAGACTATTGTATTACACAACCTCAAAGATGTCCTGTGCAGCGTTGCCTTCGATTGTGTAAATGTTGAGTGTCTGAGCTTTCACAGTGAGTTGTGATGAAGCTCACACCAGACCAGGCCTCTGCAGGAACATACAGATTAAGAAGCTGGATCAGAAGGTGCTTACAGATTAGGTCCCTCTCTCCGGGTGTCACTAATACAAACAAATCTGCAACATAAAATACTTTTTGACTGAGAGCTAAAATTACTGTCTTACATCAATTCCCACTTCCCAAAACTGATTAAGGGAAAAGTGATCTACTTGTGTTATATTTTATTGCTGCTACATTACATATCCTTGGGTTTAAAATTTTAAAGAAAAAAGGTATTGGAGTTTTATTAATCTTTTATATTATATAACTTTTATATTAGCGGGGTAATTCATTAACACAGTGAATTTCTGAAGAAATTATTCATTTTTATTAATTTAATTGTTACTTAGCGATTACCTTAAACTACCTCAAGCTAAATCAATTATTTATTTCAATAATTGTCAGATTATTTGATTGTTAAAATAGTTGTTTGTTGCATCCCTAATCTGCTGCAGCCTGAGAAGTTTAAAAATGAATAAAGATTTTATTTTAATTGAAGTGTTTGTCATTATTGAACAGTATGACTATTACTTGTGTCATTAGTAAGAAAAGGACATTAATATGTAATGTTTAATATCTCAAGCAAATTTGTTAATGAACATTAAAGCACATACACTTACTCATTTAACAAAACTAATAAATATCCTTACTCTGCTTACAGGGCCAAATCTCCTTTCAGTCCAACTTGAGTGTGAAGTAAAATAATTAAAAACAAAGTTTTACTTTTACCACCGTTTACTTTACTAAATAAATAAATAACTTAAAAATAACTTATATAAAATAAAAAAGTCAGATACAGACAAACTCATTTGTGTTTATTTACATATAAATGTTTAAGTGTTTTAGGCTGTGGCCAATCGACTGTGGTGAGAAGCAGTTTGACCAATGGTTGATGTAGACGACCGTACTTGTAGACCAAACGCGGGCAGTGAGAAGGCGGGGCTTAAACTGCGGCTTTAAAGCTGTATAAATCCACACACAGACTGAGTAGCGACTGTAGAAAGAGACACAGACGTGAAATAAATGCGCACACAAAAAGAGAACATGTCCAGTAAAAAGAGGACGTCTGGTCACCCTGCTTAACGAACCTCCACTTAGTCATTCCTGGAGTTTTGGAATTGTTACTGCTGAATTTACCCCATTTGTTGTGGAACTACTTTTTTGGAGGAGGAAATTTATATTATTTAAGGTTTAGAAAGAATATCAAGGCTTCTCTGCTTTATTTGGTTTGTATAAAATACTCTTAGAATGAATTATCTTTAAAGATGTCTAATAGATCCCAACTGTATTTGGCATTTTGTCTCCAAAACTGGAGGACTATCATTTATCACTTTTAAAATATACTTATTTGACAAGAAAATAATACATAGGTGAAAACTATTACTAATGGTCTTATGAATAAGACTTGTACAAAAGTAATTTCAGATGCAGTAGCAAAATGCAATCATTATGTATATTTGATAAGAAATGTAATAATAAACATATTAGAAACCTGCTTAATATCAAAAATCAAAAATGAGTGAGGAAGTAAATAACCAAATAATTTTGATATGAAGGGAAAATTAAACAGTCATGTGTCCACTGACCAAATAAACCCATCAACTCTAATCAGGATTTCTACTGGAGCTTTCCAGCTGCTGGTCTTTTAACACAGGTTTAACTCAGTCTGATATTAAACGGTATATTTGCGCCATCTGCTGTTCACTTCACCACATTACATCAGCGCAGTATTTTCCTTTTACAGCGTTTATCATTTTTAACATTTTTAAATTATGCTGATATTGTATTATTCAACCAATAATTCTAAATGCTTTTAAATGTATTACCAGATATTTTAACAGATTTTTAATTGAAATTAAATGAAGTTAAACTGGTGATTTTTTGTTGATTGTTGTATAATTGTTATAATCAGAAAAGTGCTGGACACCATCAGGGCACCAGCTAAATTATTAAATGCTGGCACTGAATATACAGTTATAAATAACACGTTTACCAGAAACAGAGACGCTACGACAAACGTCTGCCCTTACTGGAGTAACACTGGTGTAATTGGCGCTTTGTCGCCGTCTAGCGGCCAGAATCTGTAACTGACTGTAACTATCATTAAAGAAATGACGAGGCTCGTTTCGTTTGACCCAGTGACTCTGCTGCTGCTGGAGGAACAAGAATAACCCTCTCGTATTGCAGATATTAGATCTATTATTTGATATTATAATAGTGGGATAAAATCCATATTAGAGAATATTGTAACCTACAACTCGATGTCTTTTGTTCAGACGCTAGAGGGACCCCAGAGTGAGTCCAAAACAATGGGTCTATATGAAGCTGTTCAAAATAGTAATTTATAAATGATTCATCATTTTTATACAGATAACAGCTCTCACTGTAACACAGAACAGAGGAAAACAACTCAACACACTTTTAATCAACAATTATAGGACTTCAGTGGTTAAAAATGTTTGAATGTTTTTTTCTGGTCTTTCAGGCAGGAATGATCTTTAATTACTAAAGCAGAAGAAATCCTTACATAATTTAATAAGAAAAAAATGTAACAGCGTACACATCCTGCCCTACAGGAAACAGATGTAGAGCAGAAACCGCTTCCATTCTGGTTACTGAGTGCTGATTGACTGGTGAACTGATCTGCTTATCGGCTGGTCAGACTCACTGACGTCTTGAATTATGTCTCATAATTGATTAAAATGTGTGTTGAGTTGTTTTATGATGTACTGTGTCGAGAACGTGAGCAGTTATCTATATCAAAATGTAGGAGCATTATTATTTTTGCACAAAAGCTCCGTATGGACCCATTCATTTTAGACTTGCGGTTGAGCGTCCTCTAGTGTCCGAACAAAACGGAGGGCATAATCAAGTGCTTTATTCATTTAGAATAATGTCTAATAGTGTTGGTCATATAAAGTCCACAATAGTGGAGCTACAAGTTCTCTGGAACAGCAGCAGCAGAGTCACTGGACCTCCTCATTTATTTCATGATTAGCGTTGGTCAGTTACAGATGCCGGCTGCTAGACGGAGAGAAAGCAACAATTACACTGACCGTACTCTAACAGACATACTGGGGTTGCGGCCCCCAAATCGTTAGCTAATTAGGCCACTGTCACACCGGTGTCACATCCTCTGACGTCATCTTACAGAAGGACCATTTAGGACACAATACGTTAACCAGCTGATGTAGCTAACATGCTACTCGTTAGCCAGCCGAGCTAATCAACCACCTTGCCTGTATTAGCTATCATGCTACTGGTTAGCCAGCCGCCAAGTTGCACCCCCCCCCCCCCACACACACACACACACACAGTGTGTTTAATCTAGTAATAGTTGTTTTTTTTATTGCTTTATTATTTTATTTGGATCCCAGTTATCTGCTGATCTTGCACAAGGTTAGCTCGATAGCGGGTAGCAAGTGAACGATAACTAGCTTTACCTGTTAGAATCAGCTTTAAATGCCAGAGTAGCAACAACAATATTACATCAGTTTAACTTGCTAATGTTTAACATTTGATTAATAAAGATAAATAGCAACGCTTTATTCAGATAAAAACGTCTCAGTAATGATCAGTAAATATCTTTCTATAAATTTTAATCTGGCATATAAGTCTGACAGCTGTGTGAAGATGGGCAGTTAATCACGTGCGTGATTTTAACCAATGGAACAGTCGGGGGATAGGATGTGTCACAGCACCGGCCGGTCTGACTTATTTACACCTTACCATAAAGCTAACACTAACAAGTGAACTTCATTCTTTATTTTAGTTCATTTATTTAGATTTTCATTTATTGTATTTATTAATTATGAATGTATTTGGAGTATTGTTAGAATGTACTGCTTGTTTTCTAGAATGAATTCATCCAGTGTGAATAATTCATAAGAGTATTTTATGGACAATCAATCCTTCAACAGGTTTATTTACTATTTAAGTGGTGAAAAATCCACACAGACAGATCAGTGGAACGCACCTCGCACCAGCAGGTGTTACAGTATAAGAGCATCACAAAGACCAGAAACCTTTGAGAAACTGACAAAGAACACAAAGAAGTTCAAACGCATTGGTTACACCTAATTGTGATATGAATAAACAAAAGGGCATTAACATACATGCATAATTAATGAAGAGGAAGGAAGCTCAAATATGTTTTTTAGAAGCCCCTCACACCTGGAGATACCCAAACAAGTTGGTATGCAACTTCGAGGTCACTTGAACAATAACTGACTGTGGCCAGCATAGGGGAAACAGATAAGGCTTACACTTAGGACCGGAGGAGTAGCTAGTTTGTTCCACTCCGGACGAAGGGGAGTAACTGATTTGTGGACTCTTTCATATGGAGCAGTAAAATTATATCCACCCGAAAGTTATGATTAAGTGCCCAAGTCTATTAGTATGTTAGCCTGGATATAATATACTAAGAGAATGAAGCTAATGGAATACATATGGTATATGTGAGAGATAATAATCATCTGACTATGTACTACTATAATCTCGAAACCACATTTCCTCCCTTTAGACATAAAATGTCCATAACACAAAGAAGAGATTCGTCAACAAAATACTCAACGTCAACAAACTGTCAGAAACAAGTAAACAAAACCTCAAACCATAGAAAAATGTAAAACAAAGATTCTAACTGTTCAGAACTAGCTGATCTGAATTTAGATCTATGTACACCATTCCGATTACCTTTATGTGGCATAAAATCTAATACAATTGTATATAAACATAGGAGAGAGCGAAGTATACAAATACAAAGTAAGAACAAATATAATACAAAAGTCAAAGTCCTGTCTTTTTCCCAAAAGAAAATTTGAACACACTAGTCGGAAAACAGTGGAAACAATTCTCTGGATGCAGTTTATTCATCAGCAAACTTGTCGACAAGCATCTGCTTCTGGGCCACTACTCTGGGCCAGCGTTGGTTTCCGTGGCATGGAAACAACCGTCTTCTGCCTAGTGTAGTTTTGCACTACATAGGACACGTTGGGCAAAACAGGGAGAGGTTACTAGCACGTCACCTGATCGCCTGAATCCTCAGTTGTAGACACAAAGTTGTCTGGAACAGTCACTCTCTTGCAATGTGAGCAGTGGGTCCAGGTGTCTCTCTCAGCAACTCGAACAGCGGATAGGGTGGTCAGCATAACTTGCTATGGTCCATTCCAACGAGGCTTGTGCCACACCTTCCTTCGGTGGCTTTTCACTACCACCCAGGCACTGACTTTTACAGAGTGTTGAGGACCCTCAGCACTCACTGGCAACACCTTTTTCACCTGCAAACGAATAGACTGAAGAGTTTTGCACAGTGCACTCATATAATCAATCATGTGATCATCGACCTGCTGTAGAAAGCCTTCAACTTGCCTGTAAGGAGAAAGGTTAGGAGTGGAAAACCACATAATACTTCCATTGGGCTCAGTCCTGTTTGGCGGTTTTGCCGTCCTCTAATGTACATCAGTACTATTGGTAGAGCTTGTACAATTTAGACCTGTCTCGGCCGTTACCTTCGACAGTTTCTGTTTGATGGTCTGGTTTAGATGTTCCACCGCACCAGCCGACTGCGGATGATAAGCGCAGTGTGTTTTCAAATCAGTTTCAAAGCATCAGAAAGATGTTGGACCAGTTTGTTCACAAAGTGCGTGCCATTGTCTGATGAAATTTTTACTGGTACTCCAAACCTAGGAATTACTTCCCTTGGCAAGCATTTTGTTACCGCGAGTGCGTCTTGTTTTCTACATGGAAAGCACTCAGGAAATTTGCTGAACATGTCAATGATTGTCAGACAATACCGGTAATTTTGGCATAGTGTTAGCTCAATGAAGTCAATCATAATGTGTTCAAATGGAAAATTTGGAGTAGGATGTGCTGATGGAGCTGTCGGTGTCATTTTCCCTATGTTATTCTGCATACAAATGACACAGGATTTGCAAAGCTTTTCTGCAAATGTTGAAAAACCTGGCACCAACCAGTGTTTCATGTCTTACGTTATTTCTTCTTTCTTCTTTTTGTCTCTGTCTTTTATTAATTACTAATTATGTAAAGCTTTTTGTGACGACAACAGTTGTAAAAAGCGCTATACAAATAAAACTGACATGACTTGACTTGACCAGACATGGTTGTTCACTGTTGCTACCATCGGCCCTTTGATACATGGTCCAATCCGTCTATCAATTTTGCCAAAAAGGGAAAGCAAGAGCTTGGAAGTGCCATGCGGCCCCTTCAGAATCACACCACAATTCTGATTATGCATCCTTAGTGCAGGAGGATTTCCACAGACAACGTTCTTTCTCAGATGCACAGTCCTGCAATTTAATCAAATCAGCTGAGTTAGAAAGAGAGAAGTCAGAACAGTCTTTGAAAAATTTGGAACTCGGAACTCAGAATTTACAGAATTAATGGTTATAAAATCGAGTAAATCCTCTTAAAACTAACCTGACTGGTGAGGCAGGTGAAGGCAAAGTCGAAGAGCTGTGATGGTGGAAGAGCTCTCGACGTCACCCGACCCTCCCAGACCCTCTCCGGTGCGGGAGTGGAGACGACGAACCTCTGTGTCTTCCGCCCTGGTAGCACTGAAACTGAGACCGCTTCGTTGGAGACGTCGCGGGCTGCCTCTGCCTCTGTCTTCGGTCGGTGGAACTCGGACTGCCGGTCCAGCTGGACGAGCTCCAAGCTGAGCATCTGGAGAGGTAATTCCTTCGCGGTCTCCATGTTCCTCCACAGTAAACAGACAGAAACACAAACGACGGTCCGTGAGATAGAGGACTGTACAGTAACACAGCCAGCTGCTGTAATCCTCAAGCTCTCTGCTCCCCAAGATCAATAAGACAAAGCTGATATTAAAGACTATAAAGTTGGGACGGTCGCTTGACGCCCACAGACTCATGTCTCAAACAACAGTTCAGAGTCTAACCAAAAGTACCGGAGATCATGTGATCGGTGGAACCGAAGCTTCGTTGCAACGAACTGAACTTTGGCTTAGTTTGAGCTAGATCTCATTTTTCTTTCCTGTTAGAATTTCTGTTAAAGTTACTAAAGTTACCAGTTTTTTCAGAAGTTATTAGTGGGGTCAGTTGGTTAAAACATACTAGCTTGTTCACTAAAAAAAAAAGGTTTTAGTCACCAGCAGAACTTATCAGTTACTTTTTGAATTGAAAAGGTAAATTAATTTTACAGAATTTTAGAAGGCCTCACTCTTAGGAGCCGTTTATAATAGTCCTCTACAGTTTTCCAACTCATTCAACATTGCTCAGTTTCTGACAGGACTGCTGTCCGAACATAGATCATGCACATTGTGCATTGAGTGTTCATGCTGGTCTATATAGCTTTTATTACCTGAACATCGAATTAGAAAAATATTGGCATGAAATGTTCATTTGTTCGTCAAACACATATAAAGTTTAAAGTACTTGGTTAGAAAAAGTAAAATGTACAAATTGTCCAGGGATAGACTGGCCATCTGGCATACCAGGCGTTTTCCCTGTGGGCTGACGTGTTGTTTGGGCCGACAGTCTCAACACTTTTTATTATTTATGTATTGGTCTGACCAGCCAATAAAACCAGTAGATCTGGGGCCCGATTGACACTGGGCTGGCCCAATCACTCCTTTTGCGTTGGTCCTGCCTGCGTTATACATTCAGCAAAACAAAAAGTCAGTGCAAGAGTTTCCTAGACACCAGCCCTTAAAACACGCTTCCAAATGCAAATATTTGCAGTTATTCCAAAAGTCTTTTTACTGTTCTAATGCAGTGTTTTTTACTGTTTGTGTTTTTTTTTTCATTCTAATATTATACAGTGTTTTACTCTATTTGCAGTTATTCTAAAAGTCTTTTTATTGTTCTAGTACAGTAGTTTATTTACTGTATTTGTGTTTATTTTGCATTCTAATAATTACTAATAATTCTAAAGTGTTTTACTGTATTTGTGTTTATTTGCTTATTCCAAACATTTTTTTACTGTTTAACCACAGTGTTGTAGTTTTTTTACTCTATTCGTGTTTATTCTGCATTCTAATCATTTTCATCATTTTTACTGTATTTATATTTATTTTGCAATCTATTTTTATATAGCATTTTTACTCTATTTGCAGTTATTCTATAAGTATTTTACTGTTATAATACAGTGTCTTTTTTTACTGTATTTGTGTTTATTCTGCATTCTAATAATATACAGTGTTTGTACTGTTTGTTTTTACACTTATTTTAAAAGTGGTTTTAATTGTTCTAATACAACATTTTTTCAGTGTTTTGTTATTTTGCAGTTTAATAGTACACTCATTCTAGTGCATTCTAATAATATAGTGTTTTTCCTGTATTTCTGTTTACAGTTATTCTAATAGAGTGTGTTTATTTTGCATTCATATATTATACACTGTTTTCCTGTATTTGTGTTTGTTTTGCATTCTAATAATGAATAATAAATCTAAATTGTTTTACTGTATTTGTGTTTACAGTTATTCCAAACATATTTTTTACTGTTTGAAAACAGTGTAGGTGGGTTTTTTGTGTTTATTCTGCATTCTAATAACATCCAATGTTTTTACTCTATTTGCTGTTATTCTAAAAGTTTTGCATTCTAATATCATACACAGTTTATTTTAATTTATTTGTGTTTGCAAAAATAACTGTTCTTATATAGTGTTTTTTCAGTGTATTGCTGTTTATTTTGCATTCTAAAAATGTACAGTTTTAATATACAGTAAGGTTTTATCAAAACAAGGTAAGGATGGTTTTGTTTGCCCTGGTTTGAATTTGAACCTGAGATTCGTTTGGATTGTTTGGCTCAAGACAGAAGTAAGTATCGAAATGTCAGAAATTATTTGATGAAAATATTTGAAAATATTGAAGTTGTGTTTTGTTAATTTAATATTAATTATGTTGACTGTAGCGGCCACATGGAGCCAAGTAGCCAGCTAAATAACGTAAGCTAGTAGTGGTCTGGCTTTGCTTTTATCACAGTTGCCACTTTATTCTGGGGTGTTATTTCAAATCGTATTGTTACTTGCCGTGAGTTGAGATGAGAGATACAGGAGTTCCCGTCATTCTTACTAGCAGGATTTAATGTGCTCTCTCTTTCTGCTCTCCTTTTTTGTGTCTCTCTTTAGATATGCACTGAGTTTGAAAGGATAGCAGCAGTCAAGCAGTTTTATTGTGTATTGGACATGGCTGCACCAAAACTGCTTAAACTGTACAGGATGAGAAGGCAAGCATTTGCAGAGAATATGCAGAAGCTTTTTGATGAGCTTGATGAACAGGTGTGTGGCTTAACCTAACTGTACCTGCTTGCTGTAGACAAGTAGTTCTTTGGGCTTTGATAGCGAGTGAGACTGCCGTCATGCATATTAAGGAAATGTTAGAAATGTAGTAGAAATGTGTTCTTGTGTGTGTTTGTAGGTTTTTTTTGTTGTTGTTTTTTATTACACAGAGGAAATTGTGCCCCAAAACACTGCTGCACTGAAAGGTCTTCCACTATTCTTATGAGAGGTGCATGCAAATACTGTCCTGAGGACCTGCTTGATAAATTTAAATATTTTCTTATTTTAATTATGCAGTCATTCATGTTCTTTATCACAGCTACTGATGCATGTCCAGCTGCTTCTTGTCTTTTAAAACACTGTTCTGTTCTCTACTTCAGCTTAAATGTTGCTGTGGCTCTAGTTTTACACTCACCCTATTCCCCTACGAATGACCTTGGGTGAATGTAATGAGGCATCTGTTACTGTGCAGTAGAACAACGTAGAACAGGACTCTGTTCAGTTTTACACCCATAGCAGAGGCAGTGAAACCCCTTGTTCATTTCCTTGACCATTTTCTCCTCTTAATGTGTCTAACAGAGCACTGATGAAGAACAGAAATACAGGAGATGTGAAAGTGGCAATCATGACGGCCCTTGAAGATAATTGAGGTGCTCAGTGTTCTCCTCCAGGTGTGATTAGCTTCGCTATCGTGCTTGAGGAGAATGTTGTTGTGATAGGCATCAGTGATCTGCCAAATGCATTTCTTCTCTCTTTGAGCTTTTTTATGCCCTCAACATTGAGGACCCCAAAGAGATGAGATACAGTTTTGTAGGAATCCAAAGTGCCTGCTTATTTAAAATATGACCCAATTAATAAATTAATAAAAACCAGTATAAGCCAATATAAGCCAACGTTTATGCTAAAAAATTAAAGAAGTATATTAAACACTGATTACAGATACAAGTAAAATCAACCTTACTTTAAGTGCAGTTGGATTGTTTTGAAGTTTTCTTTATGAAAAAACACTTTGTGTGTTTAAGATGGTGGTAATTTGAAGTTTCTGCAGATGGAGTTTCATGAGGATGATTGGGCTATAAATACCTGGGGCTGTGCAACAGGACGATTGGCTAAAAAGAGTGATTGCATTTAGGTGTGTCGAAGGCCATAGTGTGATGGATGAAGTAAAATCTGCAGGTGTATGGAAGCAGATGGTTGTACAAGTCTACCAGCAGTGGTTAAATCCCAGTCAACAGGAAATTCTCGCCACTGTTGAGCACAAGTGAGCAAAGGTCCCCTCAGAGTGTTCTTCCAGAAGTGGGTTTTAAAGGGCCTGCGTTGACTTTAAGAAGCAATTCTTGTCTGGAAGCAAAGTGATTTTCAGTCACGAGCTGTGATAAATGCTGGTGGTCCCTGTCAGAGAATTTTCTGGGACTGGGATTTTTACCACTGCTGGTAGACCATTCGCAGATGATCATTAAATAAAATGAACAATGCAGGAAGCAGTATCACCATCTTAATGTAGTGTTCAGTGTGGCTTCATGTACTTTTTTCATTTTGTAAAGTCATATCCACATGATTGTGGATTCTCGTTGCTGTGAGTTAGCTCTGTTACAGCCTCTGTCCAGTTTGAGTTGTCAGGTTTTGATTTTGCTCTCTGGTTCTGTCCATTAGATTGCTGTTCCCCCGGTTGTGCTTTGCTTTGTTGTTTCTGTTTACTTTTGCCCAGGTTACATTAAAGTCCTGCACCGTCCATCCCTGCAAGTGTTTCCTTGTGTTCACTGCCACGTCTGACCAGGCCTGACAGTAACTAATAAATTATTTATTATTATTATTATTGAAAACATCTGTATAATTAAAAAAACAAAACATCTGTAATACATGAAGGAAATTATTATTGATTATTAAATGCCTTAAGGTGAGACAATTAGCCTCGTTAATAAGTAAGGAAATGATCGTTGGCTTCTTCTCAGTCTGTGACTGGAGCTGCTGCTGCAGATATGATATCTGACCTGTAGGTGGCGCTGCTGTGTCGCTTTCCATCCTGAATCTGTGTAATCTCTGTGAAACTGGACTGAATTGTCTATTTATGTCTCTTTATCCTGAACTGTCTATTAACATGAAGGAAAACACGAGAAAAGGACAGATGTGGACAACATGTGGAAAAAGACAAATATATAGAATTTGATCTGAAATATGATTAATGACAAAAAAAGTTGTTTTCCTGAATTTAATTTTAAAATCTAGATTTTAGAAACTATGAACTGAAACTCCCTCGCAGCATTTGAAAACCATTAATATGCAACGCTATGGGCTGTTTAACTTAGAGGATCAACTCCAGCATATATTAAATATAACAGCAGTTTTAAAATGCAATTTATTAGTTCTTATCTCCTGGTCTCATGAACCCTCGCCTCACTTGACTTTGGAGAAGCAATCTGCCTGCACCCTCCCACGAGCCTTTGCAAGGTCTAGGCCACAGAGACCAGC
Organism: Salminus brasiliensis; assembly: GCF_030463535.1. Lineage (NCBI taxonomy): Eukaryota > Metazoa > Chordata > Actinopteri > Characiformes > Bryconidae > Salminus > Salminus brasiliensis. The sequence goes on along the minus strand of NC_132898.1, from coordinate 20,404,204 downwards.
TACAGGTTGTTTCTTTAGTTCCAGTGCATTTAAACATACACTTCAAGTGAGGAGTCTACAGATTTATCAATTCTTCTGTTTACAGACAGTCATTCTCCCTTTTCATGACTTTTCATTTTTTTTGTTTTGAGATATGGTTCTTCTCATCTCACCTTTGACCTTGGAGTCGATTTCCAAACCTTTTTAAAGCTTACTTTAGAGGTTTTCCAAAATCGGTTAATAGATGCTCTAAATTCAGTTTATATTTCTCTAAAGCAGGAAAGTACAAGCAGTTGGCGACATCACTCTGCTATATGTTCAAAGTGTCAACAAGTAATAATTAATAAAAGGCAGTGATATTGAAACACTGGCAAAAAAAACTAAATTGATAAAAGAAAAAAAAGCCTTAAAAATTGATTCAATTTTATTTATAAAACACTTTTCACAATTAATGTAATCACAAAGTAGCTTCATAGAGAGCTGGGTATAAATACCTAGAATAAAAACAATAATAAATCAATACTGAATTAAGAGAATATGGAAATGCGCAGTCAAGCCATAAAAGATGAAAACGTGAGTGAAATGTTGAAGTCCAGGCAGGTATGCATCGTCATGCAGTGAGGTGAGGATGAATCAACACGAGGCTCCAGTACAAGGATGGAACAGCTGGAACTGGGCATCTCAATACATGGGGGGGGGAGAGAGAGAGGGAGAGGGGGAGAGAGAGAGAGAGAGAGAAACAAGGGGAGATCCAATAGGCAGGGTGGGAGTCAGACCATCTGGAAAAAAAGAAAATGGGGGAGAAAAAACTGGAGAAAGAAAAAAAAACAAAAAAAAAAACAAAACAAAACAAAAAAAAACAGCAAAAGGTTTCGAACCAGTTTAAAACACATCTTAGATAAAACAAGGCCTTGGTTCACAGGAAAAGTCCTGACTACATAAACATACTCAAAGGATTGGATACAATAAAAATGTCCTTCCCTAAACTCAGGCCTCTTTTGGCACAGGACTTACTGTACAAATGACACGGGTAGAATTCATCAAGGTCATTACAGTATAGACAGAATTGTGGACAAAATACATTTGCAAAGAAACAGACATATCTACCACTCAGAGAATAAGGCCTCGAATGCAAAGAATAATACAGCAGCTACCAAACACAAGCACTGCAATCCATATGATCAGCGCAGAGTCCATAAACATTTTCCATTTTCCAAACATGGACTTCTATCATCCCGTAAGACTGGTGTTCACACCCCTTATTTCAGTCCTGAAGCACTGTGGCTGTAAAAGCTACATAGGACAACCACATGCTGTCATTTTCTAAAGTAGTGCTGGTAAGAGTCTTGAACGTGAGAACAGCTCAGCCATGGATGAAACACTGTTTTAAACACAGAAACTTACAAGAGACATCGGTATGATTGACTAACTAAACATTAGGTGGTGCATTGTCCTTGTGTGTGAAAAGGATAGGAACCAGATTCCTGGGGTCCTGAAAGGAGGTCAAGGGTGCACAATGTTCTGGGCCATTTTACTCAGAAAGTGTTCTAAATAGTCCAGAGTTCAATCCTGTTCTGGGTGCATTCCCAACCTACAAATCCATTTCTGTTCCACCACAACTGAAACAAAGCGTCCTGGGTCAGATCTTGTATGTGGTGGGAAGCGAGCAATACAATCAGTCCAATGCGGTTGTTCACAGGGCGTGGAGTCAGGAATTCTCCTGTCACAGTCTTTGTCCTTCAGAGCTAAAAGTTTCAAAGTGTGGTTTGTCAGCGTCATCGCAGGCAGCCAAGGCGGCGCTAGGCTCACACCTTAGGCTGTGTTGTCAACGTAGGATGGAGTCAGGATGACTGTTTGCCAGCCATTGCCATTGACTCTTCAGATGGACATATCATGTCATCACATGCATCTTAAAATCCCAACAATGAAAACGTCGCTCAGGTCATTTGAAGTAAGAGAACTGTACAGAATACACTTATTCTACAGACTTATTCTACAACAGACTGAATTCTACACAATTCTACACAATGACAAAGTGAAGGCAGGGTTTTAGACATGTGGTATTTAAAAATAAATAAATAAATAAATAAATAATAATAATAAATGTAAAATCTCATGTACACAAGTTAAAGAAAAAAAAAAACCCTGAGAGGAACCAAGACTCAAAAGGGTAACCCATCCTCCTCTGCTCAACACCGGATAGCACAACACGACAGAACAAGGACAAAAAAACAAAAGAAAAACTAGTGAAAGAGCTTAAGAATTTTTAAGAGAAAGACAATAATAATAATAATAATAATAATAATCAGAACCTGTAATCACAGCAGTACAGAACAGTGGTAGTATGAAAACAGGCTACAGCAGCATGATTAGAATACTAAAAGTGTGTCCAGAACAGACACAGGACGTTTATTCCAGAGTTGGAGGCTTAAGAAGAGAAAGCTCGTCCCCCAGAGTTGCTTCTTCTGAAGTGGGGAAACTGATAGTAGTCCAGAATTCTGCTAAAGAAATGTACATTACCGGTTGTAAATCGAGACACTCAAGTCAGAAGGAGTATTTTATAATCAACGTGGAATTTAACTGGAATCCAGTGCAGGGATGAGAGAATAAGACAGATGTGGTCACAATTTCAATCTCTAGTGAGCAGTCAAGCCGCTGCATTCTGAACTTATTTAATGACCCTGAGCTTATTTAATCATTTTCATAAACTTCCTACCAGAGCAGCATTACATTAATCCAATCTTGAGGTTATATATCTATATCAATTTAATAGAGTCTGCGCCTTAGCTCGTTGGTGTTCTGTTTTATTATTTTTTTATATACATTTTTCCTTTGGCAGAAATTCAATACCACTGGAACTTACCTAGAAATATTTGGCAGTGTTCTTGTGGTGAAGCATCCTTTGCATCTGCTTGAAGCCACACTACCACATTACAGCCAGCCAGAGTTGCAGGTGGACAGACGGCGAGCTACAAACTTGTAGATGGGTAAACTAGAACGAGTTGCATATGGACAGAAAAACAACCACAGCGCTGCAGATTTAAAGAGAGACACAGTTGCAGACAGTCAGAGTTGCAACCAGAGTCTAATTAGAATGAATTACAGATTTATAACCAGAGAGGTATAGATTGACAGACAGCCAGAGATGCAGAAGGACAGAAAGCCAGCCAGCCACAGAGTTGCACATGGATAAACAGTCAGAGCAGAACACGAACACAGAGATGCAGACGCATAGTCAGAAAGACAACCATTATTGCACCTGACAGACAGCCAAACACAGTTGCAGAGAGATTATCATAGTTGCAGTCGGATACAGCCATATAGTTGCAGACTGATAGGGAGTTTCACATGGAAAAACAGCCAGTCAGAGTAGCTGCCAGGGTCTAAACAGAATGAATTGCAGATTTATAGACAGCCAGAGAGAGTAGTGTAGATGGACAAACATCCAGAGTGTGTTGTTGATTGACAGAGTTGCAGATGGACATACAGTCAAACATGGTTGCAGATGCATAGTCCGAAAGACTGCCCGAGTTGCACATTGACAGACAGACACTGAATTGCACACACATGGCCAAGCAGACAGCCACACCGTTGCAGATGAAAAGAAAGACAACCAGAGTTTTAAATGGAGAGACAACCAAAGATGCAAAAGAACAGGCAGCCAACCAGAGATATACATGAATAGCCAGGCAGCGAGCGTTGCACATGGACATGCAGACAGCCATAGACAGTTGCAGATGGACTGACAGCCAGCCAACCAGAGTTGCAGATCCTAAGGGAATGAGGGTGCTGGTGAGTGGGTCTTCCAGGAGCCGACGGGATCGACAGTTAACCTAGAAGGGGAAAAAAAAACCCACACCAACAGCATTAGGATAAGGCAATTAATTACATCTAGCTTAGCTTACCTGTACACAACAAGGCAAACAAGACATGTAAATAAGGTCGTATTGTCATTTTAGGATGTGATGACCACCCCTATAGCGAGCACTTGGTTCACTCCAGGCTAAGCAAAGGATGAGCACCTGGCTTAGAAGGGAAAGAAATTGGGGTCAGTTTGTGCAGAATAAGCTGAAGAAGTCATGGTAGATGTGAGGCTTCGCAGCTCTCAGAGGAAGGCCGCTGAGCCCTGATCATGTAAAGAGTGTGCGACTTGGCTCATTCATGTTCCAAACAGCCATCCAGCCAACCAGAACTACACATGGAAAGACAGCCAGACACAGAGTTGCACATTGAAAAATAGTTAGCCACTGAATTGCACATGCATACAGACATGCAGACAGCCACACAGTTGCAGATGGATACAACCAGCCAGATATGCAGATAGATAGTCAGACAGTTTCACATGGATACAGCGTTTCATATGAATAGACACAGCCAGAGTTGGTGCCAGAGCCTTAGCAGGACAAATTGCAGAGTTTTAGATGGAGACAGACAGAGATGCAGAACGGTAAGCAGCCAGCGAGCCAGCCAGAGTTGCACACGGACAGCCAGTCCAGCCACAGAATTACACATGGAAAGAAAGCCAGCCAGCCACAAACGGACGGATTTTCATACAGTTGCAGATGGATATACAGCCAGTCAAAGTTGAAGCCAGAGTCTAAACAGAATGAATTGCAGATTTATAAACAGCCAGAGTATTGTAGATGGACAGACAGAGTTGCGGATCACACTGCCAAACAGTCAGAAACAGTCACACAGTCAGAAAGACAGCCAGCCATAGAGTTGCACATTGTTAGACAGCTCGCCACTGAACTGCACATGCATGGACATGCAGATAGAGGATTATTATTATATATATATTATAGACGGATTGTCAAACACAGTTGAACATGGTTGGATAGCCAGCCAAACAGAGTTGCAGACGGATTTCACATTTTACAGCCAGCCATCAGAGTTTAAACAGAACACAACAGAATTGCAGATTTATAGACAGCCAAAGAGTGTTGATGGACAGACAAACCAGAGAGTGTGGACTGACATACACACAGCCAAATATAGTTGTAGAGATGAAACCAAGCAAACAAGTCATTTTCAGTAACTAAAGCAGGTATGCTTTGGAGCTGGTGCACCATTCATTAACACAAAAGCTGTGGTTAGGGAGTGTGGCGCAGTGTAGATCATCTGTTACATGAATCAGATCTTTAGGGTTCTTTTAAATGGCACATACCTGAAGTCCACAGGAAGAGTCCAAAACAGTCCGGAGTCAGACAGCAAACAAACAAAAACAAACAAGAACCCCTCTGAAAAGGAACAGCACAAAACACATGAAAAACACAAACACACAAAGCTTGACTGAATATATAAACTATTAAACTTACAAGTATTAGAACCTATAGTTCCTCCAATAAGGGTCTTCATTACAGTGAGCCCTAAACATCTTTTGGCCTGTAACCTGACCTACTACTGATATACTGCCACATAGATGTCATGGTGTAGGAATCCTCTACTCCATGACATCTGTCAAAACAATGTCACATTGGTGTCAACTATGGCTTTATGTAGACCTAGGTATTTTATTTCATAATATTTTATTTTCCTCACTTCTCTCCATTTAGGTTTAAATACACAAGGCCTGTGATTTTATGCAAGCTATGCAATTGTTAACTGTAAAGAACCTCAATGGACAATCTGTCTCAAACTGAGCAGGTGTCCTCAGAAAATTATACTGAATTTAGTAAAGATTACACAAACCATGACAAAGTTTCCACCAGATCACTCAGAAAAGGCATTCCTGTATCTATTTGATCAATGTGCCACAAACGGTCAAAAAGCTAACGATGTTTTTCTCTAAAAAGCTAACTATTTTCCTCCAGGGTCTACATGTTCGGTCAAGACCAATTTAGAGTTGATACAATTGTTAGGACTACAAAACCAGCTAATGAGACGCAATTAATTTTCAAGGGCTAATGGACTACATAAAATTGAGCCTTATTGTGTTTATAAGACTAAAACTGTTAAACCACGTTCACAATTCACAAGGTTGCTGTGTTTTAATCCTGGGCCAATAACCTTGACCACAACCCCACCCCCCTTACCAATTCAACCTTGTGGTAGCGCAGACAGAGGAGAGGCAGGACTTGGTGCTAGGTTGGAGCAACATGGTCAAGGTCAGAACTGAGCACAGTGTGCAGATCATCCGTTACGTGCTCTAGATCTTTAGGGTGAAATGGGAAGAAGATGGATAAATCTGGAAGGTTATTAATGAAAACACTAGTTGTTGAGCATTAAGCTTCATAACCTAAGGTTTGGGTTGTGCATAGAACTGAACCATAAATTGCGTTAATGCCACCACCATGACCAGTCCCGCCTCAGCAACTGTAACCGCCAAAACCTTGAGCAGTCAACAAAAATGGCACAAAGTTTGCCATTAAAGAGTACAATAGGCTTTAAGACCTGAACGTCATCAACAATCACAGTGACGGTCGCAATGTGTTACGATATTCAAACATGCAGAACAATCCTTGGTCACTGTAAGTATGATGTTTCCACATTACATGCTATAGTAGGGGGAATGACAGCAGAGTAGTAGAGAGTGAAATCTGGCGATGCCTGGCTGATTTGATCCCCATATGGAACAGTAAAAGATATTTGTTCAGATAAACGGTACACAGTCCACTGCCAGGGATTTTCAGTCATTGCTCAGTAATATTGCTCAGCATAAGGTGTTAGACCTCAACACCCAACTCGCCATTGTAGGTTTGTAGGCTCTGCTTTTTTCTGACAGCAGAGAGAAACTGGAGAACCCTATTTGACATGGAAAGGTGCTTGCTAGTAGAGAGCAATTTACCTAAAGAATTCCAGCTGTGCTGTAACGACAATGAATTTACAACCGTGGCTTAAATAAACGTTTGAAACAAAAAGGTAATTGTGTTAATCCAGACTCCAGAAGAGATTCTCAAAGAGAGAGAGTCTCAAACTGATGCCCAAGATGGCGTTTAAACAGAGTGAGAGACATATTACACGCTATCCAAAGAGAGATAGAAAAGTACCCCAGAACTTATAATATTGAAGCCCAGACACTGACCAATACTGACTAAACTCTGTGGTACATTACAGACCCTGTAAAGAGGCAAGTTCAACAAAACCAGTTTTGGGTAGACACTATGAAAGAGGAGGGGACTGTCTCACTGAAAATGACACACTTACTCTGACCCCTCTCACAGAAGGTGAACACGCAGTTGGGGGGTGGGGGGGTATGCTCTAAAAACAGTATAGATTGATCTGAAACATACAATGTCTGATCTGTTGCTTAGGGTTACTGTTAAGTAAGAGGAGGCAGATTACAAGGAGTCATTACACCAATACACACTTTGATGCAGATGACGGCAAAGTACGACCTTGAGCTCCACCAGATGGACGTTACAACAGCCTACTTGAATGCTTTGATTGTGAGATCTGTATGAAGCAACCAGAGAGATTTAAGAGAAAATCAAACACTGGTGAAAAGGTTGTCTCTAAAATGTATAAGTCACTGTATGCTCTCAAACAGTCTGGAATTGGTCTGTATTATCTAAATGAAAATGGCTTTACAGAACCTAGATGACCATTGTGTCCAAAACAAACACACTGAAATCAGGAGGATAACATTAATAATCTGGGTTGAGGATCATTTACCAGTTTTCCTACCCCGAGGATGGCAGCAGCAACTCCAATGATCCTGGAGTCGGTCTTTTTCTTCCGAACGATGTCCAGAAGCGTGCAGCAGTGTTTAAACTGCCTCTACAACAGCAACTAGATCTGACGAGGTCCATGCAGAGCGTCTGGAAATCTAGTTCCTCCGTGGTCTCCATGTTCCTCGAAAGTAAACAGAGACAGAAATGCAAATGTCAGTTAGTGAGAAAAAGTACTGTACAGTAACACAGGTAGCAGATAGCACAAGGATTACAAGATAAATAAGACAAAGCTAATATTAAGACTATAAAGTAAGGATAGTTTGCTCGACTCTCTGGGTCCAATTATGTCATGAGCTTTCAAAGCAGGACTGCATCGAAACAGCAATTTAGGGTCTCAAAATATCACCTGGTTCTATAGATCGAGTGTGCAAAAGAGGCTTGTAGATACACTCTGGTGAGAGCTATCCAGCTCCTGTTTTTCAATTGTTCCAATAGACAAAGTATGAAAGAACCATTAAGAGAACTGATGGATGTTTGTACGCTTTTCAGTGGGTTTGTGGTGCAGTAAACAAAATAACACTTAGTGAATGATTCTCTCGGCATTCCTTTCTTTTTAGTTTCAAGACTACTTACAAAAACGTAACCGTTACAACATGTACAAGACCTGATCCAAGTTGGACCATCAGTATATTGTCGCAGTTCATTTGGCTCAGACAAGTACAACACTAGACTGCAGTCAAGCAATGAGGTACTTAAAGGCTTCAACTGATCATGGACTGTGTTACCAGAAGAGTGGAGAGGAACTGAAACTTGAGGCACACAGTGATGCAGATTTGGCATCAAATACAGAAGAAGCACAACAGGCTCCGGTTTTAGTCCAACTAAAGACGGTCCTCTTACTCTCTGCTCGGTCTACATGTGAAGCAGAATTAATGGTACTGGCTGCAACCATTCAGAAAAGCTTGTACCTCACACAGCTACTAAATGCCATGAACAGAGATCACTAATATGCACCTGTGAAAATACCTGAAGACAACCAAGAAGCAAATCACTCTTTCCATGAACCCTGTATGGTGACAAAGATGAAGACATGTCCACATTAGACATCACTTCATTCGATCAGCGCTCCATGAGTGTAAAATAACTGAACTCTGTACCACAGCAGACATGGTGGCAGATGTTATGACAATACCTGCAACTAAGCTGAAGCTGGAGAAAGTTAAGAGCTTTGTGTTTGGGATGTAATTGGGTGAGTGTTGTGCTGTGGAATGCCATGTACAGTGTGAGAGCAAGTGGGGCTCAAAATCAACCGATGGGTTACACGCTAACCATTTTACACAGCAATTTACCCAAAGAACTCTTCACAACAGGGCCTTAAACAGCTGTTTAAAACCACCTCCCTACAACATGCTGACAGGGAGAAAGCCTAACCTAGACTCAAAGTGTTAAAAGGGAATCTTTGTAAGGAACGACAAGAACAGTCCATCATACCTAGTCTACTATCCAGACACAGGGAAAGTCCTCAAACAGTGTGTTACTGAACACCAAACCCAGTCTGACCAGTCAACAGCAGCTGATTATTTCCATGAAGAGAGGCATGTACCCCCATGCTAACAGCTAACCGTGTTGATCAGACTTCAGAAGAGGTTCAAGAGTCTCAAACTGATGTTCAAGAAGGCTTTTAAACAGAAGGAAACAGACATAGCACACACCATCGAAAAATAGGAAAGCACCTCGGTATTTAGCTGACCATTTAAGAAGACCAGATAATGACCGATATTTACTACTGTTACAGGGTCTGTAATGTACCACAGAGCTTTAAAGAGGCAAGTTCAAAATCAGTTTTGGGTTGATGCAGATGACGGCACAGTATGACCTTCAGCTCCACCAGATGGACGTTACAACAGTGTGCTTGCATAGATTAATCACGAGATGTATATGGAGAGTCTTCAAACACAAGCTTGTGAAATTTCTTACAGAGAGTGTCACTGAACACCAAACCCAGACTGACCAGTCAATAGCAGATGATTATTTCCATGGGGAGAGATGTGTACCCCCATGCCAACAGCTGACCATGTTAACCCACCCAAAAAGAGAGTTCAAGAGTCTCAACCTCATGCTCAGGGATGGTGCTTAAACAGAGAGAGACAGACAAAGCACACACCATCCAAAGAGGACGTTACAACAGCTGCTCGCGCCAACTGATTGTGAGATGTATATGGAGCAACCAGAGGAATTTGAATGAAAATCAAAGAGCTGAAAAAGCTTTCTGTAAATTGAAAAGATCATTGTATTCTATCTTGACAGTGACGGCTTTAGAGTCTAGAGATCATATATATTTTACAGCCCACATTTAATGCAAGAGATGCTTGTATTCTGAAAGCCAAACCTTTTAAAGAGTATGTGGATCATCATACAACACTTACAAACATGACAGAAAGACACAAGACTCAAAATGAGAAAGGGAATCTTTGTAGGGAACGACAAGAACAGTCCATCATACCTAGTCTACTATCCAGACACAGGGAAAGTCCCAGACTGACCAGGTAATGGCAGCTGATTATTTCCATAGGGAGAGAAGTGTACACCCCATGCTAACAGCTGACCATTTTATTTCACCACAGAAGAAGTTCACGAGTTTCAACCTGATGATCAAGATGGTGCTTGAATAGAGGAAGACAGACAAAGGACATCCAATACATAGCAGATTCAAAGAGAGATAGTAAAGCACCTCAGTATTTAGCTGACTGTGTCAGATATTAAAGACCAGATAATCACAGATACTGATTTCTGTTAGAGGGTCTGTAATGTACCACAGAGCTTTAAAAAGGCAAGGAGTTCAACAAAATCAGTTTTGGGTTGATGCAGATGACAGCACAGCATAACCTTCAGCTTCACCAGACAGACGTTACAACAGCCTACTTGCAGGCAAGGATTGCTGGAGATGTATATGGAGCAACCAGAGAGAATTGAAAAGACAAATACAGCTGAAAAGGTTTTCTGTAAACTGAACAAGTCACTGTATGCTCTCAAACCATCTGGAAGAACCTGAAACATGATCAAGATGAAAATGGCTTCACACAGAACCCAGCTGACCATCGTGTCTACAACAAACACCCTGAAAACAGGAGGATAATACTGATCGTCTGGGTTGAGCATCTCATCAATGCTGCCAGTGACAATTACTTACTCATGAAGGTGAAAAAGAGATCAACAAAACTCAAGATAAAGGATCTAGGAAAACTGAACTATTTTCTAGGTACTGAGTTGGATCAAAGTCAAGGAGCAGTAAAGAGGAGTCAAAAGAAGTACACATCAAAAGTACTAGAACAATTTGGTATGTCTGCCAAGGTCAAGCCCATGTGAACAAAAGTCACAGTGAACAAGTAGCGATTCTGTTGATCCTACAAGATTTCACAAAGCAGCAGATAGATTGGCAAAGGGGGGGGGGGGGGGGGCATTAGGTAGAAAATTCAGGAGTCACTGTAACGAAGACCCTTATTTAAGGAACTTAAAGTTCTAATACTCATTGCAAGTTTTCCATGGCTCCATTTTTTATACATTCAGCCACGTTTCGTGTAGGTTTTATTCCTAACAATTAACTTGATCTTCAGATGGATATTGGTATGAACTTGACTCACAGAGGACCTCGAATCAACTCACAGTAACTAAAACCAAGGACTGCCCTGGTTTAGACTTCTTTCACAAGGAAACACTCAGGATTCAAAAACTGTCTTCAGAAAGAAGGACATCTGAGATACAAACACATCAGTGAGAACTATGCAAGTCCTCTGTGTCCGTTGGTAAAATTCAAATACAAAGTGTGACGGAACCATTAAAAGAACTGGTGGTTTGTTGTGTTTTCAGTGGGTTTGTGGTGCAGTAAACAAAATAACACTTAGTGGATGGTTCTCTCTGCATTCCTTTTTTTTTAGTTTAAGACTACTTACAAAACCGTAACCATTACAACGTGTACAAGACCTGACCAGTAAATTGTCACAGTTCATTCGGCTCAGACAAGTACAACAATGAACTGCAGATTTGGCATCAAATACAGGAGACAGACGAAGCACAACAGGCTCCGGGTTTAGTCAAACTAAAGACGGTCCTCTTACTCTCTGCTCGGTCTACATGTGAAGCAGAATTAATGGCACTGGCTGTTACCATTCAGAAAAGCTTGTACCTCACACAGCTACTAAATGCCATGAACAGAGATCACCAATATGCACCTGTGAAAATACCTGAAGACAACCAAGAAGCAAATCACTCTTTCCATGAACCCTGTATGGTGACAAAGATGAAGACATGTCCACATTAGACATCACTTAATTCGATCAGCGCTCCATAAGTGTAAAATAACTGAACTCTGTACCACAGCAGACATGGTGACAGATGTTATGACAATACCTGCAACTAAGCTGAAGCTGGAGAAAGTTAAGAGCTTTGTGTTTGGGATGTAATTGGGTGAGTGTTGTGCTGTGGAATGCCATGTACAGTTTGAGAGCAAGTGGGGCTCAAAATCAACCGATGGGTTACACGCTAACCATTTTACACAGCAATTTACCTAAAGAACTCTTCACAACAGGGCCTTAAACAGCTGTTTGAAACCACCTCCATACGACATGCTGACAGGGAGAAAGCCTAACCTAGACTCAAAGTGTTAAAAGGGAATCTTTGTAGGGAACGACAAGAACAGTCCATTATACAAGACAAGACAAGAACAGTCCATCAGTGTGCTTGCATAGATTAATCACGAGATGTATATGGAGAGTCTTCAAACACAAGCTTGTGAAATTTCTTACAGAGAGTGTCACTGAACACCAAACCCAGACTGACCAGTCAATAGCAGATTATTATTTCCATGAGGAGAGATGTGTACCCCAATGCCAACAGCTGACCATGTTAACCCACCCAAAAAGAAGTTCAAGAGTTTCAACCTCATGCTCAGGGATGGCGCTTAAACAGAGGGAGACAGACAAAGCACACACCATCCAAAGAGAGATAGGAAAGCACCTCAGTATTTAGCTGACTGTGTCAGATATTGAAGACCAGATACTGACCAATACTGACTACTTACAGGGTCTGTAATATACCACAGAGCTTTAAAGAGGCAAGGTGTTTTGGGTGGGTGCAGATGACAGTACAGTATGACCTTCAGCTTCACCAGATGGACGTTACAACAGTGTGCCCGCGTAGATTAATCACGAGATGTATATGGAGCAACCAGAGGGATTTGAAGAAAAATCAAACAGAGGTGAAAAGGTTTTCTGTAAACTGAACAAGTCACTGTAGGCTCTCTCGACAGAGACTTCTTTAGGTCTAGTGATCATATATTTAACAGCCCACATTTAATGCGGGAGCTGCTTGTACTCTGAAAGCCAAACCTTTTAAAGATGAGAGTATTTGGATCATCATACAACACTTACAAACATGACAGACAGAAGATAGACTCAAAATGAAGAGGTTCACGAGTCTCAAACTGATGCTAAAGACATGGTACACACTATTCAAAGAGAGACGGGACAGCACCTCAGTATTTGGCTGACTGTGTGTGAGATCTTAAAGACTCGATTCTGACCAATACTGACTACTGTTACAGGATATGTAATGTACCACAGAGCTTTAAAAAGAGGTCACAGTATTGAGTTGATGCAGATGACTTTGAGCTTCAGATGAACGTTACAACAGCCTACTTGCATGCACAGATTGATGGAGATGCATATGGAGCAACCAGAGGGATTTAGAGGAAAGACAAATACAGCTGAAAAGGTTTTCTGTAAACTGAACAAGTCACTGTATGCTCTCAAACAGTCCGGAAGAACCTGGAACAACATGTTGTCTGATTATCCAGATGAAAATGGCTTTACACAGAAGCTAGATGACCACTGGGTCTACAACAAACCCCCTGAACACAGGGTTAGATGTTCATCATGAAGTACAGTAAGCTAGCTGTGATGCTGTTGGTTATCATGATCACAGGTGTGTATTTATTGTCTCAGGAACAGACTGGCTCCTTTACGAGTGTGTTGGCTACAGTATCTGTACATAAAGGCTCTATATAACATGACATTGAGGTCAGAAGTCCATCATGAACGCTAAAAGCCTCCACAAACTTCCAGAGGAACCGATTCTATCTCCTCCACCAATGTAAAAATCACTCCTAGGCCTTGATTCAGAGCTCTGTATTCACTAGGTTTTGATCAAGTTTCACAGGAACATCGTGAACTAAGGAGCTCATCAGTCAGAACTTCACTGACCGTGATTTCTTTAGGGGCTACAGATCTTATATTTAACAGCCCAAATTCAATACAGGAGCTGCTTGTAGTTGGAAAGCAGAATTAATCTGAATCAATTCTAATAAAGTTGATAAAGACGATTTTCTGACTTTACGATTATAAATCATGCGGGACACAGACACAGTCTCCATACTGCAGGGTTTGTCTGAAACACTATGAGTGACACTGATATCTTACTTTTTAATACAAGCAGAGAAATCACAGAATTAATGCTTATAAAATCGAGGAAATCCTCTTAAACTAACCTGACTTTTTCCAAACGGGACCGAAGCCACGACGCTGCCGCTGAGGGAAACCGCCTGCCGACGTCCAGGACACGGACACCTGGAGAACAGGAGACCGTGGCGTTGCTCTTTGGCCCGAAACTTTGAGGAGTTTTACAGTAGAGTCTCCAACAATGAGAGCACCGCCCTGAGGAGCTGTACTCGGTGCCGGAGCAGGTGAAGGCGAAGTCGAAGAGCTGTGGTGGTGGAGGAGCCCTCGACGTCTCCCAAACCACGCCGACGCCCCCAGACCCTCTCCGGTGCAGGAGTGGATGTGATGAACCTCGGTGTCTTCCGCTCCGGTAGCGCTGAAACTGAGACCGCCGCGTTGGAGACGTTGCGGGCTGCCTCTGGCCTCGTCTTCCGTCGGTGGAACTCGGACTGCCGGTTCAGCTGGACGAGCTCCAAGCTGAGCGTCTGGAGAGCTCGTTCCTCCGCGGTCTCCATGTTCCTCCACAGTGAAGTCAGACAAACACAGAGGACTGTACAGTAACACAGCCAGCTGCTGTAATCCTCGAGCTCTCTGCTCCCTAAGATCAATCAGACAGAGCTGAGAGTAAAGACTATAAAGGAGAGTCGGTCGCTCGACGCTCTGAATCGACTCACGTCTCGAACAGCAGTTCAGAGTCTCGCTCAAAATACCGGAGATCACGTGATCGGTGGAACCGAAGCTTCGTTACGTCACTGAACCGCAATCACATGTCAACGCGCGTCAGTTCCCCGGTCCCGCTTTAGACCCGAGCACAACGAGCTGAATATAAACTGAAATATGAACTTAAATAAAATATAAATAAATAAAATGAGTGAATTTGGTTGACTTTCATTTAAAGAGAAAATAAAACATGAACATAGTTGTTACTTTAATTTCTACTAGAGTTTAGAAGTCGTCAGCTCTTAAACTCAGGTCTCTAAATGAGTTTAATGAAGTGGACATTTGGAGTCAGATGAACTTCACACTGTGAGGTATGGCTGTGTCTCACAGTCCGACTGTGTGTCGCTGTATTAATGCGCCACAGGAGCAGCGCTTTTTTAGAGACAACAAATGAGTAATATATTGGTCCTTTCTGGTAAAATACATCATCTGACAGATATTCCACAAACAATACTAATTAGAAATATAGAGAGCTCTAAGTGAAACACTGAGATCTGCAGAAGAACAAGTAACCTAAAGGAACTAGACCAGGCGGCAGATGACTACATTTTGAGGACACGCTGATGAAGTTCAGCTCAATCAGGCTGGAGGGAGAAGGTCCGCTATCAGAGAGAGGAGAGTGAGGCTTTATCACCGGTGGAGGAAACTAGTCTGAATCCCAGCACTTCAGTGTATGTAGACCACAATAATCACTTCCATGATATTAAATAATAAGATAAAGCTCCCATTAGATTATTGTTGTTGTAGATTGTTAGTTCATTAAGAAGGACGTTGGCAGACCTAGCTAGATAGTTAGGTAGCTAGCTCGGCTAATTAGCTGTTAGCTTTCACTGAACTCCAGCTTGATTGATTGATTTTGTTGCTCTGGGTGTGCAGGTATCCCACCAATGCAGAGTATCTCCAAGTTACCAAAGCTTTAATGGTGAAGAGCTCTTTCCTGAGGGATGTTGAGGAGAAGGGTTATGTAAGTTTGTTTAAGAATGATTTTATTATGGTTGATCACAGAACAGTAGTTGGTGTAATATTGGTGGAGAGATTTGAGTAATTCTCTTTTTATGGTTGGGACTGATAACTTATGGTATCTTTGATGAAGGAATCCTGCGTTGTTGGAGAGGATGCTACGTCTGAGGCCTACATTGAGGTATCACATGAAAAGTACAGGGAGACACAACCTGATTTGTTGATTGTGAAGGACCACATGAAGAAGACCTTTGAAGACTCTTGGAAGATTCTCAGGGGTAAGTGGAATAAAGTAATGGGAGGTAAAACAGTATAGCCATCAAATGTGATGTGATGAACCAACTTCATCTGAATAATTGTGTCTTTTATAGTCTATTAAAATATATTTATGACTGTTCTAGGTTTTTTACTCTCCACTACTGCCTTCATCTCTACACTTTATTGCAACATCATAATGAAGCTTTTGTGTATTTTCTGCTTTTGTCTTACAGTGTATGATGAGGTTGATGACATCTATCCTGTGATGGTGAACATCTGTCACTGCTTCAGCTGAAACAGTGCTGGGAAATTTCCTCTAAAGGACTCCTAGATGATCTTCAAGAGATGTTCAGCAGAAGTGTAAGCACACCATTTTCATCTCCACCAGCAGACCTACAGAAGACTCTTAAATTCAGTGATGCTCTCAGAGGTGTACAGGGTCAAGGGAAGGTGCTTCAGTGTGTATCTAATATTACACTAAATTATGTAAGTATTCTCTTGATGATGTTGGTGTAACGGGTCGTCTGCATACTGAAGTGATTGCATTGTTTTGGAAAGTCACGTACTCACTAAACATGGACACTGTGTGGGTTCTGTGTAGTAAACTGTTGCTTCTGGTTTCTGGTGGGTGTTTTTCTTTTTAATAAGGCTGATATTCTCTTATATAAGTGGAACCTACATTACATACATTTTGCCATGTCAGGATGAAGTATGATTTTTTTTTTTTTAGTTTGTATTATAAAACTTTTTTACTTAGTTTCATTGTTTTATTTGCTGTTAATGTCATATTGTAATGGTATGGGGTGCAATTTCTTTCAATTTCATCTCCATAAACATTGTTAATTTTATTTCTTGCTGTTGCTCTTTCAGTTAATGCTAAAGTTCAATATGTTTACTATTAACTTTCTATAAATAAACAGTATAGAAAGACGTTTTGATCATGAGTGGATATTTCTGCTACTCTTTAGTCACTATAGGTTCCAGAATGGCTTGTCACTGGGGTGGTACCTCTAAAAGCACATGCTGGTACCTTTTGGAGAGGGGACACAGTTGTATAGTTTAAAGGTTTATTTTAGCCTCTTGGGGAACTTAATAGTACCTTAACTGGTACAAGAAACATTTGTACAATAAAGTACTTGTGCTGAAAGGTTCTCTGTAGTACCTCAATAGGGTACAGCTGCAGGGACAAGTCTTTGTACTCTCTTAAGTCCAAAATGTCCTTAGTGTGTATGTGCACTATATAAGAGAGAAGCCCTCAACTGACTACACAATAGAAACACCTATATCCGTATGCTGTTCAGCCACTTGTGCTCTGCCACCAGACCTGGATATTAACACCTGCATTTGTAATTGGGTCCTGGGACATCCTAATAAAAAAAGACCCCAGTATGTGTGGTTGTGTAGTTCTGTGTCCTCCAGGCTCTCTGTGACAGTGGAATTCGGCAGCTCCGCTGTGGCAGACTGAGGCTTTGCAAAATGCTCAGGACTTCACATCTGGCACAAGGTCTCCTTCCATGAGAGACTTTCCTCACCAGCACTGTGTGTGGAAGGAGATTGCAGCTTCATTAGGGACACCTTTCACCCCAGCCACACACTGTATAACCACCTACCATCCAGGAGGAGATGAACAAACCAGTGAGATGAGACTGTCAGTGTTTGTGTTGTAATATTTCACATTAAAATATTCAAATCTAGGACCGCCTACTTAATCTGCCTCGGCACTTGTAAAGCCATCACTAGACAATATGACAGGAACGACATTCTCTCATTTCTTGAAAAAGTTGTCAGTAGTTTAGTGTTCTGATGGATTTTAGTTCAGTTCATGAGGTAATGTGAAGGAAAGGACACTCTCCCTCTCTATGGAGTTCACTTTTATAAAGCAAAAACACACAACAACAGCTTCTGCTCTCGAGAGTCTAATACAGTGTCTTTAATATTCTCTAATTCACTCACTATTAAGGGCACAGAAGCCGTTCACTCGAATAGAAGAGTGCACTTCTATATAGTGAGGAGGAATCCCTTTGGAATTGACCTCATGGATGGAGCTTGGATGTCACCGTGTGGTCAAACTGATAAACTGCAAGCGTTATAAATCGATGCACATATTGACAAAATCTGAATAAATGGAAAACATTAAAAATCTGTTTTAACAGCTTTTAGCTGTTGAGTTTTTTTAACAAAACTAACTGTAAAATAAAGTAATCTTTACTGACAAAAATAGCAGAATCTTATGCAATTTAACAAAAAGACTAGTTATGCTGATCTATCTCTGCCAAATACATCAAATACTGTCAATAATGCATTTAAAAATTAAGAACTGCTAGAAAACATGTGAGCAAAGACTGCCTACCTTATGAGACGGTATAAATGATATTTGAACTTTGACTTTATTGATGCATTTGATTCATTTAAAGATTGAATTCTTCATTAAGTGAATTTCTACAAACTGTGTAAAACCACAGAGTCAAATTTTAAAACGTTATTACCTGTGATTTATTCTTACATTTCTAATATTTAAATCTAGCATAAATGACCCATCCCCACATTCCCCAATACACACATTAAGGTATTACAGTCCAGCTGTGCAACATGTTGAGTGCAGATTCCTACCAGAGCCCCACAGATAGAAAATGATGACCCACCAGTCACAGCAGACATATGACTCTCCCATCATAAAGCTATGAACTCTGCAAGTGTTTCTGGTTCTGGTGGACAGGTCGTACGCTCGCTCACCTGCTGTTTGTTTATTTGCTCTCTTATTACTTGAAAACATGACTTGTTACTCCTCGTCCTCAGTTGATATTCCTTCATCTTTGCTTTTGCTTATTTCTCTTAGTTGTTACTGTAATCTTTGTGCCAACTGCGACCTCTTGCTTCACATTCCTTCATCTCACCATCCATCGATTGTGTTTCTGTGTGTTTGTTTACCTCGAGGAACATGGTGACCGTGGAGGAACGTGCTCTTCGGACGCTCAGCAAGGAGCTTGCCCTGCTGGACCGGCAGATCCAGTGGCTGTTGGAGAATCGGGGCCGAGCTCCACCAACAGAAGACGAGGCTGGAGGCCGTTGGCACCGTGGTTCTCCACGTTGGAACAAACAACCTCTCTGCAGCGAGGTTCTAAAGTAGCACTTCCGCACGCTTCTGGACACCGTCCAGAAGAAGATAGACGCCAGGATCATCGTCTACGGCCCCATGCCCACGTACGGTCGAGGGAGTGAGCCGTTCAGCCGACTCTCCACTGCTGGCTTTGGGATTGGTGCGGCAGCGTTGGAGCGGACTTCTTAGACATCTGGAAGAGGTTTCGGGAGCATCCAGCCGTCTACTGTAGAGATGGGCTTCACCTGAGCCGCCTGTGGTCTGACGTTCTCTCTGGGAACATCAGGAAGGGGGTACACCACGACTGACTGGCTCTACCCAGTCATACCACTCAGGTAGGTGAATTAGAGAGTGGCCAGGTAAGTGTTTCACTCATTTCTTGGATGGTGTGGGAAATAGTAATTTACCAGTATCACTCTCACATAGCTTATCAGAGAAACCCTGCAGTATTGAGACTCTGTCTGTCCCTCATATAGTCCACAATCGTAGACGTTCAAAAATCAATTTTAACAACCTGATTAGAATCAACATTAGCGCTTCGTGATGTCTGAGTACTAGCAACTCCCGCATTAAGTTTGGGCTGTTAAACGTACGGTCTCTAGCACGTAAAGCCGTCATTGTAAATGAAATTATTAATGTAAACCCCCTCAGTTCACTGTGTCTTTGTGAAACGTGGGTTAAACCTAATAAATTATTGCTGTGAATGAATCGACTCCCCCAGCCTTTAACTACTGCAGGTCTGGTCGTGGCGGCGGCGTAGCCTCAATCTATGATTCAGTTCTAGGTATAATCCTAAACTCAGGTTATGAATCTATATCGTTTGAATTGCTTAGTCTTAAAGTGGCAGGCTTTTCTCCAGCTTCTAGAAAGCAGCACCCTTTTCTGCTTATTACAGTCCATCGTCCTCCTGGACCTTATACAGATTTTCTTAGTGAAATTGCTGACTTCTTTTCAGAAGTAGCTGTCTCTACTGATAAGGCTTTGATTGTTTGAGATTTTGTTATTCACTTTGAAAAGACTCAGGACCCCCTTAGAACTGGGTTTAAATCAATCCTAGATGCTTTGGGATTTATTCAAAATGTTATAGGTCCAACTCATAGATATAGGTCCAACCATACACTAGACCTAGTTCTGACCCTGGGTATTGAAACAGAACATTTAGTAAGCATTTCTCAGCCTGACTCTGACATTTCTGACCATTACCTAATCATGTTTGTGGTCTTAAACCAGGATATCCGCCTGCCGCCTCCCTTTATGAGCAAACGTACCGTAACAATGTCTACAGCTAGTGTGTTTATTAATAACCTTCCAAATTTAACCATCTCCAGCCCATCTCATCTTATAGATCTTGAGCATGAAACAGATGATGTCTGTGCTGTCTGTGCTCCGCTCTAATCTTGACAATGTTGTGCCAATTAAGATTAAACAAATTAGGGAGAGAAAGCTAGCGTCTTGGTATAATGACCATACGCATACTCTCTACAGCTTGAATGGCATCATAGTCATGTGGAATCCAAAAAAGCTTTTATTAAAGCCAAATCGTCATACATCGCACCACTAATAGACAATAACAAACACAACCCCAGATTCCTTTTTAATACTGTGAATAAACTCACCAGCAGTCACAGACAAACTAACTCAGCCATTCCTGCTGACATTAGCAGGATAAAATTGAAAACATTGGACTAAAAATTCATAGTCAGTCCCTGACCACTGCAGTGAATGTTGATGAATGGTGCACCAGCTGTAATGCACACTCTGAATATTTCTGGCCACAGTTAACTCTTCCCTCAACATTGGCTACATACCTAAATGTAATATCAAGCCTATTCTCAACAAACCTAACCTTGACCCCAATGAGCTTGGTAATTATAGACCAGTCTCAAATCTCCCCTTTATAGCCAAGGTCCTAGAAAACCAGTGTTTCAGCTGCTGTGCACCTCTCTCCACAACAGTAGCATTTACAAGGCCTTTCAGTCTGATTTAGACCCGACCACAGCATTGAAACAGTGTTACTAAGAGCCACAAATGACCTCCTCATTTCATTTGATAGGGGCTGCACTACTATTGTGCTGCTTGACCTTAGTGCTGCCTTTGACACAGAAGATCATGCAGTTCTGCTTGACAGACTTGAAAATACTGTAGAAATTGCTTATCTAACAGATCGCCACCAATGTGTTTACTTAAATAATGAATATTTATTTAATTTAAATTGAATATTTATTTACTCAAACTTTCGGATAATCCATCAATGCACTGTACAGTTCTGCCTTGCTGATGTAGCTTTTATGAACACTAACAGGTTTGGGCTGTACTGCTCTCTGTTCACAGGTTCCTGATCAGTACTGCAGTCTGTCTAATCTACTTCCTTTACAGGCCGGACATCAGTCTATTCAGACTCCTAAACGCATCATCATTTTCTCCTTTCTTTTCTCTCTCCTATGTGCTGAGCTGCCCCCTTTTTTCTGAGATACTGAATTTTGGGTTCCATTAGTTGTCAGTTATAACCATCAAAATTAAAAGAAATAAAACTTGAAATATATCAGTCTTTGTGTAATGAATGAATATAATATACAAGTTTCACTTTTTAAATGGAATTACTGAAATAAATCAACTTTTTCATGATATTCTAATTTTATGACCAGCACCTGTACATGACTCAACTGAAGATGTTCAGAAATCAGGTTCTGAATCTTCTTGTTGTGCTTCTTGATTCAGACTGCCTTCGAACACCCACTGCTCCTGATT
This sequence comes from Salminus brasiliensis, assembly GCF_030463535.1. NCBI lineage: Eukaryota > Metazoa > Chordata > Actinopteri > Characiformes > Bryconidae > Salminus > Salminus brasiliensis. The sequence goes on along the minus strand of NC_132898.1, from coordinate 20,382,338 downwards.
CAGTCCCAGAGAGGAGCTTCATTGGTGGAGAGACCTCCCTGCTGTTCCATGGCCTCAGTATGGATCACTCTCCAGTCCTCCGGTCCTAGGCTGCTAAATCAAGCAGTGTCTATGGGAGGAGATCCGCTGCCCAATAGAGTGTGGGAGTTCAGGTCCGTATCACTGAGGCCACCGGGACAAGCTTCACCCTCCATATTGAACTGGACACCAGTGGAGAGCCGATGCCTGAGGTAAAGAACATTCAACCACTGCACTTTAATGATCACTTCTCTTGTAAATAAATGTAAGTTTTCTCTCAGAACAGATGTTTAATCATGAGCTGCATGAAGAATTGTACAATGAAATGCAGATAATGTTACATTTTACTGTAAAAAGTTCTTTTTCAAATTTCAGATTTTCAGGGTTGTCTAAAACTTCTACTTTCAAATCTACCAAGCGTTTCACTTAACTTACACTATAAGTCCAAATATTTGTGGACACCCCTGCTAAACAATGCTTTCAGCTGCTTTATGTTGCACCCATTGCTGACACAGATGTGCAAATGCACACACACAGCTTGTCTAGCCCCTGTAGGTTAGACTGAGCTGTGGAGCAGTGGAACTGTGTTTTCTGAAATGATGGATGGTGCTCCATCCAAAACTTTAGAGACACACACATTTTTCACATCCCAAAAAGAGAACATGTCCGGTAAAAAGAGGACGTCTGGTCACCCTGCTTAACGAACTTCTACTTAGTCATTGCTGGGGTATAATTTTGATATGAAGGGCAAATTAAACAGTCAGTTTGGTTAGTGTCCACTGACCAAATAAACCCATCAACTCTAATCAGGATTTCTACTGGAGCTTTCCAGCTGCTGGTCTTTTAACACAGGTTTAACTCAGTCTGATATTAAACGGTATATTTTCCTCTTATAGCGTTTATCATTTTTAACATTTTAAATGATACTGATATTGTATTATTCAACCAATCATTTTAAATGCTTCTAAATGTATTAATAGTGGTGACTTTTTAACAGATGTTTTTTAATTAAATTAAACTGGTGATTTTTTGTTGATAGTTTTATAATTGTTATTATGAGAAAAGTGCTGGACACCATCAGGGCACCAGATAAATTATTAAATGCTGGCACTGAATATACAGTTATAAATAACACGTTTACCAGAAACAGAGACGCTACGACAAACATATGTCTGCCCTTACTGGAGTAACACTGGTGTAATTGGCGCTTTGTCGCCGTCTAGCGGCCAGAATCTGTAACTGACTGTAACTATCATTAAAGAAATGACGAGGCTCGTTTCGTTTGACCCAGTGACTCTGCTGCTGCTGGAGGAACAAGAATAACCCTCTCGTATTGCAGATATTAGATCTATTATTTGATATTATAATAGTGGGATAAAATCCATATTAGAGAATATTGTAACCTACAACTCGATGTCTTTTGTTCAGACGCTAGAGGGACCCCAGAGTGAGTCCAAAACAATGGGTCTATATGAAGCTGTTCAAAATAGTAATTTATAAATGATTCATCATTTTTATACAGATAACAGCTCTCACTGTAACACAGAACAGAGGAAAACAACTCAACACACTTTTAATCAACAATTATAGGACTTCAGTGGTTAAAAATGTTTGAATGTTTTTTTCTGGTCTTTCAGGCAGGAATTATCTTTAATTACTAAAGCAGAAGAAATCCTTACATAAATTAATAAGAAAAAAATCTAACAGCGTACACATCCTGCCCTACAGGAAGCAGAAACCGCTTCCATTCTGGTTACTGAGTGCTGATTGACTGGTGAACTGATCTGCTTATCGGCTGGTCAGACTCACTGACGTCTTGAATTATGTCTCATAATTGATTAAAATGTGTGTTGAGTTGTTTTATGATGTACTGTGTCGAGAACGTGAGCAGTTATCTATATCAAAATGTAGGAGCATTATTATTTTTGCACAAAAGCTCCGTATGGACCCATTCATTTTAGACTTGCGGTTGAGCGTCCTCTAGTGTCCGAACAAAACGGAGGGCATAATCAAGTGCTTTATCCATTTAGAATAATGTCTAATAGTGTTGGTCATATAAAGTCCACAATAGTGGAGCTACAAGTTCTCTGGAACAGCAGCAGCAGAGTCACTGGACCTCCTCATTTATTTCATGATTAGCGTTGGTCAGTTACAGATGCCGGCTGCTAGACGGTGACAAAGCAACAATTACACTGACCGTACTCTAACAGGACACATCCTATCCCCTCTGACCTCATCTTACAGAAGGACCATTTAGGACCCAATATGTTAGCCAGCCGATGTAGCTAACATGCTACTCGTTAGCCAGCTGAGCTGTATTTAGGACATTTAGCTGATGCTCTTATCCAGAGCGACTTACAAGGTTACTTGCATTACAGAAGTGGGCCAATGTAGTGTTAGGAGTCTTGCCCAAGTGGTGTAGCGGAGCACAGTCACCCAGACCAGGAATCGAACCCCAGTCTCCCACATGCTGTTGTAGCTTACTGGCCAGTAGTGGTGTTATCTGTTGCGTCACACAAATCACTATCATGCTATCAAGCTGGTCCACCTCCTCACCTGTATTAGCCATCATGCTACTGGTTAGCCAGTCGGGCTGATCCCCCTTGGATTGTATTAGCTAGCATGCTACTGGCTAGCCAGCTGAGCTGCCCCCTTTCAC